>NC_133414.1:134298281-134599140 GCF_049350105.2 Macaca mulatta
TGGAGTGTTCCATCCCTCTGCTTGTTGTGTTTACGTTTTCCATTTTGTTTCCAGTGACACATTTAGGGTGAAAAAGTCGCCAAAACGGTCTCCTCTCTCTGATCCACCTTCCCAGGTACAGTGTTCCTTTGATCTTGATGGTTTATGCCCTCCCCCCCCAGGGGGGTTTTCCTCCCTTGTTGACAAAGCTTTGCTTTCTGCTCATCCCGGGCCTGTTTCCAAGATCATGTTTCCAAGACCCTCTTCTTGCCTCCTGTGTGGAGGGTCCCTCGATGTTTGCCCGACGTTGTTTTGATCCCTTCACTTTGCAGAAGATCAGAGGGTGTCCCGAGAGTAGGAAGACGTTCAGGAAAAATGTTAGTTGGGCTCTAGAGGACCCACTCTGCTCCATTCAGGCCAGTTCATCTGCTGTGAACTTCTAGGACTGTCGAGTCGAGCAGGTCTCTTGAGATGAACAAATACGCAGTCTCTTGAGATGAGGTGAAAAAACTCAGCAAGTGTCAGGAGCACTGAATTGTGTAGCCAAAATTGGAGTGGGAAGCAAAGGGAACCCCCTTCCCTAAGGAAGTGGGGCTTGGGTTCTTTCTTTATTAGAGTCCCTCTTACCAGTTCCTCCATCAGATAGATTCCATTTCTTCTACCCTTTACAGACCAAGGAAAGTTATCCTCAAGCCTGTCAGTCATACGGTTAGGGCTAATTTCTGGGTCATAAAACAAGCAGACCTGCCGCCCCTCCAAGTCTGAGCCAGCAAAGCCCCAGCCTGCAGACCCTGGCCAGGGTGGGGGCAGTGGAGGGAAGCACGCAGCCCTGGGGATAGGGGCTCAGGTCCCAGCTGCAGCTCTGCCCTGACCTCTCTAGGTTCCCACCCTGCCCTACTCCACTTCCCACTCTCCTATGGAAATGGAGAGAAGATCCCCCTTTT
This sequence comes from Macaca mulatta, assembly GCF_049350105.2. Taxonomy (NCBI): domain Eukaryota; kingdom Metazoa; phylum Chordata; class Mammalia; order Primates; family Cercopithecidae; genus Macaca; species Macaca mulatta. The sequence continues at coordinate 134,299,205 of NC_133414.1, forward strand.
TCTGCCTCCGGGGACTGGTGTGATGATGGTCAGGTGATTCTGGTGATACTGATATGCAAGCCTGAAGCACTGTGTGAGCATCACACAGCTGTCGTAGTCATAAAACTAGCAGGAAAGCTCAAGTAACCAAGACACAAAATCCTGATTTCTTTTTTTTTAAATTCATGGTCATTCCCTGAAACAAACCATCATAAAAGGAGATTCATAGAGGGAAGAATCTGTGTGTCCATCCATTTCCTTAATGGGCCATTTGGAGCAGAGTCCGAGAAAAGCATGCAGAGGATTGTGACTGGGACCTGTCCTGGCTAATGGGTCCCCAGACCTGAGGGTGGGAGCAGTTTCTGACCAAGAGTCTGATGAGACAAGACACTGTTGCTCTTCTCTTTGCAGGACCCCACCCCAGCTGCTACACCAGAAACACCACCAGTGATCTCTGCAGTGGTCCACGCCACAGATGAGGAAAAGCTGGCGGTCACCAACCAGAAGTGGACGTGCATGACGGTGGACCTGGAGGCTGACAAACAGGACTACCCGCAACCCTCGGACCTGTCCACCTTTGTAAACGAGACCAAATTCAGTTCACCCACTGAGGGTAAGCAACTCTGTGGCCAGCCGGACCCCCACTCTGCCTCGGAGAATACTGCCCCTAGGGAGCCAAAGGCCAGGGGAGAAACTTCTCAGCCAGGTAACCATGTGATCATTACTGTGAGATCGTCTGCACGTCTCCCGCTGCACTTGAAGCTCAGGCTGTGTTTGAAAACAGCCTGAGACTTGCAACCAACTGTCCCTTGACCCAAGACTCCTGCTAAGAGCCAGCACGGTGCCCTCTAACTCCACCTCAGGACTCCACCAACTGGGTCCTGAGCGCCCACTCGAGCTTTGCCCATGGCTTATGTCCCCGCTGTGATTTTGATAAACACAGCTCCAAGGGGGTGTCATTCAGGTCGTACTTTCAGTGTAGGTCACTGACCTGGAGTTGCTTGGCGCCACTGTTATTCTTAGGCCCCATAAGGTGTTCAGACACTATGGCCACACCTTTTAATGAAGCCTCAAACCAGAGATTTACCCCAGGCTTGCTAAGAGGACATGATTCCCTCTTCAGAAATGGGCTCCGCACACTTTGCTTAACTCATTATATCCTCCTTCCTCCTGTGTATATTCAATTTCAGTGTTCTTTCTTTTTTTTTTTTTTTTTTTTGAGACAGGGTTTCACTCTTGTTGTCCAGGCTGGATTGCAGTGGCTCGATCTTGGCTCACTGCAACCTCTGCCTCCCGGGTTCAAGCGATCCTCCTGCCTTAGCCTCGCGAGTAGCTGGAATTATAGACGTGTGCCACCACGCCCAGCTAATTTTTTGTGTTTTTAGTAGAAACGGGGTTTCACCGTGTTAGCTGGGCTGGTCTCTAACTCCTGACCTCAGGTGATCTGCCTGCCTCGGCCTCCCAAAATGCTGTGATTATAGGTGTGAGCCACCATGCCCTGCTCATGCTTCCTTTTTGATAGGAAAGCCTTTTTGAAGGAGAGCTAGCGCCTTTCTTGGGAGGGGTGACCCCATTGCCCTGACCTGTCGGTGCACCACGTTCCCAGCCCTCCAACCCATTTTCTCCTCCAGCCACCTCTGTGAGGCTGCCCAGTTGGCATTTTGACACCCCAGCTTTTGTGATGGTTTTGAGTTTTCCTTTCTTGATTTCTAACATTTTATTTTATTTATTTATTTTTTTGAGATGGAGTCTTGCACTGTCGCCCAGGCTGGAGTGCAATGATGTGATCTCGGCTCACTGCAACCTCCGCCTCCTGGGTTCAAGCGATTCTCCTGCCTCAGCCTCCTGAGTAGCTAGGATTACAGATGTGCACCACCACGCCCAGCTAATTTTTGTATTTTTAGTGGAGACAGAGTTTCACAATGTTGGTCAGGCTGGTCTCAAACTCCTGACCTTGTGATCTGCCCGCCTCGGCCTCCCGAAGTGCTGGGATTACAGGCGTGAGCCACCGCGCCTGGCCGATTTCTAACAGTGTTTTTGAACTGAGTAGAAATCACTGTGAAGAAGATCATACATGAAGGTCTGGTTTCCACTTCTTTGCTGCTAATAAGAGACTAAGATCTCCTTTAAACGGTTTCCTCCCTTTCTGGGTGGAGTGGTGGTGTCATGAGGGTGCAGGTGGATGTTAATCGTAGCTCAAAAACCCCCAGCCTTCTTCTGGACGCTCTTCCACAGTCAGGCCTGGAGTCATGGTTTGCTTTGTACCCACGAGGTCTTGGAATGGTACCAGCATGCATTTATGGTAGATCTATTTCATGTTTTTCAGAGTACTGGATGCTTATCTTCTCCCTACCCAAAACTGGCTTTCTAACTTTGACAATGAAAAGATGATCCAAATTATGGATGCTTGTACTTTTTGGCATTTTGTTTTCTGTAAAATAAAGCCTTTTGGTTGACTGTCAGGTTGACCCTCTGGTTTGGGGCTTGAGAGGTCCAAAAGTGAACATCTTGGCCAGGCACAGTGGCGCATGCCTGTAATCCCAGCACTTTGGGAGACTGAGGCAGGTGGATCACTTGAGCTCAAGACCCAGATGTTCAAGACGAGCCTGGGCAACATGGCAAAACACTGTCTCTACCAAAAGTACAAAACATTGTCTGGGCATGGTGGTGTGTCCCGGTGGTCCCAGCTACTCAGGAAGCTGAGGCGGGAGGATTGCTTGAGCCCAGGAGACAGAGGTTGCAGTGAGCTGAGATTGTGCCACTGCACTCCAGCCTGGGTGACAGTGAGACTCTCTCAAAAATAAATAAATAAATAAATAGAAAAAAATAAAAGTGACCATCTTGCTCTCACCTGACCCCAGAGGCCCTATGATCTGGCCTCAGCCTCCCTTGGATCCTCATTTCCCTCTGCACCTGCATCCGAGGCAGGAGCCTCTTCCTGGAAGACCCCTTACTCCGCTGCCTCTGCAGTGCTGCTGCAGACCCCGCCTGCTGGAACACCCTTCCCCCTACCCGCACTGCACTCCCCCGACCTTATCCCTGTTTCCCACCCTTTCCTTAGTGCTGCCTCCTCCCAGCCTTTCCTTGGACGTGGGATCCTGGCTCCGCCCACTTTCAGTGTTTGGTCTGGGCTGAGCTGGGGGTATGTAACACCAAAATAATGATGTGTGTGCATTTCTTGCTTCCCAACTAGCTTGTATGTTTCCTGAAGGCAAGAACTTTGTCAGGTTCATCTTTGTTCCTTACAGCACCCTCAATGTCATGGGGCTAAAGTCAAGTTTGTGAAATAAAGTTAATACAAGGTCAGGCAGGTCAACAGCTTAGTAGTGTCAGCTCAGCAATGTGATCTTGCAATGGGCATCACCTGCATCGGGTGTGGAGCACTGTGGGGAAGAGGCTTTACATCCCAGAGGCAGCAAGGGACATTTGAGCACAGGCATCAGACTTGGCCATTTGGATAACACCTATGATGGGTCACATCTGTTAAGCTTGGTAAGAAATTTCTAAATGTTGGAGAAACGCATTTAGAAACCATCCTGAGATTGGGGCCGGGGGTGGTGGCTCACACCTGTAATCCCAGCACTTTGGGAGGCTGAGGCAGGCAGATCATCTGAGGTCAGGAGTTCGAGACCAGCCTGGCCAACATGGAGAAACCCTGTCTCTACTAAAAATACAAAAATTAGCCAGGCATGGTGGTGGGCACCTGTAATCCCAGCTACTAGGGAGGCTGAGGCAGGAGAATTGCTTGAACCCAGGAGGCAGAGGTTGCAGTGAGCTGAGATCACGTCACTGCACTCCAGCCTGGGTGACAGAGTGAGACTCTGTCTCAAAAAAAAAAAAAAAGCCGATTGGAGCTAGGCATATGATTTTGATATGTGTGTGTCTTTAGTTTTCCCATCAGGAACCAAATACATGCATTTTTTTCCTTAGAAAATATAAAAATACTAACAGTACTTTCAGGGCTGATATGTACCTCATTCAATGGTGGCATTTATTTGTCCATCTTCCACACTACTAAAACAGACAACTTACTAGCTGAGTGACATATTTGACAGTTGTTTGTTTCTATAAAGATTGAACAAATATGTAAATACATGAGTTGGGAACAAAACTTGGTTAAACCCATTACCTTAGAAAATGGGAAGATTTGGGAAGTCATGACTATAATTTTAGTTGGTAGACAATCAAAAATCCTTCATCAGTGTGAAGACACAACAGTTGCGGTTTCAGGAGGTACGGCCCCACTGCATCTACCTCGCTGATGCACCCAGGGTCCCTCCAGCATCTGGATGTGGAAATACTGTTAATGTAATGAGGTCCGGTCTAGCAGCACCAGACACATGCCCAGGGGTGCTGATGTGATCATCAGAAAGAATCCGTGCGGGGCCCCAGCTGTGATCTGAGACTCTTACAATGAAGTCATCAACCGTAGGAAAAGGAAATGTTGAGTGAGAAATAATAATTATGATTTAAATACATATTCGCTATCGTATTAATTCTATAGGTAACAATAATAAGCTAGGGCCTGTCATTGGGTGAGGACTTACTTTGAGCTGTGCAGTCTTCTATATTCATGATTTCATTTCATCCTCTCAGTCTGCAGAGTGCTTTTCTACAATTCCACATTTTAAGAACAAGGATACAGAGGCTTGGAGCTGTTAATGACTCTCCCAGTATCCTGGCACAAATCCATGGAGAGCCAGGTCTGCCTGACTTAGCAGCTGTGCTCTTTCTGTGAGCATGGAGAAGACTTGCTGCCTTAGCCTGTAGAATGAAGCTATTGACTAATCACACTTTCCTACCTAGGTCCGTAGGAGTGGAGTGTTGAAGAGCTTCAAGTTGTCTTTAATGTTTCAAAACACCTGAGTGTAACTAGTTTAGAAGGATGCCCAGGGGATTAAAATACCACACTTGGGCTGTAATCGTATCAACTCACTAGGATGACACTGGTCATCTTCCGCGGATGAAGAACTCATTGACAGTTATAAATGGTTTTCTTTGCATGGTTGCTTAGCAAATGCCCTTTTTTGGTGCAGTCTTTTAAAGCATGATGCAGTGGGAGAAAACTTAACCCATGTGGTTCTTGTGGAGGAAAAGATTAGCAACCATTGGTCTACACAGCTGAGTCCTCTCCTGGCTGTCCAAGAGACCCTGACAGAGTGCAGTTGTTTTAGATTCACAAGTCTCAGTGACTCTGGTGGCCACCCAGTTTCCCTGTGTCATTTAACACAGCTCTGTTAGTCCCTCCTTCCCACTCCGACAGAGGGGAAAGCGCCCTCCTTGGAAGCCTCAGCTGTTCTTTAACGGCAGGCATCGTCTCTGTCACACTGCGGACACTTAGAAGGGTGATGGTGGGGAAGCTGGGAGCAGCTCTCTGTCTCTTTCCGTGGACTCTTTTCTTCTCCCCTAATGTAATGTCACTTAGGTTAAAAGTTCCAAAAATACTAGCCATGAGCAGGAATATATATGATCATGCTCCTTTACATTTGTGTAACCCATAGAAGGATTTTTATCTTAAAGTATTTCATTTTTGCCTACAAAATATAGGCTCTTTGAGCTCCACTTGTGAGATAAGTCAATAGGCAAGGAGACATCGGGTGAGTTGGCTTCCCTGATCCTGGGAACAGAGACCTAGACTCAGTGGCATCCTTCTGGCTTCTGCTGAGGCTCTTTCCTGTTCCCAGCAAGCCCCCAGCAACCAGAGTCAGATGAAAGCAGCACTGAAGCCCTCTCGCCGTGCAGTGCCCCCATAGGAAATAATTACCAAAAGCAGCCCTCAGAAATGACGGGACCGGGGAACAGTAACTGAGCCTCTTCGGCTAGGAGCAGCCACACACGCTAGCAAGGGCTGTCTCCTCCAGTTGGGAATATGATGTGCCACTTGGTATGGTGGCGTCACCCTTCCTGGCCTGCCAGCTGTGTGTGGCATGGTGTGAAAATGGGGCTGAAATTGGATGTGGCTTCACCCCTGTGCCTGCCCTTTGAGGCTTAGGATTTGAAGCAGATGAGTGAAATTTTGAAAACCATCAGAAAGATATTTTCTCAAAGGATCAGAGATCACCCAAGATGACAGGAGGAAGTATTTCTTTTTCTTACATCCTGTCCAGGTCACTTTGTAAATTATAAATCAGGACCCCAAATGACTGTGATTGCAGCAAGCAGGGCATGTTCCGAAGGAGCATCTCCAGGCATCTGCCACTCGTTTGGGGTTGACGGGGAGGAGTGTGGGCCTTCTGAAACCAGGCATCTCACAAATACAAACACTAATGTGGGTGTCAGAGAACCCCACTTTTGCACCATCAGTTGCTCCTTCTGAAGGGAGGAATGGGGGACACAGGACAGTGTGAAGGAACTTCCTTTTGGCAGGTAGCAGAGAAGGCAGATGAGTGAGCTCCGTGAACTAGAACTCACCCAGATTCAGCCACCAGAAGAGCTGAGGTTCCAAGTGGGACGCTTTAGTGAGGCGAGCTGGTTACCAGAGCCGGGCACTCGCCTGAGGCCACAGGTCCCTGGAAAAACTCTGCGGTGGTCTGTTGCTTGTTTGGTGTGTCCTGGGTGCCCTGTGCTGTATTGGAGTGTGTTTAAAGATTTCTGTTAAATAATTTAGGGCTTGTAATGCCTTGGCAATCGTAATGATACTTTAGAAGAGGCAGCTGATTCACTATTATTTTCTCAACTTAAACAGCTTATAAAAGAACAGTAAAATGATAGTCTCAGGGTTTTGTACTTGGAAAGTGATAGATAGATCAGAGAGAGACCCTAAATATCACCTCGTCCATCCCTGTCTCCTTCCTCCTTCTCTCTCTCTCTCTTTTTTTTTTGGAGGCAGTCTCGCTTTGTTACCCAGGCTGGAGTGCAGTGGTGCAATCTTGGCTCACTGCAACCTCTGCCTCCTGGGTTCCGGTGATTCTTCTGCCTTAGCCTCCCAAGTAGCTGGGACTACAGGTGTGCACCCGGCTAATTTTTGTATTTTTAGTAGAGATGGGGTTGGCCAGGCTGGTCTTGAACTCCTGACCTCAAATGATCCGCCAGCCTCAGCTTCCCAAAGTGCTGGGATTATAGGTGTGAGCCTCTGTGCCCTGTCCTGCTTCTCATTTTTAAGGTGAGGTGGCAATTAAGACTTTACAAATTAATGCTTCTGTCTTAAGCTGGGGCAGACCCTGGGGTTCAGGCTTGGTGTGAGAGTTGGAAACACACTTTCTCTACTTATCTCTATTCAGGATGCAACAGGGCTTTCTGGCCTTTCATCCACAAAACTGTCTTCGATCTCATGAGCTGGCCATGCCGAGTAGAAGGATATGTTTGCCTCACCAAGGGAGATTCAGAGATTCGTGAAAGATTGTCCACTTGCTTAAGTAGTTGGGGTTATTCAACCATTTGCAGGTTTTAAGAAAGTCCTCCAGGAAATATCTCATTTTAAAGCTCATAGTTTTTGGATGATGCCTTTAACAATAGGCAGAAATAAAGGGGCTTTAAACCAGAACTGCTATTTATCTTTATTTTCATCTTTAAAAAAGTCGAAAGATTAAACTTGATGAATTGCCACTGATGCTTTTTCACAGTGGGTTTCTGAGCAGGTCACTCTTCACCTCTTGGCTTTCTTTGTAAGTAGAAAAGAGGCATCTGGTAGCTCCAGATTGTGGCTTCTGTGAGGACAAAAGTCCATTCTAGTCTTATCCACCACCATATTCGCTATGCCCGGCATAGTGCGAAGCATATAGGAGGTGCTCCATTCATTTGCTGGACGGGGAATTCAGTTGAGCGTCAGCTCAGTTTCCAGGTACTGGAGGCAGGCAGTGGTGTTTGCCATCTCCATTGAGTGTATGGGATTTTCACCAATCCATTTTAAACAGGTCATTTCTCCACCCATTGGACTTTACTAGTCTTTGTGTTTGAAAATAGATTTGGACCAGCCCTGAAGACACTGGTAGACCCCTGGGAAAGGCTCCCGGTGACTTGCAAAACTTCTCTTACCAGCAGCACTGAAGGAATCATGTCGTTCTTCCCTTACTTCAGAGGGTGGCCAGAGCTGAATACCCAGAGAGGGACAAGTAAGGGTCCAGTTCCAAAACCTCATGAGGATGTATCATCCCACGTGTTGCACATGAGAGTTACAGAGGAAACCAGCACCCAGAATGCACATGCTGTCTTATGGGAACATTCAACGCAGACCGCTCAGGTCCGGCCACACTCGGGCTATGCTTGGTCGTGCCATGGAATTCCTCAGGACCTTCTCAGCCTCCCTAATGGCAGAAGCCCCTTTACAGCAAGACATCTAGCAATTGTCTGAAAATAGCCGAGCTGGGCCTTTTCTTCAGGCTGTATAAGAAGTCTCTAGGCAGTGGACACCGTCAGTCCAGAGTCTTGTGATAGCAGCCACCCTGCCTGGCTCAGATCTTCCCATTTTTCTCCTCTGGCACTAACCTGATCTTTTGTTTTTTTGTGTTTGTTTTTGTTTTTGTTTTTGCAGAGTTGGATTACAGAAACTCCTATGAAATTGAATATATGGAAAAAATTGGCTCCTCCTTACCTGTAAGTTCTTCTGCCTCGGGCCACTTAGGGGACTCGCTTTCCTGCCTTCAGGGGCCTCCTCCCCTGTGCAGAGCGTCTCTGGGAGCTCAGACCCCAAATCGAGTGCTCTCTGTGTACACAGCTTCCCGGGTGCACAGCGATGATGGACTGGGGCTGGGGGGTTGAGGTTTGTACTCAATCCACTTCGTTTGACATTTTCAGGGAGAAAATCATAGAATGCAATTAGATGTCCAGCAGAATTACTTTCTTAGACTGAGAAAGAGCTAGAGATTTCTTTAAAAAAAATAAAATGAGGTAGTGGTGGTTTTTCAGGTATACGATTAGCTGTTTTTGAGAAATTATTTTAAGTAACTGAATATTTTCTCTGGGCAATAAGCCTTTCTCCCTGGTTTTTCATTTTAAGAGGTTATGATGGGCACTGTCTTTCCTGGCATAATACCTGCTGCCCTGGGGCATGTTATTCCAAGGGTGACCTCTTGCTGCTGTCAGCGATGCCCTCGGAGACGTGTGGCACACAGGAGGGCTTGCTTGCAGCGCTACACAGTCCTGGACATGTTACTCTTTATCTTACTTTGCATCAGTCATTGATGCCGGGGTTACTGCTTCCAAACTGCAGGTTGCTGTAAGTTAGACCTGAAGGTTGGGTGGGAGAATGTCCCCAGGCACAGGCTTAACACAAGCGCCACATCAGTGAGGTCACAGCTGCCCAAGTAAAGTGCGTGGGCTTTGTCATCATCCCCTGGTGTGTTGCTTAAAGAGCTTAGCTCTGTGATCACAACTGAGTCCCCAGTAGTTGAGGCCATATACATAATACTGAGGGTGACACATTTTACCACTGAAGGGGAACTGTCATGTGTTTTGAGATCTTTGATTTAAATGGATTGAAACCACAAGGGGCCCCTTCCTCTTGTGCCACCACCCACTGCCTGGCTCGTTGGCAGGCCTCGTGGATGAATTTTGTGAGGAGCATGCCCTGCTCGGGAACAGCAGAGCCACCCAGAGATTTCATGGCGGTGCAGAACAGCATACCTGCCGGCCTTTGCAGGGACTTCTTTGGGGACCCCAGCAGGGCATGTGGAGGGGGGTCTTTCAAGGTCTTCCCATCACCGAGAGATGCCAATTCCATTTTGGGGCTTCACATCCCGCAGCCCTGTTTCTAGTCTAGCTGAGCTGCTCTCCAGGCCCTGCCCCTGCAGAGCCCCTGGGCTCATTCAGCTACGGTCAGCCCAGCTCTGGGCTCTTGCCCTACCTCTCTGTTTATCTGCAGTGGCCAGCGCAGCTCCTGGCCCAGAGAAGGTGCTCAGAAAATGTTGGTGAATTGAACAAAGTCCAGCTCACCAATGCCGTGGAGTCTTCTCCACTGGCACACGTTCCTACTTGAACTCAGTTGTACTTTCTCTGCATCCTCCTTCCCTCCTAACCAGGCCCCACTTCCTCCTTCCTTCCTGGTGGCTCCAGAACAATGAAGGCTTTACCCTGGTGGGTTATTTGTTCCCTCTGGTTTTCATCTCAGCTGCACGTTCAGGCCAGCTGTACCCAAGCTGATATGTGACTTTGATCCCTGCAGCAGGACGATGACGCCCCGAAGAAGCAGGCCTTGTACCTTATGTTTGACACTTCTCAGGAGAGCCCTGTCAAGTCAACTCCCGTCCGCATGTCAGAGTCCCCGACGCCGTGTTCAGGGTATGACTTCCATGATGAGAGAGTTACACATCACGCTGGATGTTCCAGAGACTCTGAGCGCCTTCATGCTGTTATTTTGACTTCATTTCAGTGCATAGATTCAGGCAGCTGACACGCCACATAATTTTTTTTTTTTTTAATAGAGACAGGGTCTCACTATGATGCCCAGGCTGGTTTCAAACTCCTGGGCTCAAGGACTTCTCCCACCTCAGCCTCCCAAAGTGCTGGGATTACAGGCATGAGCCACAGTACCTGGCCAGCCCACACTTTAGTGTCTCTGAATGTCCACAGGGACATAAACGCATTGGTTTTGTTACTGGCTGCCCTTTGGACTAAAGCGAAATCCTTCAGCAGTTGACTGTGTGACCCACCCGCTATAATCTCGCCCAGCACACATACACCTTATTCCATCATTTGTCTAAAGGGGGACACTGTGGTCCAGCATTCAAAGCTTGAATCCCACCTGTACCCCACGACCCCCTCCTGGTTGTGTGACCTGATGTGAGGTACTTGGCTCTCCTGGGCCTCAGTTTCCTTGCATGTAAAGTAAAAGTAATAATGAAACGGACCTTGCAGGGATTTTATGAAGATTAAAGGAGGCTATCAGTCTTCCAGAGCATCCCCCAGCTGTGCGACGGGGAGAGGGCACTCTGTCTTCCAGAGAGATGCTGTGTGTAAAGCTCTTGTTGAAGTACCTGGCATACTTCAAGTGCCTGGTAAATGTACATTATTGATATGGGTGTTCATGTTTGCATTTATGAGGGCTAATGTTTGGAGCAGCGCATTGTTTGATCAAGTAAGTGTGGGCATTGCTGTAAGATTTGGACCAGCCTATTTTTGTCTGCCTGCCCCTTTAAGCAGGAGTGAAAGTGCTAGCACTGACTTCTCAAACTTACAAAAGAGACTCTGCAGGCTGCCCAGGGTGGTGAGAACAATGATGATGGTGGTTACGTTACTAAAACAGTAGCGGCACCAGGTGACAGGTACCGTGTTAAGTGCTTTACGGGCATGCAGCATCTCATTTAGTCTTCACAGAGAGGTCCATTGTCTCCATCTTATAGAGAAGGAATTGGAGGCACGGTACCCAGTCACTTCCCCAGAGTCCACAACCAGGCAGCTGGTGGTCTGCTGAACTCCGGAGCTTGGTTCTATAGCCAATGGCATCTGTACTTCTGCCCCTCCCTTGACACTTGGTCCTGGGGTGACTGCCCAGTCTAGAGGCTGCATGGCCACTGGAGACCTGGCCCATGTTCCTCGGGAAGTCCAGGATTCCTTGTGATATGGTCACATATCACATATCTGCATGGTCAGGGGATCCTGGTTGATTTCAGTGAGTTTCCCAGTGAGAAGACTAAAGATGCCCTTTGCTTCCCCCAGGTCAAGTTTTGAAGAGACTGAAGCCCTTGTGAACGCTGCTACAAAAGCCCAGCATCCTGTCCCACGAGGACTGGCCCCTAACCAAGAGCCACACTTGCAGGTGTCGGAGAAATCCTCCCAGAAGGAGCTGGAGGCCATGGGCTTGGGCACCCCTTCAGAGGCGATTGAAATTGTAAGTGGAGTTGGAGGGGCCCCAGATCACAGGACCAGCTATGTATTGTCACCAAGAAGGCCAGGCCTTCACAGCAACACTCACCTGGTACCTGCCATGGGTCCCACCCTGACTCCCTGACCACAGAAGCCAACCTGGGCGATCCCATACTGTGAGGATGAGGGGAAGGTTCTCTGTTCACATCAGTGCGGTTTTTCATTTCCCACTTAAGTACTTGATATGCCTTCAGGGTTACTTAGTTTCCATTTTTCGCCCCTTAGGACTAGACTGTTGCTTTGGAACAGTCGTTAAGCAGTCCTCTGCAGCTTCATCCTTGACAGAGGGCAGGGGACCCTTTTCTGGGAAAGTTAGTTTTCCTGGGACTTAGTGATGGGAATTTTTCCTGTTCAAAGACCAGGACTTTTCCTGTCCCCAAGCCCTGCTGGGGTCTTGCAGAGCAAATAGAGCTGAGCTGAAGGCCTCACTTACCCCCGAGTCCCTGCACAGCACACATGTCACATGGTCTTCTGCAGTCCCCAAACTAAGCGATGCCCGTGCCATGGTCTTCCATACGTCTGAAATGCACCATCCTTCTAGGTGGATTTTAGTTTTATTTCCTCTACCTCCTGCCCAGCAATCCCCAAGCAGGTGTGAAGCCCTTGATTTGGTGTGTTATTTTTGTTCTGTGTTAGTAGGCCATTTCTCTCATGCATCAAATGTTTATTGAGCACGTACTGTGTGTCTGACAGTTGGATGCTGGAGTGGATACTAGAAAAACAATAGTAAAAAGAGGGTCTAGATGTGAATCAGTCTCTCACATTAATACTCTGAAGCACACGTCCGTGGTTCACCTTCTACAAAGCTGGCTTCTGATTCTGAAGTCTTTCTGATCTATCAGAAGAACTTTTTCATTTGAAATCATCTTTCCATGATTGAGAAAATGATCTTTACCAAAACCTCACTTCCTATATATATATATTTGAAAGTATTTCTTGAAGAGTTATGTTATGTTTGGAAAACGCACCAGCTAACTGGCCTTTCACCTTCCGCTAGCTAGCTGCCACTCACTGACCAGGGAGTGAGGGTGGCATGGGAGTGGGAGGACACTGAAGGCTGCCCTTTTGGGGAGGGGGTCGGGTCTGCCAATCTCAAGATGTCCATTGTCAGCATGTGGGAATTAGTCTAGATGAAACCACAAGTAATGGCAGCTAATTGATACTCTCTTTAGCCTCAAGGCAGAAATGTCCAGCAAATGGCTGCGTGGCCCTTGCTTGGAATCAATATCACTCTCTGTTCTCCTCTATTTTTCTTGTGTGTCCTCCTCTCTGCCGGCGTTCAGACAGCTCCCGAGGGCTCCTTTGCCTCTGCTGACGCCCTCCTCAGCAGGCTAGCTCACCCCGCCTCTCTCTGTGGTGCACTTGACTATCTGGAGCCCGACTTAGCAGAAAAGAACCCCCCACTATTCGCTCAGAAACTTCAGGTTTGTAGCCCACGTGTGACCTTTTGGGAGTTTGTGAAAACCTCAGTAGAGAATGAACCCCCGAGGCCCAAATGAAATGAGGCAGGATTTGATGAGGAGCTGCCGAGAATGTTCCCAGTGATGTATCTTCCCTTCAAAGAATGGTATACGTGACGTTCTTTACCCACGGTACCAAAGTGATATGAATTGTGTGATTACATATTGAACAAACCGTTTCTATTTCAATTTAGAAACTGGGCCCAAATAGTCATTATTTAGAAGCATTGATAGCCCCCAAAGTAGTTTCTGTGATTTATTCACTGAACCAAGAATGTTAGATCACCACTGAGCCAAGCTGTTTATATATATACGTGGCTATCTCAGACTCCCAGTGAGATAACATCTGGGCTCAGTCTTGCATCTGGAACCAAAAACAATGATGTACTCTGTGCTTTAAATTTGACAACTTAATTTGATATTCTCTAGACTAGGACGTTCAGAGTAAACCTAGAGAGATTGTTAACAGCCATATGAGAGATGCAGCTCCATTCATGGAAACTGTTGGCCAACTTTACCTTAAGAAAGAAAAAGGGAAAGAAATCAAAGAAAAGAGAACAGTAAAAATTTTGATCCCATTTTGAAAATCATTTTGTATTCAACTGCACAATACTTCCTGACAATCACAAGGGTAGTTTTTAGAAAAGGAAATTAAATGCTTATTTCATGATCTGCTGAGGTGCTAATTATGAGAGAAAGATGGAGCGCGTGTTTTTCCCGAGTGCCTGTCATGACACATTTTCGTGGCACGTTCATTTCTCGGATGTGGAAACCATTGACGTCTGTCTTGATGCATTTCCCTGCGGTCTGCCCACACTCCCTGCGGGCAGGAGGAGTTAGAGTTTGCCATCATGCGGATAGAAGCCCTGAAGCTGGCCAGGCAGATTGCTTTGGCTTCCCGCAGCCACCAGGATGCCAAGGTACCGGTTTGCTGCTGCGTGCGCCACCTGGGAATGTCATGTGTGCCGCTGGGGTCCAGAAGCTGCTTTGCTAACCATCCGCCAGGCGGGCATCGTCGGTGTCCAGCAAAGGGTCATTTCCAAAAAGCTGAAAGCGTCACTCTTGCATAAATACGCACTGAGCACATAGCTGAGATCCATTTAACTCGATGATGCTAAACCGCGGGATGGTAATGCTGGTTAAATGGGGGAGAATACAGAGACCAGTGTATGGGTCAGTAGGGTAAAGAAGGCTAGCCTAAGATGGCAAAGTTGAATAGAAAACTGGTTAGCACCAATTCAACAGAGAAAAACAAAATCATGACCTTTGAGGGTTTTTTTTTCTACAGATACCCTTTGTTTCTCTATTGAACAAACATAATTTGCAACTTTTCTGTTTTCTACAAGTTAACATCTGACTTTGTTGCAACGAGGCTCTAATCAATAATACATAGTAAGTGAAACCAAGACATTTGATAATACTCTAGACCAGGCCAAAGAAATCCTTTCTGTAAAGTGCAGATGATAAGTATTTCCAGCCTTGTGGGCCATACTGTCTGGCACTATTCCAATAAAACTTTTACTTATTTGCTTTCTTTTTTTTTTTTTTTTTTTTTTTACAAAAATCAGCAGTGGGCCATTTGGCCCATGGAGTTTCCCAATTCCAATTCCTAGTTTTAGCATGGAGTGTGACATTGACAGGGCATGCAGAAATCTTTTTGCCTGGCTTCCAAGTTTGGGGTAACTTTTATTAATAATTTGAATGAGTTGCTGATGACGTGCAGAGCGTGTGTTTGTCCCTGGACTGCCCATGCAAACCTTGGTCTCTGAGGGCGGCCTCGTTCCCACCCCTTACCCCACCCCAAATTGGACATCCCGATGAACCTGGTGTGTCAGACTGTGCTCTGTGGCTTTGAACAAGTAGGTGAACCTCTCTGAGCCTCAGTTTTGCCGTTCATGAGATGAGGCCAATAATAGCCAGTTTACAGGTTGCTGTGAGGATGACAGACGTCTGGTGTGCAGAGAGTGACACCATGCTTGACACCTAGTAGGTGTGTGATAAAGGAAAGCTGCTGCTCTTAGCTGACACCTCCCCTTTTGCTTCTGTTACCTGATCAGGTGCTCCCAGCGTCTGTCCTCAGTAGGTGGATCTGGGTCCCATTTTACAGATGGGGAGATGGAGCCACTTGACAGTGATTCACCAGCCTGTTGGAGACTAGAACTCAGGCCTCCAAGTGAGAGGTCCCCAGCCAGGTGTGGTGGTACACACCTGTAGTTCTAGCTCCTTAGGAGGCTCAAGTGGGAGGATTGCTTCAGCCCAGGAGTTCAAGGTGACAGTGAGCCGTGATCACATCATTGCACTCCAGCCAGGGTGACAGAGTGAGACCCTATCTTTAAAAAAAAAAAAGTACAAATGGGAGCCCCTGGCCTGCCTGCCTGGAGTAACAGCTCATCTGCAGGGGTCGGGGGGCAGTGATGTCTGTGTGTCTCATCCTTGGTACAGGAGTAAGAGTTCCGGCTGCTACTACGGCCCTGATGGCCCCCCAGTGAGGTTTCCTGGGCCATATGCAAAAGAGACACCCCTCCCAGAGACAGTAGGTGTTTACACTGTGGGTCTGCAGGCTGGGAACAGCGAGACCCAGGGCAGGGACAAGAATGTCAATACAGACTGGGGATGTCCTCGTTCTTGTTGCCAAATCATAAGCTTAGTTCGAATTTCCATGAAAGCAAGATTTTTAGAAAGCATGAAGCAGTGAGGACTTCCCCCCACCACACACACACACACACACACACACACACACACACACACACACACACACACAAGATTTATTTCTAGACGTCCTTGGGGCCTAAAGACAGAATGAATTGCATGTAGTTTGACCACTATAAGTACCGTGTATTCCTGTCCAGAGTTTAAGGTGGAACTGAGCATGTTTGGTGAGTAGCTCAGGGTGGATATGGAGTGTGCTGAGTGCCGTGGTCCCCCTGCCACCTCCTTTGGAGAGCGGCCAGAGACGACTGTTGGCAAATAATGGCCAGGAGTTGACTTTTTGTCAATTACAGGCTGTTCTCAGAATATGTGCCCCAGTTCTGAGTTAGAAAATAGTGTCATGCGTGTTCATAGTGTGTGGGTCGGAGAGGCAGCCCAAGCCACCTCTTTTATTTCAGAGACGTGTGCTCAAAGGAGTATTCTGTGAGGGTAGAACTGTCTTGGAGTCTAGCGGGAACATGTTTCTCTAGTAGAGTAACTTGTATTGCTTTTGTAAAAAGTGCATTACCTGGTGATGTTGGCCCGTGGAAAATAGATGGTATTCCTGTAGCTACCTAGCCCGAGGGTGGTCCACGGGCCTGACCTCAAGTTGGTCTCTGTGGGTTTCTTTTTCATGTAGAAAGATTGTCCCTTGCTGCATTGGAAACTGCTGATGCATAGGAAGAGAAAACAGCAGCTGTGTATCCAATTTGCCTTTTTTTCTGGCCATATATTTCAGCAGTAGGTGACACAGCTCCGTCATTTTGCCAACATGGTCTTAAGCTGTTGCTAACACAAAGATGAAATCACTTGGAACGAAAAATATCATATTGCATGGATGAAAATCACCATGAGCTAGAGTGGGGAGTGATTTTTCCGGTTGTTCCCTAAAGCAGCTTTGACTTCCATTTCTCTTTAGACTGATGGAGAGCTGAGTCAGCCTTGGAAGAGCTGCAGTGGGGGTTTCTCCATCTCAGTTAGAAAATGTGAGAAATGAGGAAAAGTCCTTAAGGGCTGGGGTGTCAGGCTGCAGTCTTACTATTACCGTCCTTCCACATCCTTCTGGTCAAATGGAATTCGGCTGTGTCCTCCTGGGGGTGAACCTGACCAAGGTCGCTGGAACTGTGGTGCAGGAGCCCTGAATTTAACACTCAGTCACGTCAGATGGAACCTGAATGTTGTGTCTGGGTGCCTCGCCAAGAGGCGCAGGCTATGGGCCTTTCCGGATTAGGGGGACCCAATAGAAAGATGGAAGGATGTGTTTGGGTCCCTTAGGAGCAAGACCATACAAATAACAAGCTTCAGGAAGGGGCGAGTCCTAGTAAGAGGCCCCCGGGGCGGTAGAGTGGTGTGGCCCCTCAGTCCTGGCCTAGAAGAGGCTGATGTCTGGAGCTTACATGAGCAGAAGGAGTTGGGGCCACCTGTGTTGTCATTGAGCAGCCTGGCACCATGCTCCGTGTTTCCCTCTCTGTTGCTGTGTCACAGACTAACCCCCCATACACACACATTGAGCTGAGATTCAAAAGGAGGGAGATGTGATGCCCAAAAGCCACAAGAACAGCCTGAGAGGAGTGACAAGTACCAATTCACGAGCGCCTGTGTATTTGGCCCTTTGGAGCATCTGTGGTCATTGCCTGGAGGCTATGTCTTGGCTTGGTAAGCGGGAGCGGCTGGCTGGTGCCAGTGGTGCCACTTGTGGGAGTGGCATAAGGCCTGATGCTGAGTGCCTCCCCATGATCCCCACTCCTCCTGGGCTTGGGGACCGCCTGTGGTCAGAACTGGATGGGGCAGCACCCGGCGGAGGCCACTCTCCTGCTTGGGTGGCAGCACATGACCTGGACACCCTCTGAGCGCCAGGCCTGTGTCCATGCACCGTGGCCTTGGTCCAGGTGGTTGTCATCTCCCTAGCTCATCCTGACTCCTGGCCTCACCCCTCCGTGGCCCCTCTGGCATGGCTCTCCCAGCCTCGGATGTACAGGTGCTCTGCCCAGAATTGGCCTCTCTCTGCTCCAGGGGACAGGGATCCTGCCACAGTGCCAGCCCCTCCTCTCCATGTCTGGCAGCAGGGAACCGTCCACAAGGGGGCTAGGACCCCACCCCCAGCTGCCAGCAGGAAGGACCCCAGGCACAGCCTGCAGGTCTGAAGCAGGAGACAGTGGCCAGAGGTTCTCGCAGGTCGCGGGACTTGAGTGGAGTGAAGGTTGGAAATTGGTTACAAAGTCCATGCCTTCTGTGTCACAGCCATTTCACATTTCAATTTGTGATTCTAGTGGCTTTTTTGGCCCCTCTAAAGTAGCAAGTGAGGATTATGTGAGAGAAACAAAGCTTAATCTAAAAATATCAGCGGCAGACAAAGCTATTAATTTCAGTTAAAAACAATTCTTGGTTGTAAGGGGAAACCAGCGTGTACATGATGAATTTCATCAACACGCAGATACTCGGGCAGTAATTCAAGAGGGCTCTGAAGTCATCTGTTCCTTTATTGAAAACACCAGGTGGCCGGGATGAAGGGGTCAGTGAACAGTCTACATGGTAGTGTCCGTTTGCATTTTCTTAGAAACCTCATTATTTTATTGATTTTTTTCATTCCCTTTCTTATTTTACAAAGGATTTTAGGCAGCATAAAGATAATTAATTCCTTCATTAGTCATATTTAGTTTCTGCCCAGTATGATAAAGTTAGTTTTAATTAAATCAATTTTCTCCTGCGCTGCAGGGAGCCTGCTTATTTTGATCAGAATTGAATCTCATTCTGGGAAACCTTGCGGCCCAGTCACTGAGATTCTCCATTACATTCGTCTTCAGAAGGTCCACGCTGAGTTTAATGGTGACTGATGTTGTTTTCATTTTGAAATTTTACTGCTCATTAAAAAAAAAAAAAACACTTGTTGACTTTAAAAGTGAACAGGTTTTGTTTTTCCTTTTAAAATCCTTTATCTTTTTTTTTTTTTTTTAAAGACAGACTCTTACTCTGTCACCTAGGCTGGAGTGCAGTGGCATGATCTCAGCTCATTGTAGCCTTCACCTCCTGGGTTTCAAGCAATCCTCCTGCCTCAGCCTGCTGAGTAGCTGGGATTACAGGCATGCACCACCATGCCCGGCTAATTTTTGTATTTTTAGTAGGGACAGGGTTTTGCCATGTTGGCCAGGCTGGTCTTGAACTCCTGACCTCAAGTGATCCACTTGCCTCAGCCTCCCAAAGTGTTCAGATTACAGGTGTGAGCCACTGCAACTGACCCTCAATTTTTTTTTATTAAAATTTTGTATAGAGATGGGGTCTCACAATGTTACCCAGGCTGTTCTCAAACTCCTGGCCTCAAGGGATCCTCCCACCTCAGCCTCCCAAAGTGTTGGGATTACAGGTGTGAGTGAGCCACCGCACGCGGCCCAGAATTGTTTTCGGAATTGCGTGTTTATGAACTTTCTCCATAAGGACAAATATTGAGTCTCAATCTCTGTGTCATTTTTCAACTACTTCCTGAGAAGTTCCCCCATGACAAGCAGAACTGTGAAAACCATTTTCAAAGAGTAGAGATAAACCCCTGCCTGTGAGAGGCTCTGGCCCTGTGGCCTGGTGGTGCCCTTGGTTCTGGGAGGTCAGCCTGCCTCTGCTGAGGGCTATTAATGTGTATTCTGGTCAAGCGTCCTTGAAACGGGGGCTTCTTGAAGGCCTGAGCCTGCCCTGTTCTCACATGAGTGAGTCTCTGGGGTCTGCTTGAAGGAGACTGTGTACTTCCATCTCTGGCTGGTGGATCATTTGGGTCCTGCTTCAGGGTCACCCCAAGTATGCAAGGCCGGGCAGGGGCCATGAAACCCAGGCAACAGACATTCTCTTCCAGAACAACTGAAACTATGTAGTTTCACCCTGCATGTATACAGCTAACTAACTGGTCCTAACTCAGTCATCTCCGTCCTATCCATTAAACTCCTTGAGTTTTCTACGCTGTCTCCCTTCTCGGGTTTATTTTCCCTGATGCTGTCATAGGGTAGGCATGCCTGTTCTTGTGGTGGAAGAGACAAATTCTGGACAGGTACCTTTAGGTCCTCCCCCTTCCCAGTTACTGTTGACTCTTTAATCTTACCTGCTGTCCTTGATAAGCCCTCATCATTCTTTCCCCAAATCTCCTTTTCTCTACTACACTGTGGTGGCCTTTCACCATTCAATTTCTTCTCATAATTTCCCAAAGGAAGAAGCAGTCCTTCTCTGCCTGTTAGAGCACTCTATTATTGATAACTAGGATAGAGGGTCGCTGGGCAGCCATGACAGCACCACAAGGTTAATGCATAGGACTGAGAGTGTGATTGGTTTGATGTTTCTTTTGCAGTAGAAGTAGACTGACAACCCGGCTGTGCTGGTCGATGATACTGCTAACACCGCATTTCAACTGTGTTGCAAATTGCCGAGCATTTTGTGCAAAGGGAAAAAGAATAACCACAGACTCCTCCTCACCTCTGGGAGGCTAGTATCTGTTCTCCACAACAGGCTGTAAAGCCTCAAACCAACATCAGTTGGGTGGGTTGGGGTGGTGGATCACACCACTTGTTCGGGGTCTAATCAGCAAATGTGGATATTGTCATTGACCCAGTTTTTAATTTTCCCATTTACATAACAGACTTCATGGCAACAAAACTCCAACATAACTCTTACATCCAGAAACTCTACCTAGCCAAAGGTGATATTGGTTGACAACTACCGTAGGCCCTAAGCTTTGTGTGACTCACATCCTTTCAAACAGAGCTAAACAAATGGCCCCAAAATTGAAATGTAAACAGTCTTACAAAAGTGATCAAATCTGTGGTTATTCAAAACTAGGCAAATGTAGACTAGTAGACTAGAATTCAATGTTATTCACCATTGAGATCTCATTTTGGAAGTGGAGCCTGCTGAATAGTGCCCTGGGTTCTCAGGCGCTGTGCCTAAGTGGCTCAGCGTGTGATAAATGGCAGAGATAAGCAGGTACCAGACACGCTGGACTCTAAGGCCTCGGAGCTGCGGGGGCCTCTGCCATTAGCCCCTTTGTCTGCCTGCCCAGGTGCAGAATGATAGATCTCCATCCCTAGACTAGACTCGGCATTTCCCTGTTCATCAGTCTCTGCACTTTCTCATACTTTTGATGTTCTTTGTTTCAAAACCATACAACTGGCCCATTCATGAGAGGGTGAGTGTAATCCTCTTTGTTATATGATTAATGCTAACTTTTTTTTTTTAATTAAAAACCATTCCACAGAGAGAGGCTGCTCACCCAACAGACGTCTCCATCTCCAAAACAGCCTTGTACTCCCGCATTGGGACCGCCGAGGTGGAGAAACCTGCAGGCCTTCTGTTCCAGCAGCCCGACCTGGACTCTGCCCTCCAGATTGCCAGAGCAGAGGTATTGTGGCATGTGGTGTGATTACCCTCTTCCTGCCACTTAGAAATAAACACGTATGCCCGTGGTCCACAAAGCTAGAGTCTTTGGAGACAGACTTTGTCCTCTGAACGCTGCAGGCAAAGATGTATGGCGAACCGTGTGTTTTGATCTTCCTAGACACTATCGTGTAATGGGCCTTTTGGCCTTGTTGAATTTACAACAAAAAGCATGCCCCTTTCAGTTGCTCCCCAGTGGGCACTGTGAAAGTCTTGATATCTCGCTGCTTTCTTTTTTATGCTCAGGGAAGTTCTCTGAATGTAATTATGGTTTGTCATAGGAAGTTTTCATTTCACATTTATTCACCGTCTCCTTTTCTTGATCGATGAATTGCTCAGAGCCGAATTCACTCATCTGGGGCTAACCTTTCTCTTCTTCTCCCTGAAACTAGATCATAACCAAGGAGAGAGAGGTCTCAGAATGGAAAGATAAATACGAAGAAAGCAGGCGGGAAGTGATGGAAATGAGGTCAGTTGGGGAGCTGGGCCTTCCTCATGCCTGAGGGATGCTTACCAGTGGTTTAATAATGACTGGAGCTGGTGTGGTTCACAGAAGAGTGTCTTCTGTGGAAGTTCTCTCTTCTTTATTACAAACGGTTCATATTTTTCTAAAAGAATTTTTACTCTATTACTAATACTAAAATAGCCTGCCCATGAATTAAATAATGCATTCAAATAAATATAGGTACAATGCAAAACAGATCTTCTCCCCACTCAGCCTCCAGTTCCACAAGCCGCAGGTGACTTATCTTCTGTGTGAATCCTTCCAAGAATTTTCCATTTCTCATCACAAATGTAACATTGAGTGTAAACAGCCTCTTTTTTCTCCAACACAAATGAGAACATGCAGTATACATTATTCTACACTCTTTTTAATATTTTTTTCTTTCTTTTTTTTTTTTTGAGATGGAGTTTCGCTCTTGTTGCCCAGGCTTGAGTGCAGTGGTGTCATCTCGGCTCACTGCAACCTCCAACCCTGCCAGGTTCAAGTGATTCTCCTGCCTCAGCCACCTGAGTAGCTGGGATTACAGGTGCCTGCCACCACAGCTGGCTGATTTTTTGTATTTTAAGTAGAGTCAGGGTTTCACCATGTTGGCCAGGCTGGTCTTGAACTCCTGACCTCAGGTGATCCACCTGCCTCAGCCTCCCAAAGTGCTGGGATTACAGGCATGAGTCACCGCTCCTGGCCCACCACTCTTTTTACATTTAATAACGTATCTTCGACATATTTTATTCCTCTCTGCCTCATTCTGTTTAACAGGTGCTTAGTGGTCCATTGTATAGATATAACATAATTAATTTAAACAGTCTCTGTGGACAAACATTTAGGATGTTTCCTGACTTTAGCTTAAATGATTTATTTTCATTGTGGTATATTGTAATAGAAATATAGCCACCATCTATAGTGTACGTGAGTATAATGGCAGATAACTAGTTTTGTTTTGTTTTGTTTTGTTTTTGAGATAGAGTTTCGCTCTTGTTATTTAGGCTGGAGTGCAGTGGCGCAATCTTGGCTCACTGTAACCTCCGCCTCCTGGGTTCAAGCGATTCTCTTGCCTCGGCCTCTTAAGTAACTGGGATTAGAGGCGCCTACCACCATGCCTGGCTAATTTTTTTTGTATTTTTAGTAGAGATGGGGTTTTACCATGTTGGCCAGGCTGGTCTTGAACTCCTGACCTTAGGTGATCCGCCCGCCTTGGCCTCCCAAAGTGCTGGGATTACAGGCATGAGCTATTACACCTGGCCCCGATACTAGTTTATTATCAAAATCAATTGCATTCCTGGCTACCATTTTAAGAAGAAAGCGAACTGTAGGTAATCATATCCCATTTTCTAGGTCATGGTAGGATCTTCCTGAAAATTCTCCTGTTTGTTCCTTCTTTCTGCTGATGGTCCCCTGTGGCCACCTCTGGACACTGAGCCTAGTGTACTGTTTCACATTCAAACGAAAGCCCTGCATTTGCGTTATTTTTAAACCTCTTTGTTTTGTCTCTTATCTGGGGGGCATGGGTGGCTCTAGTTTTTTCACGTGCACTGAAAATGAGGCACGGCACCCAGGAAGGCTGGAAGTGCTGTCTCTAATTTCTTTCGCCTCCTAGGTGCTTTGCCTTCTTGGTGCCCGGGGAGTGCTTGTTTGTGGTTTGAGAAGTCGTGCCACTGAGGTGCCCCCAGGAGGTGCCATTTACTAGCTGATGTGGTAGGATTTCAAGTTGTCACCAGCTGGCGCAGATGTGCCGGCGTTTGATAGCCCGAACGTCAGCCCGTCAGCCTCTGGAGCTAGACTAGGTGAAAACCAGGCTCTGCTTCCCAGCCACTCCGGGGCGTCTTACTTAACTCTGTGCCTCACTTTGCTTATTAACTTGAAAATGGGGGTAAATAACAATGCCTCAACAGAGTAGAGCAGAAAGATTATGAACAAAGGCTGCAGAGTCTGATGCTCGGACTCACATCTGGGCTCTGCCACTTGGCAGCCTTGGGATCCTGGAAGAGTTTCTGAATCACTCTTACCCCACCCCAGTGTCTTCATCAGTCATGCTGGGAACAGTGAGAGCACTGCCTCTTAGGGTCATTGTGAGGGTAAAGTGAAAAGACAGCACAGCTAAGGTATTTTCAGGTCCCTGGTCTCTCCACACTTCCAAAAGGACACATCCCTTACCTCCTTGTGTCCTCAGCAGTGATGGGTTTAGACAGGGCAGCCTCAAAGATCTGTCACAGCTTTGTGATTCTGAGATGCAAGGAGGTGTTGTTTAATGACAGGAAACACAGAAGTGTTTCTGTGTAGGATTCGGTAAGAACCCTCGGGGGCTCATCTCGTGGTTACCTTTCTTGGGAGTCCATTCTGGGGTGAGACACTGACCTTGGGACCAAGGTTGAGCAGCCAAGGACAGGCACCCAGCATTAGACTTTGCAGAATGTATTCTACTTTCATTATTCCTTTTACCCTTATTGAATTTGCCATACAGCCCCGAAAGGTGGGGTCTAGGAAAATCCTTACTGTACCAAGGAGTAAGCAGAGCACCTGCAACTTCAATGAATGTCGTGCTCAGGGTCACACAGTGGGGAGGGGCAAGCTCAGCGGGAGCCCAGGCCTCCTGACTGGGGTGGGGGTCTCTATGGTCTTCTGTCATTAGGGTCCTGGATCTTCAACAGTTACCCGCTCTTGGTTCTCTTGTGGGGAATAATTACTGGATAATGTCGATGAACTCCTGATTCTTTTTGAGAAGTTTCTTCCAGCAGATTGGCTTTGGAGGAAGGACTTCTTCACACATCGGTTCTTCCATGTGGGGACAGCTGGGAGGCAGTATGACAAACAGGGAGTCTTGGTGCTTTTGTGCAGCTATTGTCTATTGAGGCTTCCCAGGAAGTTTACTCTGGGTCAATAGGAGATAAGATTTGTGTTCAGTGATGCCAGATGCATGAGATGCTTTGGAAGAAGATGCAGATAAAAGGTGATAGGGTTCCAAGGAGAAATCAAGGAAGGCTTCTTGAAGGAGACGGCATTTGAATTGGACCTTGAGAAACAGACGGTGAGGGGTAGAAATCAAGAGAAAGTGAATAACATGGGCAGAGGCATGGGGATGAGAAGGCCGAGAGCAAACAAGAAATCATTTGTTCTCCTTGAGCCACTGTGTTCATGACATGGCGTGGAAGGAGGTAAGATGGATGAGGGAGGTTGGTCCCAGGTTGCAAAGACCTCCATTGTCGGACTGGAGGTTTGGCTTTATTTTTAATTTTAAAATTTTTTTGGAGATGGAATCTCACTCTGTTGCCCACGATGGAGTACAGTGGTGTGATCATAGCTCACTGCAGCCTCAGACTCCTGGGCTCAAGTGATCCTCCCACATTAGTCCCTTGAGTAGCTAGGACTACAGACGCAGACCACCACACCTGGTTAATTTTTGTATTTTTTGTAGGAATGGTGTTTCACCATGTTGCCCAGGCTGGTTTCAAACTCTTGGACTCAGGCAAACCTTGTGTCTTAGCCTCTTGAGTAGCTAGGAGTACAAGTGCACACCACCATGCCTCATTAATTTTTTTTCATTTTTGTATAGGCAGGACCTGGTTCTGTTGTCCAAGGTGGTTTCAAACTCCTAGCCTTAAGCAATCCACCTGCCTCAGCCTTCTCAGTACCTGGGACTACAGGCATGCACCACTCTGCCTGGTTTGATTTTTTTCTTAGTGGGCAGTGAGGGGTGTTGAAGGCTTTGCACAAGGGGGTGGCATATTTAGAGTCATGCACCAGGAAAATGAGCGTGCAGGGCGAGGACTGACATTGAAGGTGACCCTGAAAGTCGGGACCCCACTGCACATGGGCCAGGCTGTGGCGCCCAGCTGTGTGAGATGGGAAACCATTCTGTTGTCATGACTCCAACGTGTCTTTACTTCTCTTATAGGAAAATAGTGGCCGAGTATGAGAAGACCATCGCTCAGATGATAGGTAGGTGTCCTGACCTGCGGGGGCTCAGGCCGGCCCTGACGTTTCTGAACTATGTGGAAGCCTTGGAAGATAGGAGGCTCAGAGTGGGTTTCTGGTAGAGCGTGAAGTCTTTCAGGGAGGGACCAGAGCATTCCAGAAAATATGGCTTTGCCACAGGACCGAGACCCTGGGGCTTCTTGGAAACGCCCCCCTGGACTGTGCTGTAGCATTATTCACACGCCTGGGAAGCCATGGCAGTCACCTGCCAGCTACCATCTGACCCAGCCAAGGACTCTCCACCTCGTGGGGAAAGAGATTCCTTTTGGTTGGGATATTTGGGGGATTTTTTTCTTTTTGCTTGTGGGAGAGAATAGGAATCAAATCCCTAGACCCTAACTTAGTTTAGACTCAAATGACAAAATACCCGACTCAGCCTTTCCTCAAGGACCCAAGGACGAGGACGGTCAGCCATGGCATGATTGTCCGCCCCCTTCTTCCCGTGACCACAACAGGCCCTGTTCACTGACCCCAGCACTGTTTCTCACTGAGATTAGACACTGCCTTGGAATCCTTCTTAACGCAGCGTCCCTGGCAGCCAGTACTGACAAATTTGCTGTGGTCCACAATAAAAGAAGGCCTCAAGTTATAAGCTACACACGCCTGGGCCTTTTTTTCTTTTCTTTTCTTTTTTTAAATAATGAGAGAAGATCTTTCAGAAGTTCCAAGCCCAAGTTTTTACGCTAATGGTCACTATTCAGAAATCATATTATGACTGGGGCTGTGGGATGCTTTATTTATTTATTTATTTGCTTAGGTTTATGATAATCCACTGTTTGTTTATTTGGGGATGAGGTCTTGCTACGTTGCCCAGGCTGGTCTCAAACTTCTGGGGTTCAGCGATCCTCCTGCCTTGGTCGCCCAACATGCTGGGATTACAGGTGTGAGCTACCATGCCCAGCCCATGATAACCGGTTTTGTTGTTGTTGTTGTTTGAGATGGAGTCTCGTTCTGTCGCCCAGGCTGGAGCACAATGGCGTGATCTCGGCTCACTGAAACCTCCACCCCCCGGGTTCAAGTGATTCTCCTGCCTCAGCCTCCTGAGTAGCTGGGATTACAGGCACCTGCCATCATGCCCGGCTAATTTTTGTATTTTTAGTAGAGACGGGGTTTCACCATTTTGGCCAGGCTGGTGTTGAACTCCTGACCTTAAGTGATCCACTTGCCTCTGCCTCCCAAAGCTCTGGGATTGCAGGCATGAGCCACTGCGCCCGACTCGATAAGCAGTTTTTTTTTTTTCTTCTAAGGATATATGGAGTAAAAACTCCAGGTCACTGCAGACCACACTTTATTTGTCCAAACTTGACACTGTGCTGGCACCTGGCCCTCAGCCCCAAATATATGGATGTGTGAGTCACATCACACCTCTAGCTTGTCCCAAGATGAATATAATAGTAGCCTCAGGAATGGTGAAGAGGCCAGCAATTGAGTGCTTTCCATTCAAAGGAGCTTCACTTTTGATTTATTGTAACAAAGTTCATTTCACCCAGAAAAGAAGCCCATTCAGGTTTAGCCTCATGGTGCATGCTTTCTATCAAAGTGAAACTTCTTTATTAAATTGGTATAAGAATTTATGAACACATATGGATAAGATAAAGAAAAAGCTCTTGGAGTTGAAAATGCTGGCAAAAATGGTCAGGCTGAGGGATTGATGTCTTCCTTATGCGGTGTTTGGCAAGTAGAACACAACTTTTTGGCCTCCGAGAGTCTTGCGATTTGAGAACATCGCTCAGGCCCTCCATGGCTCATCTGGAAACGTCCCGCTCCATCTCAGAGCCGTACACTTCTTTTTGCCCTTGGTGATGACACTTTGATAAATGTTGAAATGCGGGGGAAGGGGTGTGAGCTTTTGCTCCTGAGGGAAGGCTACCCAAGCCATCTTTTATTGCTCAGCTAGTGAAGTTGATATAAACAGACATTCCCTCTTGAAAATTAAAAGTGGAGAACTTCTCTAGTTGGCATAAATGTTCTGTCCTTGTCATGACAGAAAGATGACTCCCACGGTTTCCTCAAGGAATATCTGCAGGTGACAGCAGTGAGGACCTTTTCAATCCTAGGCAGTGTGAGTTCCCTCCAAGCCCTGGAGAGAGTGCCACCTGCCTTCCTCTCACCCTGGCTGCAGGGATTAGGGCGACACATCACCCCCCATCCCCACCCCTGCTCCCAGACCCGATATGTTTGGCCTAAGGTCCCTGTCTTCAAGAGCTGTACACACAATCCCTTAGAGCATTTTTCTGTCCTTGGGCTACTCTCTGGGTGGCCCCGTGAGACTCCTCCAGTGTCCCTGGCTGGGAGCAGCCACAGAGGGGCATCTCACTGTCTGTCCGTTCCCGGATCCCCATCCTCATTCACCCATTGGCCGTCCTCTTTGTCATTCCAAGGTTTTTTCATCAGAAAGGTGGCAGGCCTGTGGTTGTCATTCAGCCACTGTTGCAGGTCATTGACTAAAGTCACCATAGATTTCAAGGTCCTTGTGTCCTTGCAGAAGACGGCAGGGGGCTGAGGCATGACTGGGACTCACTGTAGCTGTGGGAAGGACGTGCCTTCTTTGTGGCATGGTTCACGTCAGGGTCTCTCCATGCTTGGCCACATGCCCAGGAGGCCCATTTTTGTTCCATGCTTTTCTTTTCATTTTCACTCACCTAACCAGCATCCCTCGCGAAAGAGGAAACTCAGGTCCAGAGAGATTGGCAGTTCAGGACCACCGTGACTGTAGTTGTATTTTGAAGTCAAACCAGCTCTGGCCCACATGTGCTAGCTCTTCCTGGCTCTGCTCCATTCAGCTTTCGCAGATGCTCCACACCAGTGTGACATCAGTCCTGCCATTGTTACTCATTCGCATCAAATGTTACTGGAGAGGATCTGTCTTGTTAAGCTCAAATAGTGACTATTCAGAATTCAGAACGAAAAGAGACTTCTGTGCTTTCTGCATTCCAGGTTGTTGCAATTGATTTCTTTCTGCTTTTCTAACAACTGCCCTGATTATCTGTTTTGCTTCCATTTTCTGTTGCTTCTTGCCCTTTGCTTGCAAAACAAACAGGCAAGCCTGGTAAGTAAACGCTTTTCCCCCTAATTTGACACCTGCCCATCGCAACCCTTTGTTTGTTTGTTTTTCTATTTTGTTATTTTTGCTTTGTGTATTGCTGCATCCCCCCAACATGATTTCATAATGTTTTGCCTGAAAAAGCCAGGCAGGTCTTCAGGAGCATTGTTCTGTTGTTGAGTGTAGGGCGTCTTTCTCCTGAGTTCAAGAACCTAACTGCATTCGTCATGTACAGAAAGATTTGTGAAGCATTCTTGCCTCCTCTGTCTCCTGGGAACGGGGTAATTCTATTTTTAAGAGGGAAGAGGAAAGGAAACCTGAGGCAGGCAAAGTCTTGGATCCAGGAAATCAGATGGACTTGGTTTGGTAAACAGCTCCTTTACCAAGGCAGGTGAAACATACACATGGGCTCAAATCAGCCCAGAATATACACCATACAGCATGCTGGGAACTAAGGAAGCAGCCAGAATTCAAAGAATAAAAACAAGCATTTGATTACTAGAGACATGTTGAAAGGCCCTTTTTTTTTTTAGGAGTGTGGGTGGAGCAAGCAGGTTGCTGATGATTCTTATGTCTATGTTAAAAAGCTCCCTCTTCGCAAGCCACTGTGACACTGTTGCACTGATTCCAGGGGTTACAGAGTTTATTATGGACAATGAGGCTCTTAATAATGGGTTACCAATACGGGACTCTTCCTCCTTCTTGAGGGCTTTATGTACAGTTTCTCATTTAATCTGCAAATGCAAAGAGATATAAATACTCTTTTCCCCTATTTTAGACAAGGAGGCTGAGACTCAGAGTTTAAAACCCTGCTCAAGATCTCGCATATGGGAAGTGTCAGAGTGAGGTCTCGAACCCAGGCCGTCAGACTGCAGAGGCTCCTAGCCACTGGCTTGGGCAGCTCTGGGCTGCTGGTAGTGAGAGCTCTAGGAGTCCCACGATTGCAGAGGCAGGTGGGAGGGACATTCGGCATCTTCAGGGCCAGTGGTTCTCCAAGCAGGGTCCCTGCCCCAGCAGCATCTGTGTCACTCGGGAACTTGTGACCTGTGCATATTCTCTGCCCCACCCCAGACCTCCTAATCTCACGCCGTGGGGTGAGGTGTAGCAGCCTGCATGTGAACAAGCCTTTCAGCTGAATAAATTCATGCTCACATGGGAGAGTTGTTGGAAATGATGCACTGGGACCCCAAGAGGTCAGAACTTTAGAGCAAGCTTATGTCAGGACCGGAGCTGAAACTGAGGAAATGACCGCAGCACACGGTAACAGTGCGCCTAGTTCTGGGGTGTGGCAAGATGCAGATCTGTCCGGAACCTAAGGGAAAAGAACTCACACAAAATCTCCCTGCTACTAAGGGAGCTGCATCCTACAAGGTCTGTCATTACAAGGGGCCCGTGGAGAGACGTGGTTATGATCACAGCTTCAGGCTTGGGTTCGGGCTCTGTCATTTTCTCAGTGAACAGTGACTTAGCTTCTCAAACCCTGTTTCACCTTCTGTAAAATGAGGGTAAGAAAAGCTGCCCGGGTGGTTGTGATGCTCTAAGTCGTTCACTCGTCGCATGGACATGTATCAAAACATCCTCTATGCCCGGCACTGTCCTAGGCCCTGGGGCAGAGCAAGTGGACAAAACAGACTCTGGTGCCTGCCCTCACAGAGCGTGCATTCATCGGGGAGATGAGCCGCCGATACACTAGCACGGGCACACATGCACACACATGCACGCATGCGTGCACACATCCGATATAAGGGGTGGCTGCCGCTGCAAAGAGGAAAATAAAGGACTCTAGAGGAAGAGGAGCCATTTCCAGCACCTCTGGGGAGGTGACACGGGATCAAGAGCCCTGAGCAAAATGTTGGGGAAGCCTGGAAGCCCGGGGCATTGGAGGCCTTCATGGCTGGAGCGGAGGGGCCAGGAAGGATACAGGGCAGAGCATGTTATTTCCATTGCAGAGGGAGGTCACCGGGGGACTCTGAGCAGGAGTGAGGTGGTCTGGTGTGCACATTAGGAAGCTCGGTCTGGCTGCTGAGTGCTGGCTTAGGGACAGTCAACACCTAGAGCAGTCAGCAGGGCGCCCGCCGCAGGGAAGGGTCCAGTCAGCGCTGGCGGCCGCTGTTCTGTGATTTCCAGATGTGATCTGTCTGCAGCAGCCAGCCCTCGGAGTCATTCCAGGTGGCGGGTAGCCCCCTCCCTGGTGACCAGGGCCTGGCAGAAAGACGGGTCTGCTAAGCTCCTTCCCCGGGAGCTCTGAGTGGGCGCTTCTCCCTTACCCCCTCTGCTGTCACCAAGAGAGCAAATGGTTCCTCACACGCCTGGGCCAGGGATGGATCCACACAGAGGACAGATGGGTGTTTTGTGTAGAGTAGTCAGAGAAGGCCTTTTCCATAAGTGTAGAAATGAATTTTTAAGCAGCCATAAAAAAGAGCAAAGCCATGTCCTTTGTACCAGCGTGGACACAGCTGAAGGCCATTGTCCTCAGGGAATTAATGCAGAAATAGAGGACCAAACACTGTGCATTCTCGTTATATAAGAGGGAGCTACCCATTGGGTACACACACGAAGATGGGAACAGAAGACACTGGGGAGTTCACAGTGGGGGTGGGAGGAAGGGGGACAAGGGTTGAAAAACTGCCTTTCAGGTACTTTGCTCAGTACCTGGGTGACAGGCTCATTAGAAGCCCATACCTCAGTGTCAGTCACACAGTATGGCCATGTACAACCTGCGTATGTGCCCCAAATCTAAAAATACATATTTTCTAGATATTTGGTGCAGATGATTAGCTTGGGATGGCCACGGGCCAGAGAGGTGGGGCAGAGGACAATGGTGCCTCTCACCAGGATCAGCCACTCGGAACTGGGCTGACATTGAGTTACATTGTACATCACTGAGAAACTAACCTTGATGGAAATAGCTCCATGTTTCTTGGAGTTATAACACTTGCTGTATTGCAGACGCTATCTGTGCCTGTGTGAATGGAATTTCAGAGGAGATGGTTTTTTGGGCTCTGGGTTTCCAGATGTGTTAAGGATCTCCAAAGACCTCCTCTCTGTCCTGATACGTAGGAGAGCCCACCCCTCACAGCCCAGACCTCACACCCTTTAATCGTCCTAACACAAAGTTCACTAGCGATGTCTTCTTTTTTACTTTATGGATCTGTCTGCTTGCTGTCAGCAACCACATGGAATCACCAGGGACACCAATATAGACCTGTGTAGGGGCTGCGCTGGTCAGGTTAAGGAATAGTGATGGCTCATTTCTTCCTCACGCGAGGCTGCACAGGCCCGGGTCTGGGAAGCCGGGGCGCTGGGTTTTGTTCTGTTAGAGACAGTCTGGGAGGGCTCTGGGGCGTGGGTTCGTCCCAAGGAAAAGCTGGGATTTGAGGTGTCCCTGCCGGTGAGGCTGAGTTGCATCTGAGGCCTTGGCTGGCCCCAGAGACCCAGTTTCGACTTTCTGGGCTCCATCATTTGGTTCCTGGTCTCTCCTGCCAGAGGACGAACAGAGAGAGAAGTCAGTCTCCCACCAGACGGTGCAGCAGCTGGTTCTGGAGAAGGAGCAAGCCCTGGCTGACCTGAACTCCGTGGAGAAGTCTCTGGCCGACCTCTTCAGGAGATATGAGAAGATGAAGGAGGTCCTGGAAGGCTTCCGCAAGGTGGGGCTGAGTTTGGGGACGATGGAGGAGGAGGAGCTGGTTGGGAGAGATTGCGGAGAGCACTGGGTGGGGGTGGGGTTCCGGAAGTCGGTCTTGAGCCACCTGCAAGGAGGGGGTCCATGCAGGCTGGGGAGGCAGCCTTGGCTGCCTGGGGTTACACCCGCATCCGAGAGTTCATGGAGGTTCCCACCACTCCCGGGCATTTGTTCTCGTGGGCTTGATGCCTGTCCTCTGCCCTGCCGTGTCAGAATGAAGAGGTGCTGAAGAGGTGTGCACAGGAGTACCTGTCCCGAGTGAAGAAGGAGGAGCAGAGGTACCAGGCCCTGAAGGTGCATGCAGAGGAGAAACTGGACAGGTAACATTAGCCACTGGGGGTGGCTCCCAGGGGCCTCCCAGCAGCCCTTACCCAGGCAGGCTGGGACCTCTGGCAGCACCTGTGACATTAGCTTGGAAAGGGGGAGTCATCCAAGTGTGTGTTTCAGTAAGACTCGTGAGAAGGCACACACGGTTAGCATCATTTAATCAGTGGAGGATGCATGTTGCAATGTCCAGGGTGCCCCGGCACCTTGGCCTCATAGCAATGGAATTGGGTTTGGTGTTCTCATGGGCTCCTGTGCTCCAGCTCCAGTTGGTGGGAGCTGGAGCCAGACCAGGCCACTCTCCCTGCCTGGAGCTGGGAAGCAGGAGGTGTCTCTAGTGATCCACAAAAAAGAATGATAATTCTGAGCTCCCTGTCTCCGCAGGGCCAATGCTGAGATTGCTCAGGTTCGAGGCAAGGCCCAGCAGGAGCAAGCCGCCCACCAGGCCAGCCTACGGAAGGAGCAGCTGCGAGTGGATGCCCTGGAAAGGACGCTGGAGCAGAAGGTAACGGGAGGGGTGTGGCCTCCAGGTGGGCCGGGCTGCTGCTGTCTGTGCTGCTGGCCAGTCCAGATAGACAGGCTGGGCATCCCTGGCCACTGCTGCTCCTGAAGACGAGTTCATGCTTCATGCGCACACCCTTGGCTCCTTCTAGAAGTTCCAATTTCATGCCAGCCCTGAGACCAGCTTCCTCTCCACCATTCCTGGAATTGCAGCCTCCATGTGTGTTTATTGCCATTTTCATTCCTTTC
Source organism: Macaca mulatta (assembly GCF_049350105.2). Taxonomy (NCBI): domain Eukaryota; kingdom Metazoa; phylum Chordata; class Mammalia; order Primates; family Cercopithecidae; genus Macaca; species Macaca mulatta. The sequence continues at coordinate 134,332,810 of NC_133414.1, forward strand.
CAACATTCATTCATTTGTTGGATATTTATTAAGCGCCTACAGTGTGTTAGGCGTAGCCCTTGAACCCCTGGATCCAGCATGTTTACTGGTGAGTGAATGGGGTGCCCACCAGGCCCTGGCAGCGACGGCCAGCTGATGCAGAACAAGGGCAGTGTCAGGGCTGGAAGGGCGCCCAGGGGGCCTCTAGGGACAGGGGTGATCTTCCCGAGGACACTCAGCTTGTGCCCAGGTTTCCTGCTTTTGGATCTGGCACCCGTCATCCACTGTGAGCACTGTCTCCCTGGGTGTCCAGATAAGAAGTTCCCTCAGCCCAGCAGGGCCCTCTGAGCATTGGGTTGTTGAGTCTGCGTGTGTGGTTGAGGGCCAGCCTCCCTCCTTGGATGTGTTTCTCAAGAAGAGGATTTCCAGATGTGTAGCCTCCTTCTAGTCAATTTCCTGAGCCTTGGGGTCCCCCTGCATGATCATCCACGAGCCCAGCAGCCTGGGTTGGCAGCACTACTTGTGCATTTTGGGCCTTGATAGGCAGTGATGGGGCATCCTTTGTTGGCATCAGGAATCCATGTGCCTCCCGAGTGGCCTCCCCAGGGGATTGACTGTCCTCCTTTGCCCACTGTGGTTGGTGGTGGTCTCGAGGGGCATTTGGGCCAAGCAGTGGTGATCTCTGCTCTGGGCAGGTGCCAGCCCTCCCTCTACCTTAGTGATGTTGGGGAAAGAGCCCTGGGGAGCAAGAAACAGGGTTCCTGGCCCCACTGCACCATCTGTCATGGCCCTGGGCAAGCCTTGCACCCTACCTCAGTGTCTCGGTTCCCTCTAGCCGTGAAAATTTGAAGCTGTATCATTGGGCAGATGGATTTCCCTGAGGTCCAATCTGATACTCACCCAGTCTGCACTAGGCTCTGTGCCCTACAGAATGTTCCTGGTTACCATGTTACAGATCATTCTTTTCCTTTTTTTTTTTTTTTTTTTTTTGAGGCAGGGTCTTTTTCTGTTGCCCAAGCTGGAGTGCGGTGGTGCCGTCATGGCTCACTGCACCCTCCACCACCTGGGCTCAAGTGATCCTCCCGCCTCAACCTCCTGAGTAGCTGAGACCACAGTGCCCCCTACCAGCCTAATTTTTTTTATTTTTGTTTTTGTAGAGACAGGGTCTCACTTTGTTGCCCAGGCTGGTCTTAAACTTCAAACTTCTGGGCTCAAGCAGTCCTCCTGTCTCGGCCTCCCAAAGTGTTGGGATTATAGGTGTGACATTAATTTAATTCTTTACCTTTCTTCTTAGGATGAAAAAGACAGATGGCAACTAGACAGTTTAATATCAAAATTGCATTTAAAAAATAGTCTGGAATATGCATATATTCAGCCACCTCTGTTTCGTAGGCTCCGTTGATTGCTCTTAGCAGTATAGTCAGAACGAGATGTGTGGTCACAACTGTCAAGTGCAAGTTTTTGCTCACTTACCCAGTATTTATTTATTTATATATTTTTTATTATACTTTAAGTTCTAGGGTACATGTGCACAACGTGCTGGTTTGTTACATATGTATCCATGTGCCATGTTGGTGTGCTGCACCCATTAACTTGTCATTTACATTAGGTGTATCTCCTAATGCTATCCCTCCCCCCTCCCCCCTCCCCACAATAGGACCCGGTGTGTGATGTTCCCCTTCCTGTGTCCAAGTGATCTCATTGTTCAATTCCCACCTATGAGTGAGAACCCACCCAGTATTTATTGAGCATCATTATGGTTTTAGTGTTGAGTGTGCATTTTTTATTCATTGTATGTTGATAATCCATGTGTGGCATATTTGGTGACTTGAAAAATGGAATGTTTCATTAAAATGAAGATCATATTAGAAGCCGGGTGTGTTGGCATGTGCCTGTGGTCCCAGCTACTTGGGAGGCTGGGGTGGGAGGACTGCTGGAGCCCAGAAGTTCGAGGCTGCAGCATGCTGTGATTGTGCCTGTAAGTAGCCAACTGCATTGCAGCCTGGGCAACAGCGGAAGACCCCGTCTCTAAAATAAAGAAATAAAAACCGTACTTCACAGTCACTGTGGCTATTGCAGCAGTTGAACATAAAATGTGTCTTGGTGAGAAATGTAGCAATGTGTGTGTTTGAGATGGTTCCCCCGTTTCCTGTGTTTAAATTGCATTATCTTAAACTAAACTTTGAGAGGAATGAACGAATTACACAGGTTCTTCCCTGAAAGACCTAAGTGATATCTAGGGGACAGTCCCGTCTTAAAGAGATTCAGAAACATGATCCACCCAGGCAGTTCTTGCATGGAGGCGCTGGGCATTTCACCCAATCAGCGCTTTGTAAAGGCTTTTGCTCCATGAGCTGAGCTTTATGCTGGGGCAGTTTGCTTAGTGGTGGCTGATAATGCCAAGAGAGAGCCTGGAAAACCTCCAGAAATCACTTTCTAACGGGTCTGCCGATGCCTGTCAGCCATCAGTCACTGTACATGATGTCTAACAATTATAATGGCAAAGCCATATAGGAGCTGGGTCAACCTGAATTTGTGTTCCAGGCGTGCCACATCTGACTGGCTGTGTGACCTTATACACAACCCTAACTTCTCTGAGCCTCCATTTCCTCACTAAAAAATGAGGATAATACTGGCTTCCTTGAAGGCACTGTTGAGGGAAGCAGAGGCGGCCAGAGTCCCTGGGGTGTGTTTAGCATGGTGATCAGCACGTGGTGAGCACTCCAAGGAGATGGAGAATCAGCGATAGCAGCCCCAGCAGGGGCCATAGTGGCAATGATAGTATTTTTTTTTTTTCTTTTGAGATGAAGTCTGTCTCTGTTACCTAGGCTGGAGTGCAGTGGCACGATCTCAGCTCACTGCAACCTCCACCTCCCAGGTTCAAGCAATTCTCCTGCCTCAGCTTCCTTAGTAGCTGGGATTACAGGTGTGTGCCACTACACTCAGCTAATTTTTTGTATTTTTAGTAGTGACAGGGTTTCACCATGTTGGCCAGGCTGGTCTTGAACTCCTGACCTCAGGTAATCCACCTGCCTTGGCCTCCCAAAGTGCTGGGATTGCAGGCGTGAGCCACCGTGCCCGGCCAATAATAGTAATTTTAAGATTAGTGGTCAATGCTGTACCCCATTCAGAGCCCCATCGTCCAGCTGGCCTTTCAGCGCCTCTCTTGAGTTGGTGACCTCAGATGCAAATTCGAGCCAGGAGGTGGGCCGGGGTTATGTTCGAGGCAGGCTTCTCCCACAGCAGGGACTGCCGCTGGAAGGACTGTGACTTCCCCTCCACTGAAGAGAACCACTGTTTCCCCAGCACTGACACAATGATGAGTGACGCCAGGAGTTCTAGGAACAGAGGGCATGTGGGTCTGGGCTGGAACATATCTCAGGAGTTCTGAGGTTTTCAGGGAAGGGCTCTGCACAGCCTCAGGGACAGGCTTTTGGTGAAGACTCACCTTCCACGGGAATCTCAAGGAAAAGCGGGCTGCAAAACATCCCCAGTATGCTGGAGCGATTCAGCCCCCCGGAAAAGGCCATTGGAGATTGGTTGTGCTGTTGAACTTTATTTTTTTATTTTTATTTTTGAAACGGAGTCTCACTCTGTCACCCAGGCTGGAGTGCAGTGGTGAGATCTCAGCTCACTGCAAGCCTCCGCCTCCCGGATTCACACCATTCCCCTGCCTCAGCCTCCCGAGTAGCTGGGACTACAAGTGCCCACCACCATGCCTGGCTAATTTTTTGTATTTTTAGTAAAGATGAGGTTTCTAAAGATCCGTGTTAGCCAGGATGGTCTCAATCTCCTGACCTTATGATCTACCCGCCTTGGCCTCCCAAAGTGCTGGGATTACAGGCGTGAGCCACCGCGCCCAGCCTGTGCTGTTGAACTTGATCAGCATCAGAGCCAGCATGTAACCTATCTGAAAGCAAAGCCACACCATCCGTGATGGAGGGATCGTCCTGCTGGATCCCCTCACTTTCTGAGAAGATGGACAGTGTAGGATCATCTGTGCTAGACAAATCTGTGGTTGGTTCCCTTGATTAGACAGGCAAGATGTGGTGGGAGAATCACCGCAAAGCCAGCTTGCATCTGCCCCCACCCCTCGTGCTGACCCTGTAGCCCCAGTACCACCTATTTGGCGTGTCTCTGAGCAATGCAAGCAATCCCATTCACACAGAACTGCGTAACCCTCCTTACGCTATGTCTCAAACCACGGAGGACTTTACCCCAGACCTCCTCACCTCAGATCACATCCTTCACAGGCAGATAAAGGGAAATGAACCAGACTAGTTAGTCCTTCACTCTGTGCTGGTCACTGCCAGGAAACTGTACATTTATCACCTCATTTACTTCTCAGAAAGAAACATGTTATCACCTACGTTCTAGAGTTAAAGACACCAAGGCTCAGAGAGGTTGTGTAACTTGTGGAAGATCACACAGCTAGAGCCGGGATGTATATACTTGGATCATTTGGCTCCAAGTCATTTGTCTCACTGCTTTAGATAACTTCAGTGGGACCAAGGGGGCCTGGTGGACCCCCATCTCCCCAAAAAGCCCCATGAGCATTCTGATTGGCCAGATTTCAAACATCAGCAACTTCTTTCTTGTCTACACTTGCAGAACAAAGAAATAGAAGAACTCACCAAGATTTGTGATGAACTGATTGCCAAAATGGGGAAGAGCTAACTCTGAACCGAATGTTTTGGACTTAACTGTTGCGTGCAATATGACCGTCGGCACACTGCTGTTCCTCCAGTTCCATGGACAGGTTCTGTTTTCACTTTTTCGTATGCACTACTGTATTTCCTTTCTAAATAAAGTTGATTTGATTGTATGCAGTACTAAGGAGACTATCAGAATTTCTTGCTATTGGTTTGCATTTTCCTAGTATAATTCATAGCAAGTTGACCTCAGAGTTCCTGTATCAGGGAGATTGTCTGATCCTCTAATAAAAGACACATTGCTGACCTTGGCCTTGCCCTTTGTACACAAGTTCCCAGGGTGAGCAGCTTTTGGATTTAATATGAACATGTACAGCGTGCGTAGGGACTCTTGCCTTAAGGAGTGTAAACTTGATCTGCATTTGCTGATTTGTTTTTTAAAACACAAGAAATGCATGTTTCAAAGAAAATTCTCTATTGTAAATAAATTTTTTTCTTTGGATCTTGGCAATAAATATGTCTCGAATTTATTTTCTGGGAAGGGTTGAGTCTTTTCTCACCTTTGTCAAATATCAGATTTGGCTTCGTGTTCTTCTCTGTCTGGGCTCATTTCTTTGTCCATAGACTTAAATAACATTTCCTTTCTTATCGTGGTTGCATTTGTAGGATGAAGCTGATGAGAAATACTGACTTGCTACTGAAATAACTAAGTGAATGCATTGGACTAGCTGAGATTTGGTTTTTACAAAACCTCTTTGACTTGAGGAAACAAATCTATTTCCTTTTATTGAGTCAAGGAACTAATAGACTGCCACTCTTTCTGTTCAATCCTTTGGTGTGTGAAGGTCAATCCTGAAACCCCCATTCCCATCTAAAGAAAGGATTGGGAAAAGGGTGAGCAATTGCCAATGGGCAGCAGGTAGTTAGGCCACTTTGGAGATTAAACTAGCAGTGGGCCTGGCCTTAGATCGCTTCATTGCTGCTGACTTGCTCAGGGCTGCCAGGTTGAAGGCTGGGTGGATGAGGGGAGTTAGTGGGTAGAAAGGTGCGATCATCTTGCCATCAGAGGAATGCAAATCAAGACCACAATGAGATACCATCTCAAACTTGATTGCCATCCTGACTTTAGATTGGCAAAATGTTACATAATATGTTTCTTTCTGAGAAGTAAATGAGGTGATAAATGTACAAAATGATTGCCATCCTGACTTTAGAATGGCAATCATTAAAAAGTCAGGAAACAACAGGTGCTGGAGAGGATGTGGAGAAATAGGAACACTTTTACACTGTTGGTGGGACTGTAAACTAGTTCAACCATTGTGGAAAACAGTGTGGCGATTCCTCAAGGATCTAGAACTAGAAATACCATTTGACCCAGCCATCCCATTACTGGGGGTATACCCAAAGGATTATAAATCATGCTGCTATAAAGACACATGCACACGTATGTTTATTGCAGCTCTATTCACGATAGCAAAGACTTGGAATCAACCAAAATGTCCATCAGTGACAGACTGGATTAAGAAAATGTGGCACATATGCACCATGGAATACTATGCAGCCATAAAAAAGGATGAGTTCGTGTCCTTTGTAGGGACGTGGATGCAGCTGGAAACCATCATTCTCAGCAAACTATCACAAGAACAGAAAACCAAATACCACATGTTCTCGCTCATAGGTGGGACTTGAACAGTGAGAACACTTGGACACAGGAAGGGGAACATCACACATTGGGGCCTATTGTGGGGAGGGGGGAGGGATAGCATTAAGAGATATACCGCCGGGCGCGGTGGCTCAAGCCTGTAATCCCAGCACTTTGGGAGGCCGAGGCGGGCGGATCACAAGGTCAGGAGATCGAGACCACAGTGAAACCCCGTCTCTACTAAAAATACAAAAAATTAGCCGGGCGCGGTGGCGGGCACCTGTAGTCCCAGCTACTCAGGAGGCTGAGGCAGGAGAATGGCGGGAACCCGGGAGGCGGAGCTTGCAGTGAGCCGAGATCGCGCCACTGCACTCCAGCCTGGGCGACAGCATGAGACTCCATCTCAAAAAAAAAAAAAGAGATATACCTAATGTAAATGACGAGTTAATGGGTGCAGCACACCAACGTGGCACATGGATACATATGTAACAAACCTGCATGTTATGCACATGTACCCTAGAACTTACAATAAAAAAAAAAAAAAAAAGTGCAATCATTTCCTAGGGCTGCCATTAACAAATCACTGCAAACATCTGCAGCTTCAAACAGCAAAATTTATTCTCAGTTCTGGAAGCCAGAAGCCCAAAATCAAAGTGTCAATGGGGTTAGTTCCCCCAAGAGGCTATGTTGAATCTGTCCCATTCCTCTTCCAGCAACTGGTGGCTGCTGGCTCTCCTTGGTGTCCCTTGGTGTGTAGCTGCAGCTCCCCAATCTCCGCCTCTGTCTTCACATGACCTTGCTGTGTTTGAGATTTCCCTCCTTTCTTATAAGAACACCAGCATTGGATTTAGGCCATCCCCAATCAAAGATGATCTCATCTCATCCTCAGTTACATCTGCAAAGACTCTGTTTCCAAATAAGGTCGCATTCACAGGTAGGAGGGATTAGGATGTAGACATGTCTTTTCGGTTACATGTGTGTCAATGGGATGTGTGGTGTGGGCTGTAAACTTGGAAGGCAGATGAGAGCCCCTGATGGCCCAGAGCTTGACTGTCTCTCTGCCTCAGCATGGTGGCTACAGGCTACTCCTCTCACAGTAGGAAAACCCCCACCCATAACAGGACAGGCCTTAGGCAGCCTCAGCTCTTTGGGGACAGGGTGGGGAGTGTTTTCTGTGATTTACAAGGTGGATGAAGTTCGGCTGTGTCAGCTCCAAGGAGAGAGGACCGCACACGTGCTGTTGGCCTGGCAGGCTGCTCTGGGGGTGGGGGGTGCATGGTGTCCTTTGTGCTCTGAGGTCCTTTGTTTTCTTTCTGCCACACTTTGGCAATCCATCCAGCAGAGCCTGCCTCTGGTGCCACTGAGACCCTCATCTGCCAGGCACCCTCAGCCAGGGCAGGGGACTGCCTCTTTCCCACTGCCAGCATCCTTTGCTTGGTCCAGCCTCCTGGTCACAGCATGTTCCAGGGCCCAGCCATGACCCCTTACCCAGGTGCTTGCTTCTCTAGGCCAAACCCCTACTCTGGCCTCACTCCAGATTCTGACCTCAACTACATTCTCAGAAATGCCCAGCTTATCTCTTGGAAACTTATTTCTCATTAAGTAAAACATTTCCATTGTGAAAAAGATTAGAAAACAGGTAAGAAAAAAACCTTATAGCCCCCAAACCAAGACACTGTTAATGTTTGTACATTTTATGGCCTTTTTCTCCATCTATAAAATATCTTCTTTGTTGTTTGCTTTTTTTTTTATTTGAGACGGAGTCTTGCTCTGTCGCCCAGGCTGGAGTGCAGTGGTGCGATCTCGGCTCACTGCAAGCTCTGCCTCCCGGGTTCATGCCATTCTTCTGTCTCAGCCTCCCGAGTAGCTGGGACTACAGGTGCCCAACACCACGCCCGGCTAATTTTTTTGTATTTTTAGTAGAGACGGGGTTTCACTGTGTTAGCCAGGATGGTCTCGATCTCCTGACCTCGTGATCTGCCCGCCTTGGCCTCCCAAAGTGCTGGGATTACAGGCGTGAGCCACCACGCCCGGCCTGTTTGTATTTTTAGAAGTGCCACCCAGTACCATCCTGTGCAGCCACCTGTGGTGATCCTGCATACAGTTTTGGAAACTTTTTTTCACCTAATACTATAATGTGACCATCATGTTATGGTAAACTTTTTATATCAATAAATAGAGCTCTTCATCATTTTGAAGGCTGCATAGCATTCCATGTGCCAAAATGTGTTTAACCAACCCTCCCCCCGTACTGATGAGCATTTATATTGTGTCCATGTTTTTGTATCATTATGCATGCCACATGAGTGTCCTTACATATATTTGTGAATGTAAGTATTCTTGAGGTCAAATTCCTAAGAGTGGATCACCTGGGTTAAAGATGTCACTGCACTCCAGCCAGAGACCACTGGGACCAGTGGCTGAGCACGTTGGGTTTATTGCTCGTTGCAAAAGTGAGCCAGACACACGCCAGAGGAGGCCCTGAGCATCTCAGTTGGAGGGTCTTCGGAAGGCTGCAGGCAAAGGATTCGGACTTGGGTTAGTCACTCCAGGGAGGATTTCAGGAAGCTGGGCTTCGGTCTGGCAATTCTAAGACGGGGTGCCTCGATAAATCTGACCTACAAGAAGAGAGGACTAGAGTAAGAGAAAGCTGCAAGCGGTAGAGAAGCAACAGTCATGCATATTAGCCAGAACTGAGAGAGAGTTGGTCCTTTTTGTGGTTTGGATGATGTCCAGTGTGGCTGCAGACATTTGTGGAGTGGGCTGGTTTTTGTTTTTTAATTCACTGCAGTCCAAGTGGCCTGTCTGGTGCTGATGTGTTGTGAAATGGGTTACGGCCTCAGCCCAGCCATGAGTGCCAGGTCAGCCTCTGGATGCCAGGGGCTGCTTTTCTCTTTCTCAAAGGGTTTGCACATTTTTAAAGTTTGGGAAGCTCGTTGCCAAATAGCCTTCCTCTAAGGTTGTACTGATAGATGGCCCTTTCCCTCCCCTCTCAGTAGTCTGTACATTTTGGGGTGTGTGATCCAGCCCTTGGGCTGCGCTCTTTCTGCCTGTCAGCCCAGCCTAGTGAGGAGGAGGGAAGAGGCATCCAGAATAGTAGTTGGAGTAAATAGTATAACTATGAGAAAATGTGTATTGTTTTCCCTCCGTGCTGTGATTACACTTGTTCTCAACTAATTTGTTGTGCTGTCTACAAAGCCTCCAGTGAAAGAACATTTCTATTTGCTGTTACAGGTAAGTGTCTGAACTGAACAGACCCTGCCTGACTGCCATCAAAATTACAGTGCCCAGAGCAGATCAACTCAGGGAAGCAGTCAATTCCCCTGCAGAATCGTGTCTTAACAGAGCTTATGTCTCTCTGGATAAGAGTGACTCAGGCTGAGAAGCGAGTGGCCCCAGAATATAATGGATCATTCCTGTAGCTGGAGACCTATGTCATGGGTCTGACAATGCCCATTCTGTGCAACTACTAAGAAGGTTAGAGAAGATGATCGCAGCTGCTGGGCACATGGTAAAGCTTAATCAGTGGTGGAGATGATCATGACAATGAAGATTATAGGGACTTGGCAAAGAAGTGGTAAGGGTCTTTGTGGCCTGGGACTCCGGAGAAGTAGGCCAGCTCTCTTGGCCCCGAGGGGTTTGGCCAGGCCTGCCGCATGTCCTGGGGGCAGGGGCCAAGCTATAGAAAGATTCCTCCATCGGGAGAGGGGGTTTGCCTCAGTCCTCCTCCTACCCAGGGGCTGCACGTAGGTGCCTTTGTGGGTGGAGACGTGGAGGTTGGATCAAGCTTGCACTGTGTGCAATTATAGCCCACACAAACGAATGGAAAACTAAATCCCCGAATCCCAGGCTTGGCCTCAGGCCCACCTCCATGCGTGGCTGCCTCGCTGCCCCAGCATCACCAGGCTGCGGCTCCGTTCCTGGGATGCTCCAGGAAGTGGCGTGTGTCAGCTCACCCGTCTTGTTAGCACGCTTTGCAGTGGGCCCTAAGCAGTGTGTGTCCTAAAGGGCTGTGTCAAGGTGCGCAGGGATATGAGATGGGGGAGGCCCCCACGAGAGAGGGCTGGGGTGATGACTGCGCCCTCTTCTCCACTCCCCCGTGGGCAATCAGACTGGAAGGTGGAGAGGAAAGCTCACCGCAGAGGCTGCACCAGCCCCTGGTGAAGGATTGGGCTGCAGGATCTCAGTTCTGCCACCTTCTAACTGTGACCGGGATAGGTCACACTGTCTCTGGGCCCACGGTGAGGATTCCTACTTAACCTCAAGGCCATTGTGAGGTGTGTCTGGCCCCAAGACCCACATGGGCTCAGATGAGTCGCTTTTCCCCCCGCACTTATTTTCTCTCATCCATGTGTTCACCCTCGGGATGGCAGCTGAGAACTGTTTATATTATTTTGCTTTGCTGAGTGGGAGCTCAAGGGCAGGCACCTGACCCCATTCGAGGCTTCCCCCTCCGCGCTGTGCCCCAGCAGCTTTGGGATTCTCAGCATTCTTAGGAACTTTGGTTTGCTAAGTCAGCTGAAATCTTGAGCTTCTAACTTTTTTTTTCCTGGCTCAGCATTTCCTCGGGGCTCTCAAATTAAAGGTACCTTAGTTGTGATACGAAGATTACCTTGTGAGGACAGGGAGTGGATATGAGTGGAGAGGGAGCTAGGAAAGACGGGGGTGGGCACTGAGGACAGCAGGGCCGGGACCAGGGGATCTTGGGGATTCCTTTTCTCAGCCCCTTGGGTGTAAGATCTGAGGGGCCCAAGGGCCACGCCAGGGAACATCCCCCTGTAGACACCTCCCCATTCCAGGCTGCTGACCTGGGAGAGAGAAGCCATCAGTGCTGTGCATGGGACAGGCGAGAGAGGCGACGGGGACAGCAAGAACTGCCTGGCTCGCTGGTAATTGCTCCTTTCATCTACTCCTTGGCCCTGGTAAGGTACTGAGGTTTCTTCCTCTTTTTTTTTTTTTTTTTTTTTGAAATGTGAATTTCAACATTTCAAATTAATGTTTCTTCTAACATTGTCTCTTTTTTTTTTTTTTATTAAGGTTAAACATAAAATTTACCATCTTAACTATTTTTAAGTGTACAGTACAGGATTAACTACATGCATTTTTTTTTTTTTTTTTTTTTTGAGAAAGGGTCTTGCTTTACCACTCTGTCCAGTGGCACCATCAGGGCTCCCTGCAACCTCGACCTCCTGGGCTCAAGTGATCCTCCCACTTCAGCTTCCTGAGTAGTTGGGACTACAGGTGTGTGCCAAAATGCCGAGCTAAATCTTTTATTTTTTGTAGAGACAGGGTCTTGCTATGTTGCCAGGGCTGGTCTCAAACTCCTGGCCTCAAGCAATCCTCCCGCCTTGGCCTCCCAAAGTGGTGGGATTATAGGCGTGAGCTACTGTACCTTACCCTAAGTGCACATTATCATGCAACAGATCTCTAGAACTTTATCATCTTACAAAGCGACAATTCTCTATGCATTGAACAACCCCCTTTTTCTCTCCCCACCACCAACCACCATTCTACTTTCTGCTTCTAACAGTTTGACTACACTAGATACTTCACGTTAAGTGGAATCAGGCATTATTTGTCATTTTGAGAGTGACTTTATTTTGCTTAACAAAATGTCCTCAAGGTTCATCCATGTTGAAGCATATAACAGACTTTCCTTCTTTTTAAAGGCTGAATAGTATTCCATTGTATGTATACACTGTATTTTCTATATCCACTCATCCATCAGTGGACATTTGGGTTGCTTCTACTGCTTAGCTGTTATGAATAATGCTGCAATGAACATGAGAATGTAAATATCTCTTCAAGATCACGGTTTCAGTACTTTTGGATGTATACCCAGAAGCAGGGTTGTTGGATCATCTGCTAGTTCTATTTTTAATTTTTTGAGGCACCTCCATACTGTTTTCCATACCAACTGCACTATTTTATATCCCCACCAAGAGTGCACAAGGATTCCAGTTTTTCAACATCCTCACCAACACTTATTCTCTGTTGGTTTGTTTTGATAGTGGCCACCCTAACAGGTGTGTGGTGATAGCTTATTGTAATTTGGATTTGTATTTTCCTGATGATTCAGGTTATTGAGCATCTTTTCACATGCTGCTTGGCCATTTGTATTTCTTTGGAGAAGTGTCTATCTAGGTCCTTTGCTGAGTTTAAAATCAGGTTATTTGTTTTGTTATTGTTAAGTTGTAGGAATTCTTTATATATTCTGAATATTAACTTCTAATCAGGAGTACATATCCTTATTAAAAATTGGTTTGTAAATGTTTTCTGCCATACTATGCATTACCTTTTTACCCTGTTGGTTGTTTCCTTTGCAGTGCAAAAGTTTTAAAGTTTGATGTAGTGTCATTTGTGTATTCTTGATTTTGTTGTCTGTCCTTTTGGCATCACATCCAAGACATTATTGCCATTCAAATTTAATGAAGTTTTATGGTTTTTTTTTTGAGTTGGAGTCTCACTCTTGTCACCCAGGCTGGAGTGCAGTGGCACGATCTTGGCTCACTGCAAGCTCTTCCTCCTGGGTTCAAGCAATTCTCCTGCCTCAGCTTCCCAAGTAGCTGGGATTACCGGCACCTGCCACCACGCCTGGCTAATTTTTGTATTTTTATAGAGACGGAGTTTTGTCATGTTGGCCAGGCTGGTCTCGAACTCCTGACCTCAGGTGATCCACCCGCCTTGGCCTCCTAAAATGCTGGGATTACAGACGTGAACCACTGTGCCCGGCCTGGAGTTTTTCCCAGCCTGAGCAACATAGCAAAACCTTGCCTCTACCAAAAAAAAAAAAAAAAAAAATTAAAATTAGCAGGGTATGGTGGTGTGCACATGTAGTCCTAGCAACTCAGGAGGCTGAAGCAGTAGGATTGCTTGAATCCAGGAGTTTGAGGCTGCAGTGAGCTATGATCGCATCACTGTTCTCCAGCCTGAGTTACAGAGACCCTGCCTCAAAAAAAAAAAAAGGAAAGAAAAATTTTTCCCTATGTTTTTTCCAGGAGTTTCATAGTTTTCAGGTTTTATATATTTAGGTTTTTAATCCATTTTGAGTTAATTTTTGTATATAGTGTAAAGTAAGGGTCCAACTTCATTTTTGGCATGTAGATATCCAATTTTTCAAACACCATTTGTTTCCCCATTTTGTAGCCTTGGCACTTTTGTTGAAGATGATTTGACCATATATGTGTAGTTTTATTTTGGGACACTCTATTCTGTTCCATTGACCTATATGTCTATCTTTATGCTAGTACCATACTGTTTTGATTACTATAGCTTTGTAATATGCTTTGAAATCAGGAAGGGTAAGGCCTCCAGTTTTGTTTTTCCTTCTCAAGATTATTTTGGCTACTTGGGGTCCTTTGAGATCCCATATGAATTTTTTTTTTTTTTTTTTTTTTTGAGACAGGGCCTTGCTCTGTTGCCCAGGCCAGAGTGCAGTGGCACGATCTTGGCTCACTGCAAGCTCCGCCTCCCGGGTTCACGCCATTCTGCCTCAGCCTCCTGAGTAGCTGGGACTACAGGTGCCTGCCACCAAGCCCAGCTAATTTTTTGTATTTTTAGTAGAGATGGGGTTTCACCGTGTTAGCCAGGATGGTCTCGATCTCCTGGCCTTGTGATCCGCCCGCCTCGGCCTCCCAAAGTGCTGGGATTACAAGCGTGAGCCACCGCGCCTGGCCTGATTCTTTTTTTCTATTTCTGCAAAATATGCCTTTGGGATTTTGATACGATTGCATTAAATCTGCAGGTTACTTTTAATGTTATTAAGTTTTCCAATCCATGAAGTGGGTTTTCTTTCCATTTATTTTTGTCTTCTTTAAATTCTCTCAGCAATGTTTTGGAGTATTTAGTGTGCAAGTCTTTCTCTTTGGTTAAGTTTATTTTGATGCCATCATAGGTGGGATTGTTGTCTTAGTTTTCTATTTAATTGTTCACTGTTATTGCATGGAAATGCAACTTTTTTTTTTGTGATTTTGTAGCCTGCAACTTTACTGAATTCATTTATTAGTTATATCTGCATCTTTGGAATCTTTAGTTTGCTAAATATAAGTTCATGTTATCTGTGAACAGAGATAATTATACTTCCTCCTTTTCAAGCTAGATGCCCTCAGTATCACAAATTATATCTTTTCATATTTTGTAACCATTAACATAGGTTTGGTTTTTTGCAGGGGGTGGGGAGTGGGGAGAGCTCTGTCACCCAGACTGGAATGCAGTGGCACAATCTCGTCTTTACCAATCAGTTCAGTCAGTGATTCTGAGGACCTCAGCCTCAACCTCTGGGGCTCAAGTGATCTTCCCACCTCAGCCTGCTGAGTAGCTGGGACCACAGGTGCATGCCATCATGCCTGGCTAATTTTTTTTTTTTTAATAGAGATGAAATCTCACTATGTTGCTCAGGCTGGTCTCAAACTCCTGGGCTCAAGCAATCCTCCTGCCTCAGCCTCCCAAAGTGCTGGGTTTACAGGCATGAGTCACCATGCCCAACATAACATAGTTTTCTAGTTATAGTTATTTTTAAGCTTTTTATCTTCTAAATTCTGTACAAGAATTAAGTGATTTACACAACAATTACCATATTACAGGATTCTGAATTTGTGTATGTATTTAGTTTTACTAGAGAGCTTTCTATTCTTATTTGTTTTCATATTATCTATTGTTTTTTCATTTTAACTTGAAAACTCCCCTTAGCGATTCTTGTAAGACAAGTCTAGTTGTGATGAACTTCTTCAGTTTTGGTTTATCTAGGAAGATCTTTATTCCACCTTCATTTTTGAAAAAAAGAGAAAGTTTTGTCAGATATAGTATTCTTGGTTGGCAGTTTTCTTCCTTCAGCACTTTGAATATATCATTCCACTCCCTTCTAGCCTATAGTGTTTCTGCTGAGAAATCTTATAATTGTGATAATTTTATAATTGCTCTCTTGTATATTATGAGTTGCTTTTCTTTTGTTGTTCCATGATTCTTTCTTTGTCTTTTAGTTTTAACAGTTTGATTTTGATATATCTTTGTGTGAGCCTCTTTGGGTTTAGTCTAGTTGGAATCCTGTAAGCTTCTTGAATGTGGATGTCCATTTTCTTCCTCGGATTTGTGAAGTTTTCAGTTACTATTTCTTCAAATAAGCTTTCTTCCCTTTTCTCTCTTCTCTTTCCGAAGCTCTCGTAATATGTGTGTTGGTCTGCTTGATGGGGTACATGGGTCTCTTAGATTTTCTTTACTTTTCTTCATTGCTTCTTTTTTCCCCCCCGACTTGATAATTTCAAATAACGTCTCTTCGAGTTCCCCTGATTCTTACTTTTGTTTGATCAAGTATGCTGTTGAATCCCTCTAGTGATTTTTTAAAATTTCAGTTATTGTATTCTTCAGTTCCAGAATTTCATTTTTTTTTTAAGTTTCTATTTCTTTGCTATTTTCGTTTTGTTTATACATTATTTTTGTGATTTTGTTCAGTTGTCTCTTTTCGTTCTCTTGTAGCATACTGAGCTTCTTTAAGATGATTATATTTATTTCCTTGTCAGGTAACTCATAGATCTCCATTTTTTAGGGGCAGTTTTTGGAGATTTGCTTTATTTATTTGATTGGATTATGTTTTCCTGTTTCATGTGCTGTGGGTTTTTGTTTTTATTTTATTTTTTGCTGTGATTTGCTCACTTGAAAAACAACAATCACAGCAGTCTCTCCTCCCAGTCTTTATAGACCAGCGTCCTACAGGGAAAAACCTTTACCAATCAGTTCAGCCAGTGATTCTGAGGACCTCACAAACATTTTCTGAGGATGTGTCTTCTCTGGGCTTGTGTGTATAACTTCCCAAATGGGAAGGTTTGCTGGTTTATTTTTAGGAGCTTGTAGGCTCTTGTTCCTTCTAATGTCTGTTGGTAGTGCCGCAGGTTCTGTGGGACTGCAACAAGACACTGAGCTCTCTTTTGTTCTCAGTGACACCCAGGCATCCAGAATATGCCAATTCCTCATCATTGCTCCAAGTAAGGTGAGACAGAAGCTAGTCCTGTGGGCATTGTGCCAAAAAGCTGAAATGTTGAGTGCACATTCCAGTCTTCTTTTTCTTTCCCAGTGAAGAAGTCATGAGGTTTTTGCTCCAGATTGCACCAAGTTGTGCTGGCTTTGGGGAAGGGCTATCTTGTTTTTGTATGAAATGGTTTTTCTTGCCTGTTTCAACGTGGTTATTCTTTACTTTAAGCTTGCATGGGGGTACAACAACTTCTTAACTCATTTCTGGGATCTCAAAAGGCTTTTTGAGCTGTATATCGTCAAGTTAGTTTCCCTGTCGGGGAACAAGATCAGGAGCTTCCTATTCTGCCATCTTGCCCAGATCCTGAACAAAGCCTCTTTGTTTTCCACAATATTCTCCCTAGAAAAAATTGAACAAAGCAGGGTGGAGATGTGTATGGGCAGGGTCAAAGTGTGTGTATGCACAAGGATTGTTGGAAGGAGGAAAGATATTAACATTTGAGCACCCACAATGGCTCACTCAGGTTAGTGCTATCTCTTTTTAGTCTTGAAATGATCTAGTGAATGAAAACTGTTTTTATTTTACAAGAAGGAAACAGGCTCAGAGAAGTTAGAAGACTTGCTCAGGTCAATCAGGAAACAAGGCAGCCAGGATTCAATCCCAGGTCTTCATGACAGAAAGGCCCACATCCTTTACAATCCCTGGAGAAGTGTTTACAAGGAATTCCAAGCAGAAGGTGGTGGGGAGATGAGGTACAGGGGTGAGGATGCTCCCAAGCACATGTGGTGGGTCCTTACGTCCATTCTTTAGTCTAGTTGGTGGTGCTGCCTTCAAGTCTGGACTGGACTCCTCCACTGCATTTGTGGACTATAGAAAGCATTCTGTTTGTTCAATGGATAGAAGCCGCAGTGGGGCTCACCTAGGGTGTACATTGTTAGATGCATTGGAGTGGCCTTGTTCTTCCTCATCGTTGTTTGTTTCCCTTGGGTGGTCAGTGGGCCAGTGGTACCTTCCCAGGTTGGTGGTGACCAGCCGGGCAGGGCTTCTGTGCTCTCAGGGCTGGACTCTCAATGGCAGAACCTGGAGAGTTCATGGACTGTCTTTTGGGTTTATTTGAAAAACCAACTTGGAGATCAAAAGAGATAGGACTACATAAAACTCAGACTCCTTGGTCTCTATGAGCCCTGGGCTATTGAGCCACTTCTCCTCTTCCTTCCTCCTTCCTCTGTTCTCACCCTGCACTGCAGTCAGACTGTATGGGCCATTCCTTCAGTGGCTCCTTATTTCTCCACTCCAGCTTAGCACATGCTCTTCTCTCTGCCTGGGACATTCACCCTTATCCCCATCATTTTGTCTTTCAGCTAATTTCTATTCTGTTATGTCACTTTCTCCAGGGAGTCCTCCTTGAACCCTTGGGCCTGGGTCAGTGTTTAAAAATGTAGGTTTTATTATTATTTTGTTATGTTTGAGATATGGCGAGGCCAATAGATAAGCAGATAATTGCCTTTGAATAGTTTGTTACAATTCTCAAGAGGAGGGGGCATACCCCGCCACTGGGCACAAGGGCACACAAGGAAGCAGTAAGGTTAGGAGACATAAGGGGTAAGGGGAAAACATGGGCAAGAGCCTTTATTGTGGATCCCATGGGAAGAAATGAGGGCAGCAGTGTAATCAGGTTTAGAATTGGTGAGTTTGAATAATTTCAGTGGGCGCTGGGGTATAGGGATTGTCTCTCATCTGGTAGTACTTGACCCTGGGTGATTAGGGCAAGTGGATAGCGGCCCTGAGTTTGACAGCTTGATAAGGGAGGTGGTTGGGGTATAGGCTCTAGCTTAATTGGTTTGTATATGAAAGGCATGCTTGTAGGAGTCCTTTACTAACTCTAGGAATTATTTATAGCTAGCCCTGGGAGGGGCAGTCCCTCCAGAGTGAGCAAGGCCCCAGATTCAAAGCATCAGAATGACAAAGCAGGTTAATGCAGTTGATTGCAGTTGACTTGACTACTCTGTGAGCCTTACAGTGCCGATGTTAAACCTCCAAAAGTAAGATGCCCAGGCATGGAAGGTGATTTTCAGGGGCAGCTCATGTATGACCTTTTTTAAGTTATGTAGTTATTTTAATGTATATTCCAAATAAACCAGCATACCAAATATGTTACTTCCTTGATAAAATAAATTTACTGTAAAAACATCATAACAAAAACGTTATGTAGCAATGTAAGTCCAGTATTAAAGAGCAAGTTTAAGCAAATAACATCAGAGGCTGCGAAGGTAGTGCACATCCTTCTCTTTGTCCCCATTTTATCTCCAGCACCCAATACAATCTTGACACTCAGGCCTTGTCTAAGTGAGTGAATGAAGCAGCCCTGGGCCAGCTGCGTTGGCCTCACCATACTCCAGAACATCTTGGCAAAGAGGATCAACAGTGGATGGAGCAGAGGAGTTGTTTTAGCTGAACTTTTTTTGGCAGATGAGAAAATTGGACGCCAGAGCCAAGGAGAGAACTTCCTCAAGGTTCCACAGCAAGTTCATGGCCAGTTCTGACCCAATCTTGTTCGTTCGTTCTTTCTTTTTGAGATAGAGTCTGGCTCTGTCACCCAGGCTGGAGTAAATGTCATGATCTCGGCTCACTACAACCTCTGCCTCCGGGGTTCAAGTGATTCTCCTGCCTCAGTCTCCTGAGTAGCTGGAATTACAGGTGCACATCACCATGCCCAGCTAATTTTTGTATTTTTAGTAGAGACGGGGTTTCACCATGTTGGCCAGGCTGGTCTTGAACCCCTGACCTCAAGAAATCCACCCGCCTCAGTCTCCCAAAGTGCTGGGATTACCTCCAGCTCTTGGGTTCAAGCGATTCTCTTGCCTCAGCCTCCTGAGTAGCTGGGATTACAGGTGCTCACCACCACACCCGGCTAATTTTGTATTTTCAGTAGAGACAGGGTTTCTCCATGTTGGTCAGGCTCGTCTCGAACTCCCGACCTCAGGCGATCTGCCCACCTCAGCCTCCCAAAGTGCTGGGATTACAGGTGTGAGCCACTGCGCCCGGCCATGTTCTGTCTGTCTTTTGGCTCATGCAAGGCCTCCACCAGGGGCTGGTCTGGGGGCAGCACTCCCAGAGCAGCCTGTACCCTGGCTGGGTGCACTGGGGCTCTCAGGCACAGAATCTCCATCTTCCAGTCCCCTGAGGCTCCGGATTTTCTCTTTTCCTCAATAGAGGTGAAGGATGTGTCTAGGGTCGCACAGCTAGCCAGTCAGAACCAGGTCAGAACTGGGTGTTCTTTTCAGTGTGCTCCGCCACCTCTCCATATGGGTGACTGGATGGAGTGGGCTGAAATGAGCTCTCTGGCAAGGTAACGAGCTCCCCATGCCTGAGTGTGCAGGAAGAAGATGGATTTCCCTTCATAATCGCCCTGGAACTGTGACATAGGAGATTTTGGCATAATGGGGTTCCAGCTAAGGGCAGTGCTCAGCGAGGTTTGATGTCGGAGTCACTGAAGACCTTTGCTCTTCGGATTTCCAGCTCATTGGCTGCTTCATGGGCTGGGCCCAAGGGGCTCAGTTACTGACACCCCCAGGAAAGAGCTCTCAGGGAAACACACTGGAGGCTATTTCCATTTATTTGTATTTGCTGTCTTTGACTTTGGGCAATAGCTCAGCTCCTGGGAGATCTGTGGGGATGTATGTGTTGAGAACTCTAGGAGTGAGCTGAAGGCCTCGGATCCTTGAGCTGGACCCTGCAGAAAGCGATGGATTCAGCCAAGGCCAGAGTTCTGCCTGGGGACTGCTGGGAGCGTGGCATCCTGGGACGCTTCCCCAGACTGGCCACTAGAGGGAGCCCGCTCTCAACTGCACCGCAGAAGTGATACCTGGAGGGCATCCCTAGGTTGGCCCATGATGGAGCAGGTGGGATATAAAGCTGGTCCAGGGTAATGTCTTTCAAACTTGTTAATTGAAATCTTACATGGGGCCCTACATTCCAGGGACAGTTAGCAGGGAAAAGTTTGGGGTGGCCGGGAAGCAGCAGTGTAGAGGGAGGAAATCTGTCTGTTTGTACACAGACTTCTGTTCAGCCCGTCTCCGCCCCCATGTTCTTGGCACTGGGCTAGGAGGGAAGCCACGGACCAGACCTGAGGGGGAGTGGAGAGCAACATGATGGTCAGGGAAGAGAGAAGGTGCGCAGCGGCTGTGTGTGCACACCCGTGCGTGGGTGCCCAGATGAACCTCTGTCACTGCCCGGGGAGGGAGCTCAGCCTGAGGAGTGGGCTGTACCGCCAGCTGCCGCATGTCCAGCAGAAGGGGCTGGTTACCCTAGTCCCCATCTGCCTCTGCATCAAGAAGCACAGCATCCATGGTGAAACCCCATCTCTACTAAAAATACAAAAATTAGCTGAGTGTGGTGGCAGGCGCCTGTAATCCCAGCTACTGGGGAGGCTGAGGCAGGATAAATGCTTGAACCCAGGAGGCAGAAGTTGCATTGAGCCAAGATTGCACCATTGCACTCCAGCCTGGGGGACAAGAGTGAGACTTCATCTCAAAAAAACCAAAAACGAAAACAAAAACAAAGCACAGTGTTGCTATTAACAGTCATGCACAAAAATGCAGGAGAAAACATCTAACACTTAGCAAACAACTCAGGTTAAAGAGTAAGTACAGTAGGACCACATTTTCAAAAATGTGTGTATACATACAAAATGTTGATGTACTATTAATGATGCTGAATTTGGCTGTGGAATCCAAATGATTTTTATTGTTAAGAATTTTTGCCTCTGAATTTGTGCCTATAAATGCATTGCATTTGTAACAGGAAAATAAACTAACAAGTGTTTGTTTTTCAAGCCTGAGAGAGGCCCACACCTGGCTCAGGAGTGCAGCCTCTGCCTCTGGCTCCTGAGGCCCCTGCAGCAGCTGTTAGAGGCCTGCGTCCTGTCTCATGCTGCCCATGAGGGTCTAGGGATGGTGGGCAGACCCTGAACTGGGGCTCCTAACCCCCCTCCCCAAGACATGCCAGTGTCTTCGGCCCCTTGTCGCCTACATTATTCTCCCACCGGTTTTCTTATTGTGCACGTCCCGCCCTACCTCCTGATCGCCAGAAGAGCTACACTGAGAGGTGAGCAGCAGTGGATTCCTTTGGACCCCACCTCAAATCCTGACTGCAGCACCAGCTGCTGCTGCTTCTACTAAACACCAGAAACCTGACAATCAGCTGTTTCCCCAACCAGGTGGCCGTTGCTGGGACCAGTTGTATACTACCACGAAACCTCCTGTCATCTCACTCCCAAACCCGAAATCCAGTGCACAACAAGAGACATTGCTCTAAGCTGAAGTGCACCTCTGGAAGCTACTAGAACAGCCAAAAGATGCTCTTAACACACATGCATACATGGATGCAATTGCAAAAGAGGACATAGGCAGGTGGGTACAAACACCAGGGCCATGTTTATACCCAAACACAGAAGCAGACATACCTATGCATACATAATCACGTGCACACGTATGCATGTGGCACTCAAGCATGTGCACAGGCAGAGTGGTGGTTACGGACTAGTACATCCAATTACCCAATTCTAGAGATGTTTATAGAGCACTTTCTAAAGTCCAAGTTTGGTTGCTGGGCTCTGGGGATGCAGAGATGGGTAAGCCACTCACAGAACATTCCACAGTGATCAGCTTCTCTGCAAAGCAGAATACGGTGTTGGGAGGGGTAGAATCACAGGATTTGAGGGCTGAGGGGGAGATAAATTCAGGGGCACCTCCCATTTCTAGAGTATTTCATAGTTTCTAGATCACAGCCACAGGAGACAGCACAGCTACTTTCCTGTTTTACTTTAGGATGTATGTGACCTAGGAGAGGCTGGCATCGGGTCTTATAGGCTGTACTGCCTCCGGGTTCCTGTTACTGTAACTAGGGATTACTGTGATCCCTGGGGTGGTGGTCCAGGCCTCTGATGAACCCGTGGTGACCCATGTGGCCCTGACCCATGTGGCCTCTACCTCCCCATCCCCTAGTTCGGGTCATGGGCTTCACAGGCCACGTTGCTGAGGACACTGCAAGATTGTACTCAGGGCCGGGCGCGGTGACTCACACCTGTAATCTCAGCACTTTGGGAGGCCTAGGTGGGCGGATGAGGTGAGGAGTTCAAGACCAGCCTGGCCAACATGGTGAAACCCGGTCTCTACTAAAAATACAAAAATTAGCCTGATGTGGTGGCGGGCACCTGTCATCCTAGCTATTCACGAGGCTGAGGCAAGAGAATTGCTCGAACCTGGTGAACCTAAGAGGCGGAGGTTACAGTGAGCCAAGATCACATCACTGCACTCCAGCCTGGGCGACAGAGTGAGACTCCATCTCAAAACAAAACAAAACAAAACAAACAAAGAAACACAAACGTCTTCACTCTGGATGCCAGCTTGAAGGCTCTTAGTCTTGTCCTTGACTTTTAGGCAGTCCTTAGCTGCCAGAGAGAGCAGCATTAAAAATCATAATCAATGAAGTACCTCATTAGGCATAGTTTTTAATAATGCAGAACCCTCAATTTTTATTGAAATATTTTTGTCAAAACCCAGAAAACACTAGAAATAGAGGACCCCAGAATGCCAGAGCTGGGAGGGATCTGAGAAGTTTCCAGTCTAATCTCCTCCTTTTACAGATGAGGCCTGAGGATTTGGGGGTTGACTCTCACTGAGGCTCTGTCCTGGGTTGCCCCAGGAGGAACAGGAATGGAAGCACTTGGCACCCACATTGGTCTCTGAGATGCCATCACTCACATCTTCTCCTCATCAGCCAGGGCCTTGGACACAGCCCCAGCCGGAACTGAAACCCGGCCCTGGAACAGGAAGTGCTCGGAACCTTCCCTGCTGTTGCCGTGGTGCTCACAACCACCCAGGAAACCAAAGGCAAGCTCCCCCTGTCAAAGCACCTTGGCCCATAAGAAGAAAAGGGTGAGCCCCAGATGTGATGAGCACTCCCGGGCTTCAGGCTCAGAAGGTGCCCAGCCCCCGGCTCTCCTGTAACTCAGAGGCCAGTGTGATGCGAGTTCCTCCACTCAGCAAGCTCCCGCTGTGAACACGCCGGTGGTGGGCAAGAGGGCTTGAGAACGGTAAGTACGATGGGTACTTTTCAGCCACTTCAGAGACCAAGAAGGGTGTCTTAGGGACAGGTGCTGCTTAGACTTGGGTCCTTCTGGTCTACTTGGCAGGGAGGGAGTTTGGGGAATCAGGAGGGGTCTGGGAGCCGAGATACCATTGTAGGTAGCTCCTGCCCACACACAGGGACCTCGGCACAGGCTCTCAAAACACATGAAGGGGCAGGTGGCCTGGTAGGATGAAAAAAGAACACATTTCCAGGCCATTGAGATATCCCTGGATTTGAAGATCAGCTAAAAAAGTTCTTAGATATTGATCTAAGAAAGCAGGAGCTTTGGGTCGCTGAGTGCCATCCCCAGCCTCCCTCTCTCTGTAACTGAAGCGGTGCTCCGTGGGCATAGCGAGTCCTGTGTGGGGTTTATTCTGTGCTGACCAGGTCTGATTCAGAATGGAACCCTCTTCTCTCTTCTCAGATTCCTTTAGGCCACGTTGAGGATTTGGGGGTCTATGTCTAGGGCAGTGGGAAGCTGGTGAAGGGTTTTAAGCGGAGGAGTTCATCAACCTGGCTCCTGTGAGGTAAAAGGATCAGAAAAGCATGTATGTGTTCCCTGAGGTGGGAGAAGCCTCCTCACGCAAGGTGGAAACTCAGCCATCAAGGAAAACACACATTGCTCTAAACCCAAGTGTACCTCGAAAGCTACTTGAACAGACAAAGATGCTCTTAACACACATGCATACATGGATGCAATAGCAAATGAGGACACCGGCAGGTGGGTACAAACACCAGGGCCGTGTTTGTATCCAGACACGTTTCTTTTTCTTTCTTTCTTTTTTTTTTTTTCCTTGAGACAGAGTTTCACTCTTGTTGCCCAGGCTGGAGTGCAATGGTGCGAGTTTGGCTCACTGCAACCTCCACCTCCCGAGTTAAAGTGATTCTCCTGCCTCAGCCTCCCAAGTAGCTGGGATTACAGGCATGCGCCACCATGCCCAGCTAATTTTGTATTTTTAGTAGAGACAAGGTTTCATCGTGTTGGTTAGGCTGGTCTTGAACTCCTGACCTCAGGTGATCCATCTGCCTCGGCCTCCCAAAGTGCTGGGATTACAGGCATGAGCCAACAGGCCTGGCGCCCAGATACGTTTTCAAATTAGAGATTGGCAAAGGAAATACACACACACACACATACACACACAACATATTTTCATACCTAATGAAACAATTTGTTTACCATAAACAAAGTCAAAAGACAAATGATACACTTCTGCAACATGTATGGCAGACACAATGTTAGTGTCCCCAGTACATAGAGAACTCCTTAAAAAATGCTCAGGAAACTACAGTAACCCAGTAGAAAAATGCGGAAAGCCTACGATTAGGCGGTTTTCAGAAAAGAAAAATTAAAGGGCCAATAAATAGATAAAAGAATGCTCAACCCCACTGGTAGCCAGGAAAGTTCAAATTAAAATAAGAATCTGAAACCATCCGACACTCACCAGCTTGGCAAAAATAAATATGATGATAGCACCTAGTACTGGAGATGTTGTGAAAAAAACAACACTTATAAATTGGTGAGAGAAATGTTAATTGCTGCAATTTTGGGGCAAATGAATTGGCAGAGGATTATCTTCTGTTTTGCTTGATCTGAGCCACTTTCCCAGAACAACAGCAGAGATCTGTCTACTCATCTGCTTACAAAAAAACTAACAAACAAACAAAAAACGGCAACAACAAGATATTCTCTTGATTGATAAAAAACCCACATTCAAGGCTTATTCATTATCGTTCCTGTGGCAAAATATAGATTCTTTAGGCCAATCTCCTCCATAATATTTTGAAAAGTATGGAAAATTTCACCTTTACCTCTTTTGTCTTCTAGGTTGCTTATCTTTTCTTTCCTGTGTAATCTCCACTTTCATTCACGATAATGTCGAACACGGTAAGTAGATCAGTTTCTCAAGAAGGTAGGTGATGAGAAGAAGCACTTGGTTATGGTCATTTTGACAAATTTCCACAAGGAGCTGGGTCCTGCACCACCGAGGACCTTAAGCGTTATTGGCTGACTCGGCTGGAAAGAGTGCGTCCAGGCAGCGGGCCGTCCAGAGAGCAGGCTTGTGGTCTGAGCTGGCAATGTTTTACTTCTCACATGAGAGCAGCACTATATCTAGACTCAGATTCCACAGTTTTTAATCATCCACCATCTTCGAGGCACTATACTAAGGCATATTTCCCAAACTTTATTCTACTTTATACTTTTTACAACATTGGAAACAAGATGATATCCCCAGAATCCCCACCACCGCCATCCTCACCATCATTGTCATGATGACCATTACTGTCACCACCACCACCCGTTATTCCCATTTTACACATGAGACCTGACAGCCTCAGAATGTTACATAACTTGCTCAAGGTCACACAACTAGAAAGTAGCAATAACAAGATTTGAACTCAGATGCTCTAGTCCGTGGCCCATGGTCTCGCCACCTCTCCATTGGTGCCCTGGTTGGCTTGGGATCAATGACATCCACTCCTGTGGGTCCTTCCTGGTGCTTTTTTCCTTGCTAGGTTGCTTTGGGCCTTCAGTCTAAGGTTTGCATCCATGCTGGGTATTGTCCTTCTGTTTTATGTAAATTGCTGAATTTCTCCTGGAACCTCAAGAAAATGTCTAAGTAAAAGCCCCTGCCCAAAGACTCAGCAGTTCTGCTCCTGGGTATATAACCAAAATAATAAAAAAAACAGGTGTTCAAACAAAAACTTGTCCATGAATACTCACAGCACACTTCACAATAGCCAAAAGGTATAAACAACCCAAGTGTTCATCAACTGATGAAGGAATAAGCAACATGTGGAATATTTACACAATGGAATATTATTCAGCCTTAAAGAGGAATGAAGTACCAATACATGGATGAACCTTGAAAACATTATGTTATGTGAAAGACGCCATCCACAAAAGGCCACATATTGTGTGATTCCACTTCTATGCAATACCCAGAACAGGTGAAAACATAAAATCAGAACATAGGGGCTAATCTTAGAAAGCAGATTAGTGGTTATCAGGGGCTGGGGACGCAGGAACAGGGAGTGACAGTTTAATAGGTATGGAATTTCTTTTGGGGGTAATGAAAATGTTCTGGAATTAGGTAGTGGTAATGGTTGCATAACATTGTAAATGTACTAAATGCCACCAAATTGTACACTGTAAAATAGATAAAATTTTATGTTTTGTATATTTTACCACCATTAAAAAAATTTCCTTGCCCAATATCTCCACAGTTTAATATCTCTCTGCATGACAAGTTAGGATAAGTACTCAAAGGGCAGTACTTAAAGCATAATACCATCCCTGCTTGTGGATTCTTCAGAGAGCTACCTGCAAAAAACCGTGTTTCTCCCTGACCTCTTGCCCTCTGGCACCTCTTGTCTTAGATCCTAAATTCCAAATTACTTTGTAGCTTGAGATCCTTGGTCTGTGGAATACAGCGTCTTTACCTTGAGATGTCTCGTGAGAAATATTAGCCATGTTCAAAAATTAACCAGCACTGTAAAATTTGTCTTGATTTCCTTCCTGCTGTACAATTTGGAAAATCTGGCATTTATGTGAAGTTAGAAAAAAAGATGTCTTCTCTTTCTTTGATTACCAAGCAGCACAGAGCTCGGCTGGAACGCCGGATCGCTGGCTCAACCAACCGGTGGCGTTTCCCCAAACAGCCTTTTACTGGGGACCTGCTCTCACTTTCCCAGATGTTCAAGGCTCTGAGCATAGACTTTGAGGAAGCTCTGAGGAACCCAGACAGGTAGGGAGACTTAAAGATTTGTGGGAAGGAATGGCCCATCATTCCTGGGAGGGGAGGTGCCTGATGACCGGCCCACTCTGATTGGCTGGAGTGGCTGATGACCGGGCCACTCTGATTGGCTGGAGTGGCTGTCAAGGGCACATCTGCCAGGAAGGCTCCCTCTGGAGCCAGCTTTCAGGCACCGACAGGGTCATAAGTGACTACCACCTCTGAGAATGTGGGTGGTGACAAAAGGGCAGAGAAAGATTGATTTTTTTTTTTTTAAACAATTTTTCTTCCCATTGGGAACTTTGAACCCAAACAGGATTCTGAGTTTATCATCCAGGAACCAACTGGTTTTTTGACAAACAAGACTTAGTTAGTCCTGGCTCAGTGTGTAGACAGCTTGTGAATGTCCATTTTCACCCAATCAACTGATCCTCTCTCAATCTCATAGTATTCCAAGCAGCAGGCTAGACCGGCACTTCCCCATGTGATGAGTTCTCTCTTGCCTCTCCTGGAAACACATAGCTGGACCCTTGCCTTAGTCTGTTTCTGTTACTGTAAAGAAATACCTGAGGATCAGAAATTTATAAAGAAAAGAGGTTTATTTGGCTCAAGGTTCTGCAGGCTGTATAAGAAGTGTGGCGCCAGCATCTGCTCAGCTTCTGGTGAGGGCCACAGGCTGCTTGTACTCATGGCGGAAGGCGAAGAGGAGCTGAGGGTTCAGAGATCACATGGCAAGCGAGGAAGCAGGAGAGAGGAGGGGAGGTCCCAGGCTTTTGTTAACAACCAGCTCTTGTGGGAACTGAGAGAGTGAGAAGTCTCACCCCGAGGGATGGTATTAATCTATTCATGAGGGATCTGCCCTTATGACAAAAATACCTCTCATTAGGCCCCACCTCCAACATTGGGGATCAAATTTTTTTTTTTTTTTTTTTTTTTTTTCCTGAGACAGAGTCTCGCTCTGTCGCCCAGACTGGAGTGCAGTGGCCAGATCTCAGCTCACTGCAAGCCCCGCCTCCTGGGTTTACGCCATTCTCCTGCCTCAGCCTCCCGAGTAGCTGGGACTACAGGCACCCGCCACCTTGCCTGGCTAGTTTTTTGTATTTTTTATTAGAGACGGGGTTTCACCATGTTAACCAGGATGGTCTCGATCTCCTGACCTCGTGATCCGCCTGTCTTGGCCTCCCAAAGTGCTGGGATTACAGGCTTGAGCCACCACGCAATTTGTACCACCCCTATTGCAGAAGGCATACCTCATTTCCCTGGTGCCGTGGACCTGGCTTGATGCCACTACCATCCCTAGGCTGGCAGCATCTGTCTTGTGAGCTCACAGCCAAATCAAAGTGAGCATGGACTGTACTCCTAGGGCAGCACCTGGCACAGAAGAACTGCCTGCTCAATCTTTGTTCAGCGAGTAGCCAAATCTTCCCTCTCTAGAGCCACTGGCCAACCCTGTTCCGTTGCTGAGTTCCTTAGTGCCAGGCCTAGGCCAGGGATGCAGGTGCTGGAGCTAGGCCTAGGAATACAGACAAAGTGATCCCAAAAGCTGATGAGAGGGTCTGGGCAGCAGGAACTAAGTCCCTAGGAGTTACTGAGCTAAACTGGAGGCAGTGGCCTGAGGGATGGGGTGCAGAAATGGCATTTGGTGCTGGGCATTTGGACTGTTAACAGCAGTCTATCAACAGCGTTGGAATCCCCACTTCTTCACTTACTAATTCTGTGACCTTTAGTCAGTGGCTAACCCTCTTTGGGCCTCAGTTTCCTCATCTCTAAAATGGTTATATAGCACCTTCTTCAAGATGAAGAGTCACCTTGAGGATTAAATGAAGCCATCTATTGAAAATGCCTAGCACTTTTTCCGGCAAATAGTAGATGCTTAGTAAACAGAATTATTTTCTTTATTGCCTGAGCAGCGTTTTAGTAATTAATCCCCGTTATTTCATCTTGGGGTGTCTCAGCTCTGTGCTCTGCCAGTCAACACCTCCTTTATTTCACTCTGCCTCCTCGCACCTTCCCCCGTTCCTTTCTCCAGGACAACACCTTCCTCCAGCACAACAGGGGCGGAGGACCCGGTCTTCCAGGGAGCAGCTTTTACACATCTGGCCCTCTGCTTTGTGATGTTGGGAAGCTGCATGTCCAGAGGCAGCAGATACTCTCAGGGGTTCTGGGCAAGTCTACAGCCATGCATCTGGTGCTCAGCTGATCCAGGATCGGTTCTGCCAGGGCACCTGGGCTCTGTTCCGTGAGCCTCTTGTCCTCCTCCTGAGACAGTGGGCTAGCCTGGGCACATGCTTATCATGGTGACAGCAGAGGGCATGAGGGTAAGTCCAGGAGCACATGTGTCTTTCAGACCTTCCACCATTTCACATCCACTAGGCCCCGTGAACTGAGGCAAGTCACGTGGCCAAACTCCCAGTCAAGGGACAGAAAACACACTCCATTTCCTTATGGAGAGAAATTTTGCAATATGGAGGTAAAAGATTTGGACAGAGGGAGGGATGAAGAATTGAAGTCCCTGGGGCAGTCTACTGAGTGTGGGAGAAACTGATGTGCTGTAATAAACCAAACGTGTCTGGGCACGGTGGCTCATACTTGTCATCCTAGTGCTTTGGGAGGCCAAGGTGGGAGGATAGCTTGAGGCCAGGAATTTGAGACCAGCCTGGGGCAACATGGTGAGACCCTGTCTTTACAAAAAATTTTAAAATTAGCCAGGACCTGTAGTCCCAGCTACTTGGGAGATTGAGGTGGGGGGATCACTTGGGCCAAGGAGATAGAGGCTGTATGAAGTGAGCTATGATTGTGCCGTTTCACTCCAGCCTGGGAGAGAGAGCGAGATTTGTCTCTAAAAATAAAAAAATTAAAAAAAAAAAAAGAGAAAGACACACACACCCACACACCCCTTTTCTTTGTCTTCACAAGAGGAATTTCTTCCATGTGATTATGAGAAACTTCTTAGAAAGAAAAAAGGTTGTGTTTAATTTAGATAATAACATGAAAGGCTTTTTCCTGGTAACTCTTGTGAACCTTCAGGCATCAGGCAACTCTCAGATGGCAAACTCCACTGTCAGTAAGGGCCTGGAATGCTCCATGAAACATACATTTTGTCCCCCAAAGCACTGCATGACTGTTTCTGCCCCACCTGGCAAGCTGTGTTCATGTCATGGATGGTGTCATTGCTGCTTTTCCCACCTGGGGGTGCTGTCTGCTTGGACAGGAGCTGGCCCAATCTGTATTTCTTGAGTTATGGAAAGGGTCATTCATGGTGGAAAGCGGAGGGAGCAGGCTCCCAGTTTCCTGTCTATTTTGGGTATGTAATTGTGCCCAGCTGGCCAACACTTCCCTCAGCCATGTCTGTGGGTTTTCATGATGCAGGGAGTTCCTGGTCAGCCACTCAGGGGAGCTGATCTTCAGGCTGCTGGTCTTCTTGCCTTGGACCTTTTGCAGGCTCTGTGGCACTGAGCGTGGGAGAGGAGGCTGAGAGGAGGAAATGTGAACTTCCTTGCAAGCACCCTAATCTTTTCGTGCCTTAGTTTATGTGCGTATCGGGGATGCTGTCTTACAGGGTTGCTGTGAGAATTACATGACATAATTCATGTAAGGAGCTTAGAAAAGTGTATGGCACATATACACTCAATGCACATGTGTCAAGTGTGTCCCTGGGGTCCACTGGCATGTATGGATGCGTGCTGTCATGGAAACCCAGAGATCCAGCGCGGGAGTGTGACTCAGGCCAGACTGGGGAGGGGGCACCCCCACCCCACGAAGGCTTAGGGGACTGTGGCTCTAGGAAAGGCCTGGAGCCCTCCCTGTCCCCAGCTGGGGAAGCTGCCTGGTGGTTTTCTCCCTTTCTGCCCGCAATGCCAAGTCCATTCAAGGGTGGGAGGAGGTCGTGCTTAAGAGGTGAGGATGGGAAGAAGGGACCCCTATATTTTTATTTTGTTTTATTTTTAACCAGAGAGCAGTTCTGGGATAGTGGGACTAGAAACCAGTGATCCACGTTAGAGAGGTGTTAACCTAAATAACAAACAGAGAGGAGAGGAAGACTCTCTAAAAGTAGTTGATGTTTATTCCGGAACGGGCATTGCAATGGAATACCAGTGCCACCGTAAACTACGTGTGTTTTCAGGGAAGTAAAGGAAAACAAAGGTTTTTTTGTTTTGTTTTGAGACATGGTCTTGCTTTGTTGCCCAGGCTGGAGTATAGTAGTGCAATCACAACTCACTGCAGCCTCAACCTCCCAGACTCAATTGATCCTACTGCTTCAGCCTCCCAAGTAGCTGGGACCACAGACATGGCCACCACATGCTAAATTTTTTATTTAATGTTTTGTACAGATGGGGGTCTCTCTATGTTGCCCAGGCTGGTCTTGAACTCCCAGGCTCCAGCGATGCTCCTGCCTCAGCCTTCCAAAGTGTTGGGATTACAGGCATGAGCCACCATGCCTGGCAAGACAAAGGTTTTTAAAAGAAAAGTGAGGAGGATTACATCATTGCTCTGAGATAATTATCCCTGGCTAGCAGGATCCATAACAAGGGTGACACCAGTTTGAGCTGCTAGGCAGATGTTCTCGCAGTACTTTTTTGTGTGTGAGGTTATGATGGCCTTTGTGTGCAGTTGTAGGTTTTGCAGAGTCTTTTGTGATAGTTCTTATTATCAGGCATTCGTGTGTGAGAATTCTCCCTTCCTGGCCTTCCCCACCTCTATTTGTTGGGTGGAATTTTTTTTTTTTTTTTGAGACAGAGTCTCTCTCAGTCGCCCAGGCTGGAGTGCAGTGGCACGATCTCAGCTCACTGCAAACTCCGCCTCCCGGGTTCATACCATTCTCCTGCCTCAGCCTCCCAAGTAGCTGGGACTACAGGCACCCGCTGCCACGTCTGGCTAATTTTTTGCATTTTTTTAGTAGAGACGGGGTTTGACCGTGTTAGTCAGGGTGGTCTCGATCTCCTGACCTCGTGATCCGCCTGCCTCGGCCTCCCAAAGTGCTGCGATTACAGACGTGAGCCACTGTGCCTGGCCGTTTTGTTTTTTAAAAGAGATTTAGAGACGCGGTCTCACCCAGTTGCCCAGGCTAGAACGCAATGGCTATTCACAGGCATGATCACAGCTCACTGCAGCCTCGAACTCCTGGGCCGAAGTGATCCTCCTGCCTCAGCCTTGCGTGTACCTGGGACTACGGGAGCATGATACCATGCCAGGCTCCGTCAGGGTTTTTAAGGCATCATAACTCCATTTTTATTTTGGCACCCTTCA
The DNA here is from genome assembly GCF_049350105.2 of Macaca mulatta. Classification (NCBI taxonomy): domain Eukaryota; kingdom Metazoa; phylum Chordata; class Mammalia; order Primates; family Cercopithecidae; genus Macaca; species Macaca mulatta. The sequence continues at coordinate 134,365,159 of NC_133414.1, forward strand.
CAGAGACAATGAAAGAGAGAATGTTAACCAAAGGCAAGTCCGTGCCAGGCATTCCAAACATTCACTCTTTCACTCTTCCCTTCCTCTGAGACCAAGAGGCAGAAAATGGAAGGACTGAGGTCCAGCCCCAGGTCTATGTCACTCTTTCTAATTCATCAAATTGGCATTTTGACCTTTGGATAGTTTGCTCCAGGAAGTCCGTGTGTCCATGAGAAACTTACTTCCCCTTCTTCCCCTTCTGCCTTTCTCCATCATGGTCATGACTTGGGGACATGAGCTCCAGCCTAACAGCACGTTCCCAGCATCTCCGCACCAGGCGTTGCAATGGGAGTTCACCTCGGACCACTTAGTCCCAAAGAGTGAGACAACTCACAGATGCCATGTGTTCCGTTCACTTTTCCAGTGATCCTAAAATCAACTGCAGCCCTTGGGAATGGCAGAGCCTACATGATGGTTGGTATATCTTGACAAGCAGCCCTCACACCCAGGAGAAGGCAGTGTGCTCACCTCTGTTTCCTGGCATCCCCTTGGCTCAGCTGATGACACTGATGTTTGTGAGGGTAGTTGAGTTCATGGACCTTGTGCCATATTTTCCAAAGTCCATGGCTCCATTTTGAGATCACGGTCTGAACTCTTGACTCTGGCCAGCTCTTTCCAGACGTGTCACCCAAGCCACAAGGAGGATCGAGGGAGGAAGCGAGGGTGGCTTGGGTCAGATCTCCACTGCTCCTATTGAATAAGCAAGTCCAGCTCCCACTGCCTGCCTTAGGCTGAGTCATTGGCAGCCACCCTCCCCCCTTGGACAGGGCAGCACGTAGTTGGTAATATTCTGGACACAGGCTCCCACCCATGCTTCCTGCATGCACCCTGGCCCACGGGGTCTCCTGGGATTGTTGGAGACAGCATGGTAAAGTTGACACTGCATGACACAGACCAGCTGTGGTCACAAATGTCTCTTGGCTGGCTGGCTTTCTGGGATGACTGTCTTTAAGCTGTGAATATGTGACTCAAATTTTGTTTCACTTCCTGGCTTAGCATGATGAGTCCATGGTGTTTATCTATGTGGTCATGGATTCATTTAATGAATATTTGCTGAGCACCTGCGTGATGGCTTGTGCCAGGGTCATAGCAGTAAACACATGCCCAATCTGTCTCGCAGAGGATACACAAGTAAACAGGCAGCCACAAGACACTCCAGAAGGAGTTTTAAGGGGGAAATCCCAGGACGGGCAAGGGGAAAGCCACTGGCCCAGCATCCCCAGAGAAAGCAGCAATGAAGCTCATTCTGAAGAATGAGTAGGAGCTTAGCAAGGGGAAAGGCAAGGAGGAGAGCATTTGGGAGAGGGAGTAGTGCATGCAAGAGACGAAAGCAGCAGTTGGCAGGTCCAGGTGCAGGCTGCTGAGAAGGGCTGGAGTGGGGACCGTTGAGGGACCAGGCTGCAGAAACATGCAGGAGCTGGTTAGCCATGCTAAGGAGTTTGGACTTTCCCCCAAGAGCAATGGGGAAACACTGGAGGATGCTCAGCAGGAGAGAGACAAGACCAAATTTGCATTTTGTGGGAGGCAGGTATCCAAGCAGAGCAGGGTTGGAGGCTGGGAGACTTTGGCAGTGACTGAAGGGAGATCGTAGGGGCTTGGAGGAAGGCGATAGCAAGAACAGCAAAGAGAGATGGACAAATTCAAAATATCCAGGCAAGTGATGAGATGTAACCACACTCGGCATGCTGGCTTGGGCAACTGCAGGCTGGTGGTGCCATTTCCTGAAATGAGAATCTGAGTGAGCAGGGTAGGATTTGAGGTAGATGCTAAGTTTAGTTTTTGGACACGCTGAGAGTGGGACCTGTATGACCTCTAAACAAAATCGTTGATGAATTAACATCCTAGAAATGAGCAGACACCTCTATTCTTTTCTCCCAGCAGATATTACTGAGTGTCTACTATATGCTAGATAATGTTTTAGACACTGAATAAAGTGTCATTCAGGCAGCCAAGTACGACCTCAAATACCCCCTCAGTAAGCCCTACCCACAAACTGAAAACAGGAATCAGCATTATAAGCCAGCTATCAGAAAGGCTACAGATTTTTAAGATCGACAGACAAATGGTGACCTGAGGAAACTCTTCCAAAGGGCGAGATATGAGTAGCTTGATCAATGGGTGCTTTAAGGAAGTTTATGCTAGAATAATGCATGTTGTAGTTGGAGAAAAATGTCAATATTAACTCCTGGATTTTATGTTTGCATTTCCCCTTGAGGTTATACATTTCACAAATTCAGAAGTTTTTCTGTGAGAATTTCAAGAACAAGGACATCCAAAGTGCGGAAGCAGGTGAGTTTGTGTTCTCCGTGGATTAAGTCAGAATGCTGCTGACTTCAGGGGTATCTTGTGGTCTTTACGGAAGAAAGCCAGCCCATAAGCCAGGGCGCTCGTCCATAAGTTGCGATTCTTATCCACTTCCCAGTATCTGAGAAACAATAGGTGCCCTGTAAATATTTGTCAAATGTGCAGTGAGTGAAACCAAGCTTGGTAAACACATTTTCATATGCTTCTCGCCGTGATAAAGACAAACGTGTTGGTGTCAATAAATAGCTCACACCTGTAATCCCAGCAGGGAGGCCCAGACGAGTGAATCACTTGAGGTCAGGAGTTCGAGACCAGCCTGGACAACATGGTAAAACCCCATCTCTACTAAAAATACAAAAATTAGCTAGGTGTGGTGGCATGCACATGTAATCCCAGCTACTCAGGACGCTGAGGCAGGAGAATTACTTACCCCAGGAAGAGGAGGTTGGAGGTTGCAGTGAGCTCTAGCCTGGGTGACAGAGCAAGACTCTATCTCAAAAAAAAAAAAAAAAGTAGTCTTTGTATTGAAAGACTAAACGGAATGCAGCAAGCATAAAGCAGCTGTTCTCCGTCTCTTTGGGCTCTAACCAGTCGTGACTTGGACGTTCACAGCTGCACTTGTTCAAGAGGACTTTTCTGAGGCAGGATCAAGAATCAGGATAGGTTCTTTTTTGCTAGAAAAAGGTTCATTGAGCCTCATGAGGAGGCTGGACAGCTTCTTAAAGCAGCCTTTTTTTTTTTTTTTTTTTGGATAAACCCTACGGCATGGTGTGGCTGCCTGAGATCAGAGCCAGCCTCCTTTCCAAAGAGAGGCTAATAAATTCTTTTCTCACCTTCAACTCTGAACAGGAGAAGTAGTCTGAGACCATCTCCTGGCATGAGAGAAAGAGCTCTGGATTGATTAGTGATGGCTGCCATGCATTGGCCATCCTGAAAGTGGAAATTGACATCCAGTGAGTGAATATGTTGTATCCACAATTCTGCCCCTGCCTATAATCACCCTAATGGGCTGAGACTTTTTCTAACTCAACATAACCAGTCCACCTAAGGTGATGTAATATTTGAGATGCAAACCCCCTGAACTCCAGTACCAAACAATATCATAATATTGGTGGATAACAATAATAGTAACAGGAAGAAGAATCAGGTACCCAAGGTCACACTGTGAAACTAATGGCAAAACCAAGAAATACGTAGATGGGGCTAGTGGCCCTACAGGTCCTGTCTGGCATTCAGATTGAGGGTTTTAGGCACCTCTCCTTTCCCCAGCTCTGTACTAACAACACAGGAGCTGAGCCATGCAGAGTCCTCTCCCCATGACCTCTCGAGCCTCACCTGGCCTGGCATCCTCGGTTTCGCCCTCTGCCCTCCTCTATCAAAAAGCCTCTTCTTTTAGTGATCACTGATTTTATCCTCAGGTTAGATGCCCCTGAATAAAGTCTTCTACAGTTTGGAAAGAGCCTTCTTTTATTGTCAAGGGAGGGTCACGAGAATCCTACTCTCTTTGGTAGGCCTGCTATTACATTTCAGATGGGTCATGCTTTGGAACTCATAGTGCAGTAGTTCTCAACAGGGAACGGGGAATGATTTGGCTTCACTGGGGATACTTGGCAATGTCTGGAAACATTTTTGGTTGTCACCACTGAGGAGGGAGTGCTACTGGCATGTAGTAAGTAGATGCCAGGGCTGCTACTGGGCATCTACAGTGCACGGGACAGCTCCCCAAAACACATGTATCTGGCCCAAAATGTTTACAATGTCAGGGCTGAGAAACACTGTCGTAGGGGAAGCCAGAACGTTCTTGTTGCCTTGGCCCCCCAGGAGTGCCCCAGACAACGTCCCTGTTCCACAAAGCTTTTCCTGATTCCCCACATTGGAGGGCAGCGCGAGTGCCTCTGAAGTCCTACAGCTGTTAGCCGACAGCTGTCCTGGACATGTGGCATGTCCTGGGTGACCTCGTAAGACTCCTTCAGTGTCCCCCTCAAAGCCACTAAGCCCCCGAGGCCCACACTTCACCACTTCCTTTCTGAGATGCCTGCTGCTTGCCTGCTTCATCTGCTTAATGATCCACCGAGCAAAGGAGTTGGGGGAGAGGAAGCTGATGCATCTTTGGGTGGGGACGTTATTGATGTGTTTGCTCAGCATCATTTTCTCTCCTCAGATGTGATTCTCGAGTGCCTGGGCTTCAAATGGGAACTCCATCAGCCCCAGCTTTTTCAGTCTGAGACCTTGGCCAAGCTCTACCTGAAAGCCCTGATGCAGGGCACCACATACCCCTTGAGGGAGCTGGAGGAGCTTCTGCGAGGTACTTCCTCTCTGGTGCCCAGTGCTGGAGCCTCAGTGCCCTCTAGCTTGAGGGTCCCAGCTTGGAACATGGTTATCTGTTTTGAGACCACGGTCACTCTAGCAGTCAAGAGCAAGGCTCCACGGTGTTATCTCATCCCGTGACAGCCTCAGTTTCCTCAACTGCAAAATGGGGATAATAGTTCTTAGGATGCGGCTTTGAAGAGTAGAGGAAGTACTAGGTGTGAGGTTCTAGAACAAGGCCTGGTGCACAGCGAGCACTCAGTACATGCCAATTATTATCCTTGAAATAACCCGAGTCTTGTCTGGCCAGCCCAGACATACAGACTCTACCTACTTCTTTGAAAAGGAAAAATGGGCTGTGGGGAATTTTCTGAAGAGCTTTTTGGAAGGAAGGTGGAGTTCTGATATCTGTGACTTCTTTGGCCCTAAGTGTGCTATTCAAGGCCCATATGTGTGCATCTATTTTGTTGTTGTCTTTGCTTTTCTTTCCTCTTCTCTTCTCATCTCTCTTCTACCTCATTCCAAAAAGAATGTAGGCCACTTCTTTCTTTGTCTCCCAGCAGGGAGGCCTGACCACCCCAGCCTCCTCTCACCTGGTCTCTAAGTTGTCTCCATCTGCACTGCCAGCTGCTGCTTTGGGCTACAGGTTGGCATCCCCTCGGGCTGACTCATAAGCAGGTGCCATGGAAAATTTGAGGCCCCCAAAGCCAGCCAGCATACCAGTCATGATGGGCTTTCATTTCCAAGACATGACAGCAAAGCCCTGTTATTCTAGAGTCAGACAGGCAGCCGGAGCCCCCAGTCATTCCCCCTCCCTGAGCCTGAGCCTGGAGGGAGAGCCCCGCTGCCTGCGGGAATCTGACTCAGTCCTTCCCCGCGGTGCAGGCAGTGAGAGCCAGCTGGGCTCTGCAGGACTGCGGCAACCTCGGTGTTGGCTCATGAGCCTCTGTGCTCTTCTGAAACCTTTGTCCCAGTGTCTTCAACAGCCAGACTGGGCTCTTCCATCTCCCCTGTACCCAAGTCAAAACATTCACCAGACCATCTGTGAAAGGCTCTGGTGAGCCAGACAGTGAGTTCATGGAAAAGCAGGAGAATTTGGAAGTGGAAATGGAGTCATTAACATTATGGTCTTTAACGTGTCTAGAATGGGTCACTAAAATGAAAATATTTGGCCCTGCTAAGACAGCCACTCTGATCCAAGCCTTCCTGCTAGAGGCTGCGCCTGGCTGGGAGACAAGAGGGAAGGTGCAGAGATGAAACCCCAGTGCCCTGGACTGTCACGACTCCAGTGTCTCCTCACAAGCTCCATGGACTGATCAAGCCCTGGGATTCATGTCTTTCAATAGGAACAGTCAGAGTCCTTCATGTGCCTTTGAAAGCGAACATATCTCACAATGGTGGTTTGCATACCTGTCTCACAGTTATCACTTGCATGTTCTTGAGATCATCTGTGTTGCTCATCCTGGAACTTCTGACCAGACCCTGGAGTGCTGGACTCTGCAGAGATGCACAGGCTCTCCAGCTGCTCGATTTCCTTCCATGGAGAGTGGAGGAGCAGCTGTCTGGAGAGGACGTGTTTATTCTCTAGCGGGGAATCCAAGAAGGAAGTGGCCCACTTACCAAAAACAAACTAACCACCTTGGCTTTGGAGAACCTTGGAGAAGAGTGTGAACAAATTATTGATATCTTATCCGATTTGGGGGTTTTACTCAACCTGGAGGGAATATTGAACTTCTGCCTTTCACTTACTCTGACAGAACTGATTCCCTCCCTCCCTCCCTCCCTCTCTTCCTTCTTCTCTTCCTTCCTTCCTATGTGGAATGCTTAGCTTATGCCAGGCATTGTGCTAGGAGCTTACCATCTGAGGGGACAGACAAACCCAAAATGATGGGAAAGCATGACAAATACTGTGACACATTATAATATTAACTGCCACCTCTTGCATGCCTACTGTGTGCCAGGCACTCACATGCATCCTCCCATTTACTCCCTGCCATGGGATGGATGGCAGGCTGGCATGAGCAGATGGGAGGCCGTGTAGTCATGCCGGAGAAGCATGTGACCCAGAGTGGAATAAGCCTGGTGCTTAGGAAGTTCTCAGTGAGTATTTGCTGAGTGAGAGCCAGCACAGAGCCAGGTGATGGACGACAGCGCGGGGAAACAGAGGGCAAAGGATCCTTTGCTCTCTTTTTCTTTGTAGCTGCACAGGATGATGGACTTTTTGGCTCTGGCTCACATCATTTTTCATTATCTGGAACCTTGAGCTCCCTGGTGATGGCATCCACATGCTGCATTCATTCAGCCAATATTTACTAGCACCAGTGTGTGCGAGCCTGGGGTGGGCCCAGGGGATGGAGCGGTGAGTGAACCACCTCAGCTGAGCTGCCAGGGAGAAAAGCACAACAGGGGCACAGAGTAGTAAATGGAAGGTCATGGTCAAGTTAGTCTCTGAAGAAGAATAAAGCCAGTTAGCGGGGGAGTGGGGTGCTACCTTACATCTGGAGTCAGGAAAGGCCTCTCAGAGGGAAGGACAAGTGAGAAGACCCCTGATGAGGGAGGGAGGGCGGGAGTCCCACACCATCCCGTGGAGCATGCTGGTGGGCGGGGCGGGGGGTGGGGGGGGCAGGTGGGGGTGTGATGGGCAGAGCAGTGGGCAGGGATTGTAGGCCATGTAGGAATTGGGGCTGCTGGTAGGGCCTTGGCTTTTGTGCCAAGGTTGTGGGGTACCTCTGGAGACCTGAGGGCAATGCCACTCTGTAACTCACATTCTAGGATGACTGAGTGGATGGCATTGGCTAGCAATGAATTGGGCTACCTTTTCCCTTCCTCCTGGAAATCCTCGGTGGCAGGGGTCCCCAGAGTGGAGCTGTCTGGGGCAGAGTGACAGTAGCCACCATATGGACACCTCAGTCCCATGTTCACCCTTCAGCCGGTGGCACTCCCACTGCCTGCCTGCACTGCCCCAGGTGCTCTGGGTTCAGAAATGACTGCGGTTCACTCTGCCCTCAAACTGCTCACAGCCTAATAAGAGAAAGGATAAGGGAGGTCATAAATATGTAAAATGCAGTGTGAGCATCAGTTTTTCAGTTTTGACAATGCAGAGGGCTATGCAGGATCGTTGGGGGAAGTTAGGCGAGGGATATGAGGGAACTCTGCACTATTTTTGCAACTTCTTATGAGTCTTAAACTATTTCAAAATAAACAGGTATTTAAAAATGCATCTATGGGCCGGGTGCGGTGGTTCATATTTGTAATCCCAGCACTTTGGGAGGCCAAGGCGGGCAGATCACCTGAGGTCAGCAGTTCGAGACCAGCCTGGCCAACATGGTAAAACTCCATTTTCACTAAAAATGTAAAACCAGTCAGGCATGGTGGTGCATGCCTATAATCCCAGCTACTTGGGAGGCCGAGGCAGGAGAATAGCTTGAACCCAGAAGGCGGAGGTTGCAGTGAGCTGAGACAGTGCCACTGTACTCTAGCCTGGGTGACAAGAGTGAAACTCCATCTCACACACAAAAATTAAATAAATAAATAGATAGATAGATAGATTACATCTATGAAACAAAGAAAATATAGTGTGATACATGTCTTGATACCTCACGGTCATGCCAGGGTGGTAGGTGCCTCCCACTGTGTCTTCACCATGGTTATCACCTCCATTCATCATCATCTCATTGCCTTTACTAGCTCAATCACCTAAGAAGACCAAAGAAAAATCCCCTGCAAAGAGGATGATCATTTCCTTGAAGATCAATGACCCACTGGTCACTAAAGTCGGTATGTATATACCTGTCTATATTCTGAGAATGCCATTGAACAAATGGTCCTCCCAGATTTAAAAATGAACAAGCAACAGCGAAGCAAAACAAACCAACAGTAGACAGTGTTCAGTGCTGTCTTATTCAAAAGGCCCAAACGTGCAAAGAAAGAAGGGGCGAGAAGGCTAGGGTGACTTGGGGAAATGGAAGAAGGTGGAATATTACTAAAGAGAGGTTCTTGTCATCGAGAAAGGGTGTGAAGGATGCAGAGACCGGGAAAATATAGCGGCTTCTCAGAGACAGACCCAGCGCAAGAGGAGTTGCCGCTCTAGGCTCACACCCACCCAGGGCAACCATCAGGCCCAGCCTTGCTCCCAAATAGCACTTCACCTGCCTCTTCCTGCCAAGGACCACCCCCTGCCTCCCCGAACTTGGGCTCACTCCCCATCCCCTCACAGCCACTCAGGGGTGGACTTATTTGTTGCCCCTGTCTCTCTTGTTTTTGCAACTTCTTATGAGTCTTAAACTATTTCAAAATAAGCAGATATTTAAAAATGCATCTATGGGCTGGGTGCGGTGGTTCACATTTGTAATCCCAGCACTTTGGGAGGCCATGTGATGGCACTTGTTTAGGAATCGCTTGGTGAGGAAACTTCAGCACTAGTTGGGCCATTTGTCACCAGAGGACACTCTGATGGTGAATCAGCCAAGTCCATCTGGCCCCTAGCCATGCAGTTCAGTTCCTGAACCATCAAATTATTCTAGCTCTTTCCGAGAGTCTTTAACCTTTTTGGAAATCCCCAGACTCCAAGGAGAATCTGCTATAAGATATATATTGTCTCCAGAAAAAAAAAAAAAAATGCATGACTTGCACACAACATTCTGCACATATTTGAGTAGTCACATTCCTGCACAGGCCACAGACCCCAGGTTAGGAGAGAACCCAAGATGGTCTCACCCCTGAGAACAGGCTTAAAGGAGGATCCTTTCAGCAGAAGCTCTGCTTTCTTTAGCTTCAGCCTCAACTCCTTTGGGAAGGCTGGCAGCATAGACCGTCAGCTTCCGGGTGGTGCCTGCATCCAGGTCAGAGATGGTGCATTTTCTCTAAGGGCACCTCTGCCTGCCCAGCTGCAGTAGTGAGGGAGGGCCCTGGGTGGTGTCCTGTGTGCAGAGCCCCACACTGACGGCTGTCTTGGCTGTGTCTCCCCAGCCTTCGCCACGGCCCTGAAGAACCTCTACGTGAGTGAGGTGGAGATTAACTTGGAAGATGTACTGGGGGTGCTGGCTTCCGCCCACATCCTCCAGTTCAGTGGCCTGTTTCAAAGGTAAGGAAACAAGGCTGACTTCGGGCAGAGCCAGGCCTGGGGGAAATCGGAAGGGCAATTCCTGGCCCATTTGGTAGAACATTCCTCTTCACTGGGCTAAGACACCTCAGGTGTCTTTGTGCCAAGCATGGCCTTGAGCCTGGAAAGGAACTGAGACACTCATTCACAATAACAGGTGAGCCATCTCTCCAGCAACATACTAGTTTTAACCAAACGATTCTCGACTCGCAGGAATGAAATGCAAATGGGGGGGATTTCTACCACTGGGAGAGACTTCATGCGTATACACAGTGACTTCCTAGTAGCCGTCAAACCAGGCTTGCTTATCAATTTCACCCCTTTTCATTGTTGGCTAAAAAAAAAAAAATCTTTCTCCTTCAAGTCATACACACACACACAAGCTGGCAACTGGAGGGTAAGCTGACTTTCCCATCATTGTCAGTCCTCGTTTTTCCTGCTCATTTGAGATAGTCTTGTTTTTTCTTGTTAATAATATTTTTATTGTTATAAATGTTACATACGGTCATTGTAGGTCTTTTGGAAGAGAGGAAAATGCAAAGTTAAAATTGCCCAACAATGCCCCTGCCCATTTTAGGCATAGCCTCTCTTTTGGACATTCAGACCCTGCTGGCCCACCTGGGCTGCCCGGCAGGAGGGTTCCTCAGGGTGTGTCGGTGTGGGGAGGAGGTGGTGGGGGGCCAGGAGGCATTCGAAGTGGGTTGGCATTGAATGTGAAAGCTTCCTCATCCTGACAAGGGTTGCCTGGGCTCATGGATGCGGAAATCATGAGCGTGAGGGGGTAACAGACATTGCTGGGTGTTTCCGCCTGCCTCCAAGCCACCCAGGAAGCACACCCTGATGGGGTGAGATCAGAGCTCCCAGTTTGCGTTGGGCTTTTCCTGCGAAGCCAAAAGCAACCTGGGTCCGTGCAGGGTCTGTGCTCAGTTCTGCAATAAGGTGCCCCTTGGTCTCCATGTACCTTGGCAGTCTCTGACATAAAATGTGGCTTATAACATTTGTCCCATCTACTTCCCAGGACTTTGTTGGGGAGTAGGGGATGTCAGCACATAGGGCTTTGGGATGGAGTGTTTGCCTTTCAGTTCTCAGCTCTTTGCAGGGATGACCTCATTTCATCTTCCCTGCAACCCTAGGAGGTAGGACTATTACTATGCTCATTTTACAGATGAGAAAACTGGGACTTTGGGAAGTAAGTAACTTGGCCAAGGCCACACAGCTGCCAAGTAGAGAAGCCAGGACTGGAAGGTCAGTGGGACCTGGAACCTGGACCTCTAACACTGTACTATTCCACTTTGCTTGGGTGAGGTGGTAATGTTGTCACTTGCGCATTTGTGGTTCTGACCCTCCCTTCGATGGCATTTAGTCAGGAGAGGTTTGCTTAGGGTCACCCACTTGTCAGTTTACTCACTGACACCTACACTCATTCATTCATCTGCCTCAAGGACGATTTCTTGGGCTTCTCTGGGAGGCCAAGGAGACAGTGAGGGACCAGATGGGCAGGATCCCTGCCCTCTAAAATCTCCTGTCCAACCGTCTCCAAGACACCAGAAGTGAGTAAAGGTGGATAGAATGAAGTTTGGGAATTCCTAACTGGAAAATTTTGTGCTATGTATTATTAAGTTCAAGCAAAATTAGTATCTATAATAAGAAAGAGCATTTCTTAGATTTTCTCCTCCCTTTTCTGTGTGTCCTGTAATATTCCTTCATTCCATTAATGCTTATGAAAGGGTAAGTGAACCAAGTGGAAAATCATTCATGGGATTCATTTCTATTGAATATTTTGTTTCATCTCCTGGGCTTTTTCGGGGATGTGTGCCTACTGCATTGATGTCCTGAAGACAGAGGTGGTATCTTGTGGCTTTTTTCCCCTAATTCCTGATGCGATTCAGTATAAAGAAGAGATCCGGGTGGGAGGTGGTCTGCCTGTTTTGTTTACTTCTTAAATGTCAGTCTCTTTTTCTGAGTGAGTGAAGGAATGAATGAGTATACCATCCAAGCCAAGAGAAGACATTAGCTGCTCTGCAGAGGGGAGAGACAGATCTCTCCTGGGGATCTTACAGGTTTCAATTCGTTTTTTGTAGAGTTCACACAGTCAGATTCAACCCCACGCACGTTTTTGATCTGGTGCCTCATTCTGGGGACTCCTGAAATGACTGGGTCCAGGCCTTTGATCTGGAGCATCTGGCAGCCTCGTTGGGAACGCAAGTGCCTGGACCCCTCTACAGGGGACACACATTGAGAAGGGCCTGGAGTCTTGAAAAGGCACTCCAGTGTGTCGGCATGGTCAGACCGTGGGGTTAGGTGGCCGTGGTAGATGGGAGATGAGTAGTTGCAGGCAGAGCCAACTGGTGTAGCATCTTAGAACCATCTAAGGAATCTGGCCTTGACCCAGAAGGTGGTGGGGTGAAAAGTCCAGGTTTTCCTGAGATGTCTATGCCCCTTCCACTGTATATATCTCCCACTGTCAGCCCAGCATAGTCTTGAGATGTATAACTATGACATCGAAGCTCCTTTACACAGAGAATTTCTGAGCAGCTATTTCCTGGTGCGGTCCAGGAAGTTATCTCTGACCTGAGCGCTGGCAGGGCAGCTTCCCTCTTGAAGTGGGGCCTCTGGCCACCTTCTGTCTCCAAGCCTCAGCTGCCCTACCATAGGAGCAGACTGGAAGCCGCATCTCACCTTCAGAACTCTCGCCCTGGCTTCTCCAGAGATGAACCAAAAACATCAGCTTCTTGGTTCCTCCTTTCCCCTCCCCCCACCTTGTTTTGAATGCCAGAGCAGGAAGGGCTTTGCAGCTAATGAGCCAAACCTTTCATTCCACTGATGAGCAAACATAGGCTTGCCTGAAGCTGATGGGACCTGCCCAAGATTCTCCAGATAATTGTGGCGGGGCTGGGATTCCAGGTCAGAGGCCAGGGCGGGCCTGCACACAGTTGGGCTGAGTCTTGCCTGCCTTTGAGAGGCTGATGGCGCAGTTGACAGGGTGTGGCGTCATCGGATACATGTGTGTTTGTGTTTCTGTGTAACAGAAGCGCCCCAGGTCACTCTGATAGCATCACAATGTTCAGGTGCTGAATGAGACCTCACAGGTTATCTCAGCTGAGCTCCCACACAGTGGGAAATTGCCAGATGACTGCTTGATTCTGAATCATACATACCCGAGGCCTCCCATCTTGAAGGGATGCAGTGTGTGCACACAGCGTCCACTGGGTGATGTTCCTTTGACTCTCATGTCAATATCTTCATTGGCACTTGGGCTAGAGTCACAGCTGGGATTATGGCTGTCTCATGCATGTCCCAGCACATGTGTGCATGCATGTGTATGCACACACGCTCACACACATACACATGGAGCACCTCCCTGGTTGTCACTTGGGTTCCTCCAGGCTCACAGCGCCAGAGGGGCATTTCCTTGCCTCCATGCAGGGCTGAGCTTCCTCTGTGGGCAACTTCCTGGTCCCTTAGAATTTCCGGAAGTGGAAACCCCCCACCTCCCTGAGCCCAGAGGCGAGCCTGGGTGGCTTTCTTTGCTTCCTTTGGTCTGGAAAGTCTGATTATTCCAGTCCAGCCCAGCCAATGGGTTTGACCGTGAGGAAGGGGAAGCATAAGAGAAGGTGTCAGCCTCCTGGGACACTCATTTCTCCTCCGCAACTCCAAGCCCAGTTAGTGCTCCCTGTAGGTTTCGACAGACAAAAGCTAGCACCTAAAGGCTCCTGTGCCCAATGAGGGTGGGGCCCGAGCCTCCTGTTCAGCCTCGTCATACCTTGGGCTTCCCCCTGTGCTGACTGGTGAGGCCATGAGCTCCAGGAGGAAAGGGCCTCCATCTGTCCCTGCTGGCATTTCCAGAACCAGCAGCGCAGGTCAGCACAGAGCTGGCACTCAGGATGGATGTGGATGGGGAGGGTTGCTTCCCAGCAGTCTGTTGGGAGGTGGAGGGAGGTAAGGAACCAGGTAGAAGAAGGAAGGCATGGAAATCAAAACTAAGGCAGTATGTGGGGAGGAGCAATCAGGGTGACTTCCAGGAGGAGGTGGTGCTGGACCTGAGCTTGGAAGAATTACGGCAGTCAATGGGGGAGAGAGAGGGGACAGGGCAGAGCAGCATTAAACTGGGATGAGCCTGGCCACTGAGACCCAGTGCAGTTGCAATGGCCGGAGGTTTGGATGAGCCCAGGTCATGCAGGATCTTGTAGCCACATGAGCAGGTCTTGGTTCAGTCAGCAGAGCGGGGAGCCTGGGCTTGGGAGGGGAGAGTGGCAGAGCCTCTGTGCTTTAGGCTGAGCCCCTCCTGTGTGAAGGATGTGGTAGATGTGTGGGAGGCTGCAGGGCAGGGAGGCTGGCTGTTGAGAGGCTATGCAGAGGCTCAGCCGAGAGACCAGGAGGGTCTGAAATAGGCAGGGGAAGTGGGAACGAGAGGAGGGGCATGCTCAAGAGACAGCCAAGATACAGGATTGACAGGACTCAGCAGTCTTAGAGGCAAAATGCCCAGGAGATGACAGCAGCACCTCATGTTTACTTAGCACAGGTTTCCCCAGTACTCAGGACACCTCCTAATGGGTAGAGTCAGTCTCCCTGTCTGAAGGGCCGATCCTAGCATACAAGGAGGTAGAGTGCCTTGGCCATGACCAGATTATTTATTCATTTATCATTTCTTACCTTGTTCTAGTAAAGGCTTTGAGTGACTCCCATGAATACATGAAATGAAGAAGCCACAGAACACCAAATTGTTTGTTTGTTTGTTTGTTTGTTTGTTTAAGGAGGAAGAAAAAGACGGAGAGGCTACCATTGTATACTAACTGTAATAACCCACACTCTTCCTAAGATGGGCCATACATTTAGCTCTGAGCTTGCTAGTGGCAGATAAAAAGGGAAGCTTGATCAGTGATATTAGATAAAAACTAGACAAAAGTTTAAAAAGCAATTCACTTGGGAGAAGTACAGCTACTATTAATATTAAAATGGTGGATGTCTTCAGCAGATGACCCCGAGCAACCTAATGATCAATGTCCTCAACAATATCTGTAGAGTAAATGCAACAATAAATCTTATAATGTTTTTTTTTTCCTTGATGTTGGCAAAAGCGGCACGCCAAAATGCAACTCAGTAAAAGCTACTTCAGGGATGTGGTTGTTGGGGGCAATGAGACCCCAGCTGTCTTCTGGTCTGGCCTTATGGAAGGATACATTTTAGAATAAGTGCAAGAGGTACTGGATGTCCTTTAGGCCTCTGCCCATGAGCAGTGTGTATCTCAACTGAGTTTAGGACAACCACTGAGTCATAATGAGTTCAAGGTTACACTTCAGTGTGAGATCCCAGTGGCTACTCTGTGGTGCCCTACTCAATGAAGTGAACAACCATTGAGTCATAATGAGTTCAAGGTTGTGCTTCAGTATGAGATCCCAGTGGCTACTCTGTGGTGCCCTACTCAATGAAGTGAACATGCTTCAAGGCAATTTTGCTGCAGAGAGGTTAATATTAGCTGTGAAAGTTCAGTCACTGAAATGTCTGTGACCCTACCTGCCACATAGCACATCTACCATACTCCATCCACCCTGGCTCATGCCCTTCTAGGAGGAAGGCAAGGAACCAGGTAGAAGAAGGGAGTCATGGAAATCAAAGCTAAAGGAGTATGTGGAGAGGAGCAATCAGTGAGAATTCCAAGAGGAGGTGATGCTGGAGCTGAGTCCAGACGAATTACAGTAGTCAAAGAGGGACAGTGTGGAGCAGTGTTAAACTCACAGCACTGCAGCTATGCTAGCTCCAACATTCCCTCAAAGTGTGACAACTGCTCCTGCCCCAGGGCCTTTGCACATGCTGTTTCCTTTTCTTGCAATGCTGGTCTTCCAATCCCTGGCCTGGCCAATTCTTTGTCCTCCTCTTTCAGGTTTTAAGTGCCTCTCTTCTGACTTCCGGTCACTTTTCTGATTTAACCACACTAGGCTGAAGTCTCCATGTTCTGCCTTCCCATCACACCTTGTTCTTTAACTTTTTAATCCTTAACATGACTGTCAAATGTGGTTATCTGTTTGAAAGTTGACTTAACATGTCACCTCAATGGCCCATCAGTTTTGCTCTTTGCACACCAAGGACCTCTCTGGGTGCCTAGCACACGGTACGTGCTCAGCGAATAGATCCTTCATGGGTGGGTGAGCCAAATCAACGGGTCCTAGTCATGAGCTCACAGAGACCTTCATCTGAAAGCTGCTCTTTGATTCCATTTGTGGGCAGAGAGGAATGGGACTTGAGGCCCCTCTGGTGGCACCATAAGGGTCTGTACAGGAAGACAATCCTCAGGCAGGGGGATGACCAGATGGCTGTGTTGGCTAAAATCAAACCTCAACTCAGCACCTGGTGGCAATTCAGCTTTGAGCAATAATCCTTGTTCCCTGCTATAGGGTTACTTTGTTTTCTCTTGAAGGATTTGATCTCTGGCCTCTTGTTAGAGCTATTTCTAACAAGCCATGTTGGTCTTATCCTCTGGCCAAATGTCCATATCCCTAAAGTGAGGCTCCCTTCCGTGCAAAAGTCTGCTGCTGCCCTGGAGTTGAATAAGAACCTCTGGGACTTCCCGCTTCTCCAAAAGCAGTGTGGGGTTCCTCCAGAAACGGCAGTTCTCTCTCTCCAGGTGCGTGGATGTGATGATAACCAGACTCATGCCAAGCACCATCAAGAACTTCTACGAGGCCGGCTGCAAGGTGAGAACAACACAGACAGGGCACATCGCCCCTTGAGGGGGCTTCAGGAGCAGCCCACATGCTGGGATTTTACCCGCCAGGCCTACTTCCCCCCAGAATATTGATTTGAAGTCACCAAATATTTTATTTTGCCACATGAACACATTTTTTTTTAAACATCATTTTATTTTTAAAAGGATGTTTTAACACCAAAAAAAATAGAAAGACTTTAATCTTAGATGGGAGAAGAAGCAGCATAGCCTTTCTCACTGAAACAGCAGAAGAGCTTCCAGGACATTCTTGCTGGAGTTGTGAGGTCTGGACTCACCTGGATCTAATCAGTGCGTCAGGGTTAGGAATAAATGATAGAATCCAACCTCATTGTCAGAGGAGAAAACAGAGCCAAAGAGGGCAGCAACCTGCCCAGGGTAACCAGCTGGGTCCGAACCCCAGGACTCCTGACTCCAGCTCTCTCTGTGTGGTCACCTGTGACCTGGGGGGATACCAGTCAGCAGGCCACAGTTCTCCTATCGTTGCGTCCTCCCCTTCGCCCCAGTGGTAATTCCAAGGCCACTTGTGGTGGCATCTGCATCCTGGTCAGCATTTCTCAGCAATGCTTGGGCTGCAGAAGGACCCCAGGCCCTGAAGCTATTTGAGATGTACTAAAACTCTCTCAAGGTCCCTGGCTCTGGGAAGCCTTTTCCACTTTCACTGCCCTTTAATTCTTGCTTTTTGGGTGTGTTCGCATCATAGCCTCAGAACTCCTGCGGGGAACACCCTTGGGCCCTCCATGATCGGCCACTGACTTGAGCCAGTGGCAAGGCCTATGGTCAGGCTGCCTGCGTTTGCATCCGGCTCTGCCACTTACAAGTTGTGTGACCACAGGCAAGAGCAGGAAACTGGGAGCATCAGTTTCTCCACCAGTGACATAGGGATAACAGTAATCCCATGTCATAAGTTTTCAATGAGGATTGATTTAAATCAACTGAGGGCAGCGCCTCGAGCATAGAAAACACTTAGAAAAGGTATACGCTGTAATTCATGTATTTTTTCTTTTTTCTTTTCTTTTCTTTTATTTTTGAGACAGAGTCTCGCTCTGTTGCCCAGGCTGGAGTGCAGTGGCGCGATCTCGGCTCACTGCAAGCTCTCCCTCCCAGGTTTACGCCATTCTCCGGCCTCAGCCTCCCGAGTAGCTGGGACTACAGGCACCTGCCACAACATCCGGCTAATTTTTTGTATTTTTAGTAGAGACGGGGTTTCACCGTGTTAGCCAGGATGGTCTCGATCGCCTGGCCTCGTGATCTGCTGGCCTCGGCCTCCCAAAGTGCTGGGATTACAGACGTGAGCCACCGCGCCCGGCCTTTTCTTTTTTTTTATTATACTCTAAGTTCTAGTGTACATGTGCACAACGCGCAGGTTTGTTACACATGTATACATGTGCCATGTTGGTGTGCTGCACCCGTTAACTCGTGATTTACATTAGGTGTATCTCCTAATGCTATCCCTCTCCCCTCCCCCCACCCTCCAACAGGCCCCGGTGTGTGATGTTCCCCTTCCTGTGTCCAAGTGATCTCATTATTCAATTCCCACCTATAAGTGAGAACATGCGGTGTTTGGTTTTCTGTTCTTGTGATAGTTTGCTGAGAATGATGGTTTCCAGCTATTTTGTAGAAAAGGTTTGAGCACATTTGCAGAGACCCTCCTTCTGAGCACACGTGTAGTGTCGTCGCAGGCCAGTAGGGGGCGCCAAGAGCTCAGGACTTCCTTCATCAACTGGTTTTTCTTGTCTTAGTACAAGGAAGAGCAGCTCACCACCGCCTGCGAGAAGTGGCTGGAAATGAACTTGGTTCCTCTAGTGGGGATGCAGATCCACCTCCGCAAAATCCCGCAGGACCTGCTCCACAAAGTGCTGAAGTCCCCCAGGTCAGAGCTGGCTCCCAGGGTGCGGCCCCTGACGGGGGGATGGGAGAAAGTAGGAGCCGGCCTGGGGAGGGAGGTGCTCTGGGGGAGGCTGCACCCACTCCTTAAGCTTCCTGCCCTCCTGGACAGCTGGGCCTTGGCTGGGGCTGGAACTCAGGGTGCTGTGTGTGGGGCTGGGGAAAGGGCTCCCTTCACGCTCCTTCTTGTGGGTAGGACCCTCTCAGTACCTGCTGTCTCAGGTATTTTTGCCTGGGTGCAAAAAATGAAAGACTTAATAACCTAAGTAATTTTTAGAAAAAAATCCTGACAACATTAATGCACATTCATTATAGAAAATAAAATCTCTCACCTTAAATCAGTTTACATCTCCAGCGCTGACTCCTCTGCTGAATAACTCTACACCCACGTATCTGACCGCCTGCTTGACCTCTCCGACAATTAAGATTAAAACTCATCTCTCGGTGCCCCTGCCCTTTCCTGCACCTCAACCCTGCCCCCAGTGTTCCTCCACCATCTGACTAGCGGATCAAGCTAGAGCCTTGATAGTCCTGGATGCCACTTTGACCATACCCCAACCTTGAGGTCATTTCTACTTCCAAATCAAATCCAGCGCTATGGGCCTCTCTCCACGGGTAGCAGCCCCAGCCCAAGATTGGAGGTCCAATGTCTCTTATTTTGGACCAAGGTGACCTCTAACTGTCTTGCTTCTGGTCTGGACCCCCTTCTAATCGCATCTCTAGCCAACAGCCTTTGCCTCTGGTGACCTGGCTTCTTCAACTCACACAGCTTAAGTGCAGCCACGGGCCCCCCTCCTGAAACTTCCCTGCTGAACACCTCCCCATACCAGGCCTTGGTTCATGCCCATCCTCCTGCCTGAAATGCCTGTCCCCTGCCAGGCTCCTTCTCCCTTACAGAAATTCATGGAGATGTTTCCCAATGCCGGGCTTTTTAGGTTATTTCCAATGTTTTACCAATGTAAATAGCACACTGGTGAACATCCTTCAACATTTGTCTTTATCTCAGATTCTTTTCCCACATTAAATTCCTAGAAGTGAAGTTACTAAGTCAAAAGAACTTTTTATTTTGTATTAGTCTCTTAAACATTTTTATTTGAAAATAATTTCAAACTTAAAGAAAAGTTGCAAGAATAATGCATAGAGTATATACAATATATAATGCATAGAACATATGCTATAATGCATAGAATATATATTCTATTCTATGCATAGAATATATACATAGAATATATACACAATAATGCATAGAATATGTAGTTACACTCTGTACTGCCAATCACCATAGAGTTCAATTTCTGCCTTGCTTGCTATATCATCTGCATCTCTATGTGTATCTACATATACACTTGTTTTTTCTGAACTATTAATATTTGGGGGTAAGTTGCATTTGTTAAGTTCCTTTACTCCACATGCTTCAGTGTTTATTTCCTAAGAAAAATAATTTTTGAAAAATATAACTATAGTGCAGTTATCAACTTCAAGAAATTTACATCGATGTAATACTTTAATGTCATTTGCCCAATATTGCCTTTTATAACACTTTTTCTTTCTTCAATGCTGTTTAGGACCATTAGTTGTCATATCTCTTTAGGACTCTATTTAAAAGGATCTTGGTACCCATTTCCAAGTTACCAAAATTTTATTACCTTTGAGTAAATTTCAAAAGTGAAAACTCAATTCTGCTTAAAATCCTAGTAGAATATTAGAAAATGAGTGTTTACTCATGTTTATGCGTGGAAAGTGTTCTGATTTCAGAAATTAGATTTGGAAAGATTTATTCTACTGTTGATCTGAATTGGCTGCGTCGTGTGCAATGCCCTCACATTTATGGAGATGTGAGGCAGGTAGACCAGATCTGGGACAGAGGGAAGGAGACCATATTCTCTAGGAAGCCTCCAGGAGTCCCAGTCTCATGCCAGCCCAGGGCACTGGCTCACTCCTAACGTCATTCCGTGGTGTTCTCGGCTTTTCCCTGCTTAGGTGCTGCCCCACTGCCCAGCGAGCAAAGGTTGCGCAATTGTTGAAGAAAAGATAAACATGGCATCCCTTAGACTTTTCATAACATTGTCCCTCCCTTGGAAAGGCTGAGCTGTCACACCCTGGCAGCATTAACCAAGAAAGGAGAAAAAAGTGTCTGACCACAACCAGAAGGTTAGTGGTGGGATAAGCCTGACAAACGTACGCGGGGCAGGAAAAGAGGTCAAGAGCATTACGTGTCAAGTGTCTAGACTCACCAGCTTGGCAGACATGACTGATGTGGAAAATGGGTCCTGCTCCTCCGGCCCCTCCCCAGGAGCTGTCTGCACAGACAGTCCAGGGCTATCACTGAAGGGGAGAAGAGCCCTGTGTGGCTTCGGGCTTGTCATCAGCCACGTGCCCAGGCTGAACACTCGCCAGCCTCTGCTCACATCTTCTGAGGTTGATCTCCAGTGGCTGCCTGCGTTAAAGCTTGACAGAGGTGGGAGACAGGGTTCGGGAAGAGGGGGCTTGTTAGAAGTTTCACCAGCTAGGGCTTCTCATATTAGGGTGCTTGTGAGTTTCAGACTGCTGGCTGGTGGATTTGGCACCGTGGCCCACAGCTGTTTCAGAAGGCACCTTTCTCGAGAAAACATTCTGGTGTGTGCTGGGTGCTACGTGCACTGTCCCTTTCTATCCCCACCATCCCATGTGGTGGGCACAGTTATCATCCCTGAAATAAGAGGGCTAATGATGGGCAGGACAGGACCTCCACTGGCTCCAAAGTCCACGCCTTGCCCTGTGTGCTGCACCCCTCATCGTTGGTCATGGAGGCCAAAGCTACCAGCAACTAAAAAGACATAGCGAGAACCGAGTGGTCCCAAGGAGCCACGTGGCCCCAGAATGAGATGTGTGGAAAAGCAGACTCCAAGGTCAGGGGTGGAGTGGCCCTTGGCCTGACTTATCTGGTCCTCCAGCTGTGGGTCCAGTCCCCTCTTTGTGATCACAGGTGTTTGGAACAACATCCATTTCTTAGCAGATGCTGCAGCTTCTGGGCCATTCAGCTGTCTCCATCTGAAGTCCCTCAAGCTCAACTTCTTTCAGGTTTTGCTTTCCATTTTGTAAACCACCTGGGGTAAAATATGCAACAGTTTTCCTGACCTCCTGAGCCTCTGGTTTTAATTTATTTCCCTGGCATTTGGTTTTCAGTTAATTTTTTAGAGGTCACTACTGGGTAACCCTGTTTCTATTAACTCTAAGAAACCTTCCTTCCAACTTCTGTTTTTCTGGAAGCCAAGCTCCTCACGGACTTAGGAGGATGGAGATCTCAGAGCACTGTCCAGCTCCCATCTCAACAAAAGACTACCTTGCAACCAGGGGCACTGCATCCCTGTGTTTCCAGTTCTCCCTGACTTCCCGCCTATAACCCAAGAAGTCTCGAGGTCTCAGGAGTTCCCTAATAAGAGCTACGCATGTCCTCCTTGTTGCATCTGTCCCACGGCTTGCCCTCTAGCATGGGACAAGTTTCCCAAGGGTGTCTGGGACACCTCGGGCACCCATCTCAAATATGATAGTTCTTGAATCCAATGCTTCTTTAGTTAATACTAACAATACCCACCAATTATTAAGCACTAGTTGTATGCAAAATACTCTAAGTGGACTATCCAGACTGATTCCTACAGCAGCCTAATGAGGTGGATACTGTTATTGGCGTTTCCTGCCTGTGGAATAGAGATGATAGGAAATGACGGGATCAGCTGAAGGTCTCCTCATGCAACATGAGAGTTGGGATTTGAACCCACGTCTGAGTGGCCTAAAGCCTGTGGTTATTACCAGCCCACTGATGTGCTCTGCATGAGGCCTTCTTTTTCCTTATTGATGGTCAAGAACAATAAGAATATTGATGTTATTTTTACTGTTAAAAAAGTATAAAGGTAGAATGATAATACAAAACACAGTTGTACTCATCTCCCCAAATGAACGAATATTAGTATTTTGTCTGAAATTGAAAAGTGAAACATTTCCAATGAAGCAGAAGTCACCTATGTTCCCCTCCCAGTCCCATTCCTTTCCTCACTTTCTGCCTCCTTCCCCTCCTGAAGACAAACCACTGTTAGGAACTCGTGCAGATTTAATCTATGTGATTTTACTCTTACCACATAAATAATATTGCTTTAAAAGATTTAAACTTGAAATACACGTTCTCATCGTGATTGTAACGTTCTGCAACTTATTCGCGGACATTGTGTGCTGTGTTCTCTCCATGTTGATATTTACATATCTAATTAGCATTTAAAATTTTAATTGTACAGGGTTCTATTGAATGAATGCACAATGATCTCTTTTCACTCCCTTCCTAACGGCCTTTTGTTTTGTTTTGTTTGTTTGTTTGCTGTGACAAGCGATGTAGCAGTGGGCATCCTTGTTCATATCTTACTCACATGGTCATGATTTTCTGTATGGTCTACATGCAAAAGAGGGCTTTTAT
Organism: Macaca mulatta; assembly: GCF_049350105.2. NCBI lineage: Eukaryota > Metazoa > Chordata > Mammalia > Primates > Cercopithecidae > Macaca > Macaca mulatta. Next base: position 134,387,962 of record NC_133414.1, read on the forward strand.
TGTTGATATATAATTTTCTCAGTAAAAAATAGAGGACAGTGTCTTATGAAAAGCATTTTTTCCCCTAAAGAACAAATGCCATTTACATTCCAATGGCTGCATTAAACACACATGGTACAGCCCGTAGAGGGAGGTTCAAGTCCCTGTGGGTTCTGTCTTGATTGAGGCCATCGGAGCTCTTAGGTAAATGAAAAGGTGTATGAATGTCTCTGGTGTGGTTATCTGTTGCACAAACAAATACTTTCAGGTCTGATATTGACCTAAAGACAGAGGAATTGACTTTAATAATTATCCTTCATAAATAATAGAAGCAGGATTCTGATTCGGGGAGCTCCCAAGGACTCCCCAGTGTTGCTGCTAGCCCCTCTTTAGTAAGACCTCAGAGGACCTTCTGGGCTTGAGGACCTCAGGTGTGGAGTCTACACTGGAAGTCACACCACTTTGCCAGCCCAGCTGACAAAGTTCTTCACAGGGACATCATACCAAGTGGCTCTGAAGAGAGTCTCCCTTTCTGGCCTCACGATGATTTGCCCAGATGGTGACAAACTTGGTCCTGTCTGGCCAGAGTGAAAGTCCATGCATCTGTAGGTGGCCTGAAAACCAAAGGAGAGGAAAGAGACAGTTTTACTCTGTTCAGAAATAGCATGAGAGGTAGGTGACATTTTCATTGTCCTTCAGAGTCACGATTTGTCTTTTGTGCCACCCACCATAACCACATACAGTGGTTGAGTGTGGAAGTGGTGATGTATTTTAAGGCCAGGGTGCTATGTCCATGGTCAGAGACTGAAAATGTCAATGGGTTTAAGAAATGTTGAAATGGCTCCATAGATAACCATCAGAGGCTGCTAGAGAAGGGGGCTGGGAAACAGCCGTACTTACAGAGCTGACATTATGGGGTAGCAGCTATTCTTTGGCAATGCTTGTTTATGGAAGAGAGGCCTCATGCTGCAGCAGGTACTGCACGGGCTCTGCAGCTAGGACCTGACTCTGCCACGTATCCATAAGAGCTTCCATCCGCTGAGCATGCCATGATGTGCCAGGCACTGTACTTATGTATGTGTGTGCAGTCAGTAGAATGATGGCCCTACAGATGTCCACATCCCACTTGCTGGAACCTGTGAATATGTTAGGTTGCATGGCAAAGGAAACTAAGGCTGCAGAGGGAACTAAGGTCACTAATCAGCTAATTCTTTTCTTTCTTTCCAACTTTTATTCTAGGTTCAGGGGTACATGTGCAGGTTGTTACATGAGTAAATTGCGTATCACAGGGATTTGGTGTACAGATAATTTTGTCACCCAGGTGATCAGTATAATATCCTTGATATAGTTTGGATGTGTGTCCCCACCAAATCTCATGTTGAATTGTAATCGCCAGTGTTGGAGATGGGGCCTGGTGAGAGGTGATTGGATCCTGGGGGTGGATTTCTCACTAACGGCTTAGCACCATCCTCTTGGTGCTGTTCTCCTGATAGTGAGTGAGTTCTCTTGAGATCTGGTCATTTAAAAGTGTGTGGCACCTCCTGCTCTTGCTCTGGCTGTGTGAAATCCTCCTCCTCCTTTATCTTCTGCCAAGAATGTAAGTTTCCTGAGGCCTCTCCAGAAGCCAAGCAGATGCCAGCATCATGCTTCCTGTACAGCCCGTGGAACTGTGAGACAAGTAAACCTCTTTTCTTTACAATTACCCAGTCCCAGATATTTCTCTGTAGCAATTCAAGAACAAAACTATACAACCCTATACATAGTTTTTCAATCCTCACCCTCTTCCTACCCCCCACCGTCAAGTAGGCCCTGTGTCTATTGTTCCCTTAATGGTGTCCATGTATACTCAATGTTTAAGCTCCCACTGATAAGTGAGAACATGCAGCATTTAATTTTCTATTCCTGTGTCAGTTTGCTTAGGATAATGGCCTCCAGCTCTACCCGTGTTGCTGCAAAGGACATGCCTTTGTTCTTTTTTATGGCTGTATAGTATTTTATGGTGTATATGTACCAGTTTGTTTATCCAGTCCACCACTGATGGGCACGTAGGTTGATTCCATGTCTTTGCTATTGTTAATAGTGTCAGCTGGCTTTACAATGAGGAGCTTATTCTGGATGACCTGGGTGGGCCCATGGTGATCACAAGGACCATGTAAATGTGAAGAGGGAAGCCAAAGAGTCAGAACCATAGAGAGATTTGAAGATGCTGAACTGCTGACTTGAAGACTGAGAAAGGGGCCATAAGCAAAGGAATGTGGGTGGCTTCTAGGTGCTGGAAAAGGCAAGGAAACAATTCTCCCTTGAGCCTCTAGAAGAAACACAGCCCTGCTGACAACTTGATCTTACCTTGTCTGGTACTTCTGACCTCCAGAATGATGAGAAAATAAATTCGTTTTGTTTTGAACCACTTGGTTTGTTACAATTTGTCATAGGAGTGATAGGAAACTCGTACACTCACCTCATCCGCTCCGCACCACTCTCCTCTGAGAAGCTGCTGTGATCACACTTTCACCGATGAGGACATTGCAGCTGCAGGGCAATTAAGCAACTCACAGGAGGTTCCACAGCCAGTTTGGTGAGAAACTGAGATTCTAACCTGCCCTGTACCCAGGTCTGAGCCCAGAATTGTGTGACCTTGGATAAGTTATTCAGGTTTCAGCCCTCAATCATGGCCAGAACTCAGGTGAAGTGAGTGAGGCACCTTGGTGCAAAATTTAAGGGAGCACCAAAAAAACTTAGTCATGAAGATGCAGCATATTTTACTGTAATATATTAGAATTAAAAGTGACAGACTGGATTAAGAAAATGTGGCACATATACACCATGGAATACTATGCAGCCATAAAAAAGGATGAGTTCGTGTCCTTTGTAGGGACATGGATGCAGCTGGAAACTATCATTCTCAGCAAACAATCCAAGAACAGAAAACCAAATACCACATGTTCTCACTCATAGGTGGGAATTGAACAATGAGATCACTTGGACACAGGAAGGGGAACATCACACACCGGGTCCTATTGTGGGGAGGGGGGAGGGGGGGATGGCATTAGGAGATATACCTAATGTAAATGACGAGTTAATGGGTGCAGCATACCAACATGGCACATGTATACATGTGTAACAAACCTGCACATTGTGCGCATGTACCCTAGAACTTAAAGTATAATAAAAAAAAAAAAAAGAAAAAGAAAAATAGTGGTAAAGGCCACTATTTACAAAAATAAATGAAAATAAATTATAAAAAAAATTGATGCAAAAAATGCCATGATGAACAAAATACTGAAATTTTAAATAAATATAGGGTTAATCTCAATTTCTACATCTATAAAAATAAGGACTATATCCTAACTTTGCAGGATGGTTGTGTGGGATTAAATGAAAGAATCTACAGAGAACATCTTGGGAACACCTGGCACATAGTAAGAGCTCATTAAATAATGATCATGATATTGCAGGGGCACAGAGGGTGGGTGAAAACACAGGCCCCCGTGTCAGGCTGCTGAGAGTCAAATCGTAGCTCCGCCATTTCCCAGTTGAGTGGCCTTGAGTAAGCTGTTTACCTGCTCGGTGTCTGAGGCTACCTTCTGACTCAAAGGTGGTGTCACCTCATTCCCAAACTCATTCTAACCAGTTTCTTACAAGCAGCATGATTTTGTGCTATTTCTAAAATTTCTTCTCCATCTTTTTATTTTGGCCAGGTTGTTTACCTTTAGTGAATTCCGTCTTCTGAAAACAATGCTTTTGTGGGTCTTCTTGCAACTAAACTACAAGATTCAGGCAATTCCAACTCATGAAACCGTGATGACATTTTTTAAGAGGTAATATAACTTAATGTTGATTGATGAAATACACAAACACTGAAATGTACAAACACTGCTCATAATATCATGGGGGAAAACCATCAGTGATAAAATTTTTTATAGCATCATTCAGAGGGCAGTTTTTTGTTTTTTTTTTTAAATAGGGTCTAAGATTATAGGATGCTTTCAAACCACCAAATTACCTGGAAAAGTAAACAACATGTAGGTGTTGTACTGTGAGATAATCAGATGCTTCTGGGAACTTGTTGTGTCCAGTAATAGGCATGATGCAAAAGGTACTCCTCGGTTCAGGAAAATGACCACACTAACCTGACCTTTAAAACTTCGTTTGAAAAAAAATCAGCTTTCTTAGGTTGAATCAAACTCATTTTTTTTTTTTTCTGTGGAAGTAACTGGTGGCATTACCTTGTTAGGTTTACGTTTCTGGTCCCCACATCCTCAGGAATGAGGGCTTCCAAGCGTGACGAGGTGAGTTTAAGGAAGTAAAGATGCTTCATTTCTTTTGCATGTGTGAGTTTAGCAGATAAACACGCATTCACATATTGACCTGTTTAAGCCGAGTTTCATTTGCATTGTTTTGAAGCATTTAATTCATTTCTGGAACATCTGTGCATTGCGTTAACTAAAGAGCCCATTTTTTTCTCTGTCTTGTTATTTGAGGAAAGCAGTATTCAGTGTCGGAATTACATGTACTTTGTTTAGTTTCCATATAATTTGCTTTGAAGCCAAATGTTTTACCCGCCCTCCCCCACTCTTTTAATAGCCTATGAGACACTTTTTCCAATGAGTCATGCACCACCAGGAGGAACTGCTGTTTGGCTCCAGGTCAGCTCTCCTACTGGAAACGTCTTAGCACTGGGAGATAGGAAAAGAGCTAGAATGTGGTGATTCATTAGAGCTGTGTTTTTAATGTGGGAGAAGCAAGTGAGGAGAAGGGAATCAAGGTGTGGGCTCCCTGCCAAAGTTGCTGTTTCCGAGGCCTTCGCTTGCACTCCTGAGCCAGAGACGCCACAGCTCTTCCCCGGAGTGGCAGGCACACAGGTGTTTCTCACCACCACGGCTTTTCCATTTTCCTTTCGAATCGACGTTGATTTGTACCAGAGCTCACATCACCATGCATTTCCCCAAGCCCCCTGATCCTGTACACTTTTCTTTGTTGGAAACCATTTGCTTCTTTCCAAATCATGTCATTGCCCCGACCTAAGCACTGATGACAAATCTTTCAACAGGGGCCGAGTCCTCTCAATGTAGAGTTGGGGGGGGCGGTGGCTCCAGACAGCCAGAGCCTGCTCTGTCCCTTCCCCAACCTCCCTCCTTCCCTGCTCGGCCCTCCCCTCTCTCCAGTAAGCTTTGCGCCAGACTGGGAGAAAAGATGGGAAAGCGTGGGGCTTGGATGCTGTCCCCTGCACACTGTCCAGGCCCACTCTGTCAGCACGGAGGACCCTGTGGCCCACTTTTAGCACTGCAGATGGTTCTCCTCCTGCCCAGCTCATCTCCTGCCCCAGAGTGGTAGCACCTTGCAGTTGTGTCCTTGTCATCAGCCTCCATCTCCCAAATGTATCTCCTGAGCCCTGGGCTCCTTCACCTGGGGGTCTGCTCTGACTGCTCCTGCTTCCCCCAGTCCCTGCCTGCTCTGCCTCGTCTCTGTCTATCCGTGACGGGGGCCTCCCACCAGAGGTGCTCTTCCCAGCCCCTGATGAACCCCTTAGTTCATGTATATGTCCTGCCCCTCCTAGGGACACCATAAGCAGCTTCAACAAAGGGCTTATGATCCTTTCTCTTGCCCCAACTTGCCTGGCACCTTGCTGGACCATGAGTCCCCATCAGACATTTTTTCTTTTTTTTTTTCTTTTTTTTTTGAGACAGGGTCTTGCTATGTCATCCAGGTTGGAGTGCGGTGACGTGATCATAGCTCACTGCAGCCTCAATCTCCTAGGTTCAAGCCATCCTCTCGCCTCAGCCTCCTGAGTAGCTGGGACTACAAGAGCATGTCACCATAATTGACTAATTTTTAAAATTATTATTTGTAGAAATAGGGTCACTCTGTTGTGCAGGCTGGTCTCAAAGTCCTGGTCTCAAGTGGTCCTCCCACCTTGGCCTCCCAAAGCACTGGGATTACAGGCATGAGCCACTGTGCTGGGTACATTTTTTTTTTTTTTTTCTTTTTGGAGGCAGGGTCTTACCCTGTCACCCAGGCTGGAGTACGATGGCATAATTTCAGCTTGCTGCAACCTCTGCCTCCCGAGTTCAAGCAAGTCTAGTGCCTCAGCCTCCCAAGTAGCTGGGACTACAGGCATGTGCCACCGCACCCCGCTAATTTTTGTATTTTTAGTAGGGGCGGAGTTTCACCGTGTTGGCCAGGCTGGTCTTGAACTCCTGGCCTCAAGTGATCCTCCCACCTCAGCCTCCCAAAGCATTGGGACTGCAGGCGTGAGCCACCGTGCTGGGTCCATTTTTTTGTAGCTCCGTTCTTCTCAGAGAAGTGGGTCTTAAATGCTGATGGAAAATTCAGAGAACGCCACGTGTGTGGCAACTTGATACCATAGAGAGAGGAGACACATTTCCGTTTCTATTGATGGGTGGTGCCCGTTGACTGCACTAGCCCAAGAAGGATTCTCAGCTTTTCTCTAGGCTCTGAGAAGAAGAATGTCGCAGTAGATTAGCGGTGTCTATCCTGGATGCAGGAGCCAGGCTTGGTGGCGCCCTGGATCCATGTTTGCCATCCCCTGCCGATGATCCCCAGGGCTGACCAGCGACAGTGCGGGGGGCCTTGTAGCTGCTGGCCTAGCAGGGCTGGTGACTGGAGGGCTCGGGCTGCCCTGAGGCACCTCTGCTCCCTGCGGAGGTGGAGGGAGACGGCAGGGAGTCACGGATAGCCTGGGCCAGCATTACGTCACCAGGGGAGTTGAGCTACAAACTTCGAAGGGGCAAAGGGAGCAGCTAATCAAGGAAGCTCCAGTGGTTGCTGACAGGGATGTGCCAGGAGCATTTCAAAGTGAGACAGAGGAGCAGAGCCCAGGGGAGACAGTAAACAGGCAGAGGAGCAGAGCCCAGGGAAGACGGTAAACAGACTCGGAAATGAGAAGAGAGGGAGCTATTTGGCCCAATTTTAAAAATTGCAAATATTGATAAAATCATTTAAATGACAGAGCAGTCTACTTCCTGGGGAGGAGGACATGTGGAGGCCATGACATTATGGGAACTCACAACATGGATCTGCACTTCCCTAACGTGTCAGTAGTGGGACAAGCTGAACAAATATTAGCTCACCCGGCCCTTGACCCTACCAGGAAAGAAGCTGAGCGGCAACTGCGGGCATGGCCTTGGCTGGCCCAGAATCCGGAAAGGAGGGTCGAGAGCCATTAACTGAGTAAAATGAGTCAGACGCCCTTTCCTCGTCTGTCTCAGCAGTGTCCGGAAGACAGGCTAGGAGGGAACGTAGTTGAATAATTGACTTCTCCAGCAACAACTATATCCAAAATTAAAGACATACGTCCAAGCCATTTCTACTCTCCCATTTTCTTTTGTTCATTAATTTTCTTTCATTCTTTCATTCATTCAACAAATATTTTTTGAACATGTGCTATGTGCCTCAGACATTGACATAATATTGAAGGGGCCGTTTCTTTGCCTAGCCAGATGTTTAGAAACGACTTCGTTTATTTTTGTTGCTATCCAAGAATATCAATGTAAGAAGGAAATATAAACACACATGCACGGTCATGTGTGTGTCTTGCAAACACATGCAAATGCACACCTATATGCACATAAATGCATCACAATTACACACACCTAAAGCATACACACACACACACACACACACACACACACACACACATATCCCTCTACATTCTGCAGCCTGTTTTCCTGGCAGTAGCTAGTTTAGAAAAACAAATAGGCTGTCCAGAATGAAATTTAACATCTCCTTGTAGGAAAAATAAAAAATATAAGCAAAACTGTTGCCTTCATCCATGAAGGAAAAGTCATCATTTCATTCCACTTGGTAGTCTGAGAAGTTCAGGAAAGCTGTAAAAACTTGTAATCGGAGAAAGGGCAGAAGCAGGCACATTTTCAACTTTTTAAAAGAACATTTTAAAATCAAGGCATAAAATGCAGAAAAGTGCGTGAACCTTAAATGAAGAGCTCAGTGAATTTCCACAAAATGAACACACCTGGGTAACCAGCACCCAGACCAGAACGGGGGATATGGCCAGTCTCTAAAGCCCTTATCTCAGTCCCTACCTCTTCCACCAAAAGTAAACAGTATCCTGACCTCTTTTACTGCCGATACATTTTCCCTTTTCTTGAACTTTGTATAAATAGAATTCTGCAGCATACACTTTTAAATGTTGGTCTTCTTTCATGCAATAGCGTATCTGTAAAATTCATCCACGTGCCTGCATGTCACAATAACTTGTTTATCCTCATAGGAAATTTCATTATATGATTATACCACAATTTATTCAGATGTTCGTGGACATGTTCAGCCACTAGGAATAGTATTGCTATATACAACCACGTACATGTCTTGTGGTACACATAATTATGTGCTTCTATTGGGTAAAAACCTAGGAATAGAATTACTATGTCATAGGGTATGAATAGATTCAACTTTAGTAAATGCTGCCAAACAGTTTGCAAAGTGGCTGTGCTAATTTATTCCCTAATCAGCAGCGCATGAGAATTCTGGTTTTTCCATATCCTTGCCAACACTAGGTATCTTCGGTCTTTCACTTTTCTTTTTCTTTTCTTTTCTTTTTTTTTTTCTTTCTTTTTTTTTTTTTTTTTTTTTTTGAGACAGTCTCGCTCTGTCTCCCAGGCTGGAGTGCTTTCACTGCAACCTCCACCTCCCAGGTTCAAGCAATTCTCCTGCCTCAGCCTCCGGAGTAGCTGGGACTATAGGCATGCACCACCACACCCAGCTAATTTTTGTATTTTTAGTAGAGATGGGGTTTCACTATGTTGGCCAGGCTGGTCTCGAACTCCCAACCTTTGGTGATCCACCCGCCTCAGCCTCCCAAAGTGTTGGGATTACAGGCGTGAGCCACCGCTTCCGGCTGGTCTTTCACTTTTCTAATGGATGGATAGTGGAACTAATTGGCCTATTCCCTTTTAATTTACGTTCCCCTGCTAATGAGGCTGAGCATTTCTTTATATATTTGTTAGCCATTGGGTATCTTCTTTAGTGAGGTGCCTGTCCAAGTCCTTACTCCATCTTTTCTATTAGGTGGTCATGTTCTTTTCTATGTTCTGCTACATTGTGGTCCATGTCCTTGTTGGATATATGAATTCCAAATTCCTTCTCTCTGTGGCTGGCTTTCTCACTTTCATAGTGGCCTTTTGTTGTTGTTGAGACAGAGTCTCACTCTGTTGCCCAGGCTGGAGTGCAGTGATGTGATCTTGGCTCACTGTAAACTCTGCCTCTCGGTTTCAAATGATTCTCCTGCCTCAGCCTCCTGAGTAACTGAGATTACAGGCATGTGGTACCACACCTGGCTAATCTTTTATATTTTTAGTAGAGATGGGATTTCACCATGTTGGCCAGGCTGGTCTCAAACTCCTGATCTCAGGTGATCTGCCTGACTTGGCCTCCCAAAGTGCTGGGATTACAGGCGTGAGGCACTGTGCCTGGCCTCATAATGCTCTTTTGATGAACAAAATTTTACATTTTAAGGCAGTCCAATCTATCAAGCCTTTCTTTTATAGTTGGTGCTATTTCTGTTTGTTTGTTTGTTTTTTTTTTTTTGAGATGGAGTCTCACTCTGTCACCCAAGCTGGAGTGTAATGGTGAGATCTCAGTTGACTGCCACCTCTGCCTCCCGGGTTCAAATGATTCTGCTCCCTCAGCCTCCTGAGTAGCTGGGATTACAGGCACATGCCACCACACCTGGCTAGTTTTTGTATTTTTAGTAGAGATGGGGTTTCACCATGTTGGTCAGGCTGGTCTCGAACTCCTGACCTTGTGATCCGCCCGCCTCAGCCTCCCAAAGTACTGGGATTACAGGCTGGAGCCACCATGCCTGGCCTATAGTTAGTGCTATTTAAGAATCTTTGCCTATTCCAGTGCCATGTGGATATTCTCCTTTTTTCTTCTAGAAGCTCCATTGTTTTACCTTGCAGTTAGATCTAGAGTCCATCCAGAAGTACTTTTTTAAGTTTAGTGGGAGGGACGGGCCATGGTCATGGTCCTTCTTTTTATAAGGATGCACAATTGATCCAGCACCGTTTACTGGAAAGGCCATGCTTTGCTCACTGCTCTGCAGTGTCACCTTTGTCACAACATATTCTACATGCTATAAGTGTTAGTGTCATACAACTATATGTATGACATATACATCATTTTTAGTATCTCTATTCTGTGCCATTAGTCCTGTCTATTCTTGAACCAATACTACACTTTCTTAATTACTGTTTCATTATAAATCTTGAGATGGAATAAGACATCCACCAATTTTGTTCTTCTCCAAGATTACCTTGGTCATTCTTGGTCCTTCGGATTTTCACATATTTACATTAGAATCAGATTGTCAAATTCCACCAAAAGAGACAAGAGAAAAAAATGCTGAGATTTTGACTGGGAAGATGTTGAATATGTAGATCAATTTGGGGAAAATTGACCTCTTTAGAATACTGGGATTTGTAATCCATGACAATGGTATAAATCTCCATTTGTTCATCGTTTAAAATTTCTTGACCAGGCTCAGTGGCTCACACCAGTAATTCCAGCATTTTGGGGAGGCCTGAGGCCGGGAGTTAGAGACCAGCCTGGGCAATGCAGTGGGACCTCTTTACAAAACAAAATTTAAAAATTAGTGGGGCATGGTGGCACACTCCTGTAGTCCCAAATACTTGAGAGGCTGAGGCAGGAGGATCACTTGAGCCTGGGAGGTTGAGCCTGCAGTGAGCTGTGATTGTGCCAATGCACTCCAGCCTAGATGGCAAAGTGAGACACTGTCACAAAAAAAATTAAAAATAAAAATAAAATTTCTCTCAATAAAATTTAGTAGTTTATTGTATAGAGGTCTTGCTCATTTTCTGTTGTATTTATTCCTAAGTGTATAATGTTTGCTGACTCTATTGTAAATGGTATCATTTAAACATTTTTATATTCTAATTGTTCGGTGCTGATATATAGACGTACAATAGTTTTGTATATTGACTTTGTGTTCATATATTGATAGATTTTCTTGTTAATTTTAATAATAGCCTGTACATTTTCTTATATGTTTTCTACATATAATTATGTGATTTTTAAAGAATAATACTAGATTTATCTCTTTCTTTCCAAATCTGTGTCTTTCAGTTATTTTTCTTCCCTTATTGCACTAGGTAGAATCTCCAGTATCATGTTGAGTAGACATGGTGATAATACCTTTTTTTTCTCCCCAGTCTCAAGGAAAAAGCTTTCAGTAATTCCCAATCTATGTATGCTGTTTGCTGTGGGTTTGGTGTAGTACTCTTTATCAGATTTTGAAAATCCCCTTCTATTTCTAGAGTTTTTAAATCATGAGTGAATCTTACCAACTTTACTAAATGGTTTTCAGATTCCCTCAAAATGATATATAGTTTTCTCCTTTTTGCTGTGAATGTGGTAAAATATATTGATTTTTCAAAGCAATAAACTTCGAGGTGTGATTTAATTACAGCAAAATGAGTACATTTTAAACGTACAGTTTGATGACTTTGATAAATAGATATGCCTGTATAACCAGCACTGCAATCAAGATAGAGAACTGTTCATTTATTTTTTAGTGGTAAACCAACTGTATATTCCTGGAATGAAACCAACTAGGTCAAGCAATGGTATCCTCTTTTGTGTCACTGAATTCTATTTGCTGACTGTTTAGGATTTTCGCCTATATATTCATGAGAGACATTAGCTTGAAATTTTCCTTTCTTGGTTTATCCTTGCCAGCTTTTAATTAATATTGAGGTCATGCTAGTTTCATCAAATAAGTTTCAAAGCAGTCCCTCTTCTTCTGGTTTCTGGAGGAGTTTGGGTGAGACTGCTGTTTTGTCTCCCTAAATATTTGGAAGAATTTATCAATGAAGCCATTTGGGTTTGAGATTTTGGAAGACTTTTAGTTACAGACAGATTTTTCTTTATATATGTAATATTATTCAGATTTTATGGGAATTTTTGTGTCAATTTTAGTTATGATCTGTTTTTCAAGGAATGTGTACTTTTCATCTAAACTGTTTTAAATTTATTGACACCAGTAATTAACCAACTTTATCTTTTTAGAGCTTTTTTGAGGAATAATTGGAATTCAATAAACTACACATAGCTAAGGCTTCAATTTGATGAGTTCTGATGTACATAAGTACCCAAAAAATGATCATTACCATAAAAATAATGAAAATATCCATCTCACATAAAGGTTTCCTTATGACACTTAATGATCCACTCGTAGGCCGGGCGCGGTGGCTCACCCCTGTAATCCCAGCACTTTGGGAGGCCAAGGTAGGTGGATCCCCTGAGGTTGGGAGTTCCAGACCAGCCTGCCCAACATGGTGAAACCCTGTCTCTGCTAAAAATACAAAAATTAGCCAGGCGTGGTGGTGCACGTCTGTCATCCCAGCTACTTGGGAGGCTGAGGCATGAGAATCACTTTGAACCTGGGAGGCGGAGGTTGCAATGAGCCGAGATCACACCATTGCACTCTAGCCTGGGTGACTGAGTGAGACTCCAACACAAAAACAAAACAAAACAATCCACTAGTCCTCTTTGCTCCAGCCCCACGACCACCCTTGGTGGGCAAACACAGATCTGCTTCTATCACTCTTGATTTGTTTGCATTTTCTAGAATGTTATACAGTCATGTGTCACTGAACAACTAGGATGTGTTCTGAGACATGCATTGTTAGGCTATTTCATCCTTGTGCAAACATCATAGGGTGTGCTTACACAAACCTAGATGGCATAGCCTACTACACACCTGGGCTATATGGTATAGCGTATCACTCCTGGACTGCAAACCTGTACAGCATGTTCCTGTACTGAATATCATAGGCAGTTGTAACACAATGGTAAGTATTCGTGTATCTAAACATAGAAAAGGTACAGTAAAAATATGATGTAAAAGATTTAAAAAGGTACACCTGTACAGGACACTTACCATGCATGGAACTTGCAGGACTGGAAGTTGCTCTGGTGAGTCAGTGAGTGAGTGGTGCATGAATGTGAAGGCCTAGGACATGACTGGGCAGTACTGTAGACTTTTTTTTTTTTTGGAAATGGAGTTTCACTCTTTTTGCCCAGATTGGAGTGCAACGGCACAATCTCGGCTCACCGCAACCTCCGCCTCCCGGGTTCAAGTGATTCTCCTGCCTCAGCCTCCCGAGTTGCTGGGATTACAGGCATGCGCTAGCATGCCCGGCTAATTTTTTGTATTTTTAGTAGAGACAGGGTTTCTCCATGTTGGTCAGGCTGGTCTCGAACTCCCAACCTCAGGTGATCCACCCGCCTTGGCCTCCCAGTGTGCTGGGATTGAAGGCATGAGCCACTGCGCCTGGACTACTGTAGGCTTTATAAACACTGTGCACTTAGGCTACACTGAAATGTTATTTCTTCAATAACGAATAAACTTTAGCTTACTACAAGTGTTTATAAATTTTTTAATTTTTAAAACTTGACTCTTTCATAATAACACTTAGCTTAAAACACAAACACGTTATGCAATTGTACAAAAATATTTTCTTTATAACCTGTTCTATAAACTCTTATCCTGTTTTTTAAAATTTTATGTTTATTTTTTACTTTTTAAAACTTTTTGTTAAAAACTAAGCCACAAACACACGCATTAGTCTAGGCCCACACGGGGTCAGGACCATCAATGTCACTGTCTTCCATCTCCATATCTTGTCCCACTGGAAGGCCTTCAGGGACAATGACACCCATGAAGCCGTCATCGCCTATGATAACAACGGCTTCTTCTGGAATACCTCCTGAAGGTCCTGCTTGAGGCTGTGAACTTTTTTTTTTTTTTAATAAGTAGAAGGAAAACACTATACAATAAAGATTAAAAGTATCTAATAGTAAGTACGTAAGCCAATAACAGTCATTTATTATTCATTATTAAGTATTATGTACTGAATGTAATTGCATGTACTATACTTTTATCCAACAGGCAGCACAATAGGGTGTTTTTTACACCAGCCTTACCACAAACACATGTGTTGTGCTATGGAATCACTAGACAATAGAACTTTTTCAGTCCTGTCTTTCAGCTCCATTATAATCCTTTGGGACCACTATCTTATATGTGGTCTGTTGTTGACTGAAACGTTGTTAAGTGGTGTCTGACTGTATATCTAGAATGTTATGTAAATAAATCATGGAGTCTGTACTCCTTTTTTTCTGGATCCTTTTACTCATCATAATTATTCAGTGATTCATCTATGCTGTTGCATGTATCAGTAGGTCTTTTTGTTTATTGCTGAGCGATATTCCATTCATGGATTACCAATATTTGTTTTTCTGTTCATCTTTTCATAGACATTTGGGTTGTTTTCAGTAACTTCATAAATAAAGTTACTATAAATATTCCTGTACAAGTCTGTATGGGAGAATATGCTTCCATTTCTTTTAAGTAAATAAATACCTACGAATAGAATGGCTAGGTAAAATGGTAGGTGTATGTTTAACTTTTTAAGAATCTGCCAAACTGTTTTCCAATGTGGTTGCACTATTTTTTGTTTTTGTTTTTGTTTTTTGTTTTTGAGACAGAGTCTCACTCTGTTGCCCAGGCTGGAGTGCAGTGGCATGATCTTGGCTCACTGCAACCTCTGCCTCCCAGATTCAAGTGATTCTCCTACCTCAGCCTTCTGAGGAGCTGGGATTACAGGCACATGCCAACACGCCCGGCTAATTTTTGTATATTTAGTAGAGACGGAATTTTGCCATGTTGGCTAGGCTGGTCTCAGGCAATCCACCTGCCTTGGCCTCCCAAAGGGGGGCGTTTCATTTGCTCTACATCCTTGCTAACATTTGGTCAGCCTTTTTAATTTTTGCCAATTTAATGCATTTGTAATGGTATCTCATTGTGATTTTAATTTACATTTCCCCAATGACTAATGATGGTGAGCATCGTTTCATATGATTATTTGTCCTTCATTTATCTTCTTAATGAAAAATCTGTTCAAACCTTTGGCCCATATTTTTAAAACCGGGTTGTTTATTATTGAATTGTGATTATTATTGAATTGTGAATATTATTGAATATATTCTTTACATATTCTGGATACAAGTCCTTTGCAGATATATATTTCATAGATATTTTCTCCATATCTATTACTTATATTTTCACTTTCAAAATAGTGTAGTTTGAATATTTGAAGTTTTTTATTTTGATGTTTAATGTGTTGAATCTTTTTTTACTCTTCAGTTCATTCCTTTTGTGTCCTACTTAATAATCTTGCCAAAGCAAGATGACTATGATTTTTCCTCTATGTTTTCTTCTGGGAGATTTATTGTTTTAGCTCTCACATTTATATTTATGATTAATTTTGAGTTAAGTTTTATATATATATATATGTGAGGTAAGGGTTAATGTTCATATTTTGCATATAGATATCCAATTATTCAGAACGATGTGTTGAAAAATTATTCTATTTCCCTTGAATTGCTTTTGGCACCTTTGTCAAACATCAACCATATGTGTATGTTTATTTTGGGACTCAATATTCTGTTCCTTTAAACCATATTCCTATTTTATACTAATATATTATCTTGATTAGATAATTCATTTTTACTAAGTCTTGACATAAGGTAATGTAAGTTCTCTAGCTTTGTTCATTTTTTTCAAAGTTATTTTGACTACTCTAGCTTCTTTGAACTTTCATATTAATTTTACAATCAGCTTGACAGTTTTTGTAGAAAAATCTCATGGAATTTTGATAAGGATTGTCTTCAATGTACAGGCCAATTTGGGAAGAATTTACATCTTAATAAGATTGAGTCTTCTGATCCATGAATGTGGTATATCTTTCCATTCATTTAGGTCCTTTTAAATTTCTTTCATAAATGTTTCATGTAGTTTTGCACATTGTTTAGAAAATTTATCTCTAAGGCTTTCATATTAACACTATTGTAAAAGGTATTATTTTAACTTTGATTTCTGATTGTTCTTTGCTAATATGCAGAAATATAAAATTAATTTTTTTACATTGGCTTTGTATTATGCAACCTTAGAACTCAACTGTAGTTCTAGAAACTTTTTTAATAGATTCCTTAGGAATCTACATAGGCAATCATATCACCTGTAAACAAAGATAATTTTATTTCTTCCTTTTTATCTGTATGCCTGTTTTTGTTCTTGCCTTATTACACTGAATAGAATATTCAGTACATTGTTGAACAGAAGTGGTGAGAGTGGACCTTCTTGCCTTGTTCTAGATTACAGGAGGAAAGAATTTAATCTTTCATTATTAAATAAAATTTTAACTATAGGTTTTTTATAATTACCCTTTATCATGTTGAGGAGCTTCCTTTTATTTCTAGTTTGATGATTAGTTTTATCAGAAATAGATGTTTTATTTTGTCAAATGTTTAGTTTGCCCTTCTTTTCCTAGTTTCCTAGGTGGCAACTTAAGTCATTGGTTTAAGACCTTTTTTCCTAAGTGTTTAGTGCTGTAAATTTCCCTCTAATTATTGTTTTAGCTGCATCTCAGAAATTTTGATATGTTGTGTTTAAAGTTCAGTTCAAAATACTTTCTAATTTCCCCTTTGAGTTCTTCTTTGATCTATGGATTATTTGTTTTGCAAATATTTGAGGATTTTTAAAGATATCTTCCTGTTACTAATTTCTAACTTAATTTCATTGTTATCAGAGAAAATACTTCGTATGATTTTAGTTCTTTTAAATTATTGAGACCTGTTTTATGGCTCACAATATGATCTCTCTTGGTAAAAAAATTTAAAAATTCTTTATGATTGTATTTTATGTATATTTTAAAAATTTTCAACTTTTATTTCAGATTTAGGGGGTACATGTACAAGTCTGTTATATGGATATATTACATGATGCTCAGGGGTGGTACAATTAACCCTGTCACCCAAGTACTGAGCATAGTACTCAATAGGTAGTTTTCCAGCCCTTGTCTCCTTCGCTCCCCACTCTAGTAGTCCCTAGTTTCTATTATTCTCGTATTTATGTTCATGTGTACCCAATGTTTAGCTTCCACTTATAAGTGAGAACATATAGTATTTGGTTTTCTGTTTCTGCATTAATTCACTTAGGATAATGGTCTCCATCTGCATTCATGTTGCTGCAAATAACATAATATATATATTTTTAATGGCTGTGTGGGATTCCATGGTGTATATGCACTACATTTTCTTTGTCCAATCCACCATTGATGGACACCTAGGTTGATTCCATGTCTTTGCTATTGTGAATAGTGTTGTGATGAACATATTTGTGCATGTGTCTTCTTGGTAGAATGATTTATTTTCCTTTGGGTATATACCCAGTGATGGACTTGTTGGGTCAAATGGCATAGTGCAATTTTCAGTTCTTTGAGAAATCTCCAAACTGCTTTCCACAGTGGCTGAACTAATTTACATTCCCACCAAAAGTGTATAAGTGTTCCCTTTTCTCCACAGCCTTGGGAACATTTGTTATTTTTTGACTTTTTAATAGCAGCCATTCTAGCTAATATAAGATGGTATCTCATTGTGGTTTTGATTTGCCTTTTTCTGATGATCAGAGATGTTAAACATTTTAGCATATGTTTCTTGGCCACTTGTATGTCTTCTTTTGAAAAGTATTTGCTCGTGTCCTTTTTCTACTTTTTAATGGAGTTGTTTTTTGCTTGTTGATTTAAGTTCCTTATAGATTTGGGGTATTGCACCTTTGTTGGATGCATAGTTTTTATGTTTACTCTGTTGATGATTTCTTTTGCTGGGCAGAAGCTCTTAAGTTTAATTAGGTCCCACTTGTCAATTTTTGTTTTTATTGCAATTGCCTTTGAGGACAATCACAAATTCTCTGAAAAGACTGATATCCAGAAAGATATTTCCTAGGTTTCTTCTAGGATTTTTATAGTTTTAGGCCTTACATTTAAGTCTTTAATCCACTTGGTAAATGTTTATTATGTTTTTAGTATCTGTAGAATTTGTTGTGATAGCCCTCTTTTCATATCAGCTATTGATAATTTATATATTTCTCTTCTTTCTTTCCTTGATCAGCATTGATAGAGGTTTATTTTATTCATTTTTTTAAAAAACACCTTTTGACTTGACATACTTGTTGATATTTTTCAATTGTATATTTTCTATTTCATTAATTTTTCTCTTCATTCTTTCCTTCTACTTTCTTCAAGAATTATTTGATATTCTTTTTCTAACCTCTTGAGATAGGTGTTTAGATATCTGATTTCCAGGCTGTCTTCTTTTCTGATTTAGAGCTATACATTTCCTTTAACTGCATCCAGGTGTTTTGATATAATCTGCATGTGTATAGTGTATTGGGTCAGGAGTGGGGGTGGCTTTATCAGACATTCTAGTAGGGGACAGGTGGGTGGAGAAAGTGAGGAGGACTTGGGAACAGTTGCCACTTGCTCCATGAGGGGCAAAGGGTCTGAGCTCTGGTGATATCAAGAAGATGGAGTGGAAAGAGTGTCTATAAGAACAAATATGGTAGCAAGAGAATTAATTCATTCATCTGGTTCACCTGGCTAGAAAAGGAGATGAAAGACGATGGGAGAAGCAGCCCGTTGCAGTTTGGAATCCATGGTGATTTATACAAAAATATGGCATCTGTGGAAGATGATCTTATTTTGGATTAATTATGGTGAATTTAAAGAGATCAGCTCTTTATCAGGAGCTCAGGGGTATGGTGTATTTCAAAAGCCATCTTGCTAGAGTGATCTGCTGTGCCTCCACACTTGGCTCAGTTATCCCCAAGGAAACCCTCCAGGAGCACCCTCTCTCCCCACAGTCTGATTCAGATGTTCAGTCTCTGGGCTCCATAGTATTGCTTGCCCATCTCTGTAAGTTTTCTCACTTGTAAATAAAATAATTATTGGGATTATCTATTCCTAGGCATGGCTCCCACACTGGCCATTTGCAGCAAGGACGGTGTCTCACTCACTTTACCCTCCCAGTCCTCAATCTTTAGTAGCTAGTAGCTGTTGACTAAGTACTGAATGAATGGTGCTTTGAATGTTCTTTAATGGTGGTTTTCACCTCTGAAATATTTCACTTTAACTCTGAAAACTACTCTGCATTGCGTGTCAGGTACACACCGTAAGAAGGAATATAGTGACTTTCTGGCCAGCTTTTCAGTGTTAAATTGAAACAGTGTCCTGTTTGCAGAGTGACAGCTTGAAGTGCACAAAGCATGGGATGGTTTCAGTCCTGCTGGGTATGGATTTGACCTTGATTTGCAACTTTCTCCCTCCAGCCTTAGGCATTACAGTGTGTATGCTACATTTCAAGTGGAACTGTCTTCTCAGGGCCTAGAGATGACTCTCCAGTTGCTTTGTGTATGCTCAGGTTCAGCAGAAGATTGACAAGTAGCTTCTTGTTGCTTCTTATATGTCCTTTTATGGTATGTGGGGCAGGGCTGGATCTGAATGACTGCTAGAAGGGTGGAGAATTCAGTCCTCAATCAGGTGAAATTGGTCACTATAATTAGAAGCAGAAAATGTCTTCCCACCTCCAAAAAGCTTTCTTCAGGAGAATAGTGTAGAATTCTTCTTATGATTAATTGTACTAATTGAAATGAGTGGCAGTTTGGGAGCTACAGGACAACAAAATGCATTCAGTTCATGTCAATTTGTAAATTACTCACTTTATTAATTCAAAGAAGGTTGATGCTGGAAGGTCCCTTAGAAATCACCTGGTCTCACCCTTTCATTTTGCAGTTGAATAAGCTAAGGCCCAGGGATAATGAGGAGCTTACTTAGGCTCCTTTTGCAAATGGATAGTGGTACTGGGGTTGACCTTGGTCTTCAAGGTCTTCTGACACTCTTAGCTCTTAGGGTCAAGGGCAAATCAGCAGACATGTAATTCTAATCCTTAGCTGATTTATTAGTCACTAAATAGGTATCTCTCAGACACTGCAGGGTAGATTCTGGCAATGAGCTTCCACCTCACCAGAAGGAGGAATTAATTTGAACGTAGCCGATGAAGCCAATTCCCATATGATTCAAACTTCTAGATTCCCCTGATTCTTCAGCTGAGTCTCTTCTTTCCTTTACCCTACCCAAAGCTGACCCAGCCTTTACAGAGCGGGACAAAGCTGGTTCCAGAAAGCCTTCTCTGATCTCACTTGTGCACTGGATGAATTCCTCCTCTTAGGTCCTCTTTGCAGAGAGAACAAGAGCATGTGCTGGCTGCATGGGTGTGCACTGGCGAACCCAACAGCACCTTCCCCCACCCATTCCCCCATATAGCATTCCCAAGGGAACAGCAGGGGGAAACTTTCAAGGAGAGCTTCCCTGCCATGCCCTGTATCCTGGGTGCCCTGAGCCCACTGATTTCTTGAGGGAAATGTGCTATGATGCTGTGTCCCCAGAGAGGGCGAGGTCATGTGCCTCTTGTGATTCATGAATGGCATTTGCAGATGTAGCCAGAGTTAGCATAAAACTGGGCAACCCTGGTGTGTCAACACTGATCTCTTTACCAGCACATTAATTTTGAAATATCCCATGAGTCACGGACATTAGGGCCATTAAATTGTTCTCTTTTAGAATAGCTCAACCAAGCCTTGTGCAGGGAGGTTGATGTATTCTGGGTCAAGAGGATTTCTCATTATCTGACGTTCGTACTTCTTGCCTTGTTTGTGTCTTTTCTTGCTCTGAGAGGTGATGACTCTATTCCTCTTTAATTTGGATCTCTGGAACCTGAGTGTCTATTGTTCTCAGGGTCCCTAAATATTATGCTTAGTTCTTACTAATTTTCCACCTCTGCCACATTGCTTCGTGGCTTTCCAGGCATATTGAGAAGCAGAAGCACCAAAACATACCTTCAACAATAAGCATGGAGGAATGGAAGAAGTATAAGGGTCTGAGTGTAGGAGGTTCTTAAAAAGGGCAGCTGTGGTTGTGAGTAGACAGGATTTCCCTTTCTGCTAGGGTCAGGACCATCTTGACAGACAGAAGGACATTGAACTCAGTCTCAGTGAAAAGCTGGTAGGTCATGGTGACAGCAGATAGGACCACATGGGCATGGAGATAGCAGCATAGACTGGCCTGTATGTGCAGCAAGTGTGTGTGAGTATGTGCGCCAGGGCTGGCCCTACTGGCATTCCTAGAAGGTAAGTTGTGGGTGAATGGAGGGATGGGATGGTGGAAATGAGGCTGGAGAGTTGGCAGAGACCAGGTCGTTCGTCCAATTAATTCACCCAACATATTGCAAGCTAAGCGCCAGGCACTGTAAAAGACACCAAGAGTACAACAATAAACAATGCAGACACAAACCCTGTCATCACGGAGCTTGCAATCTAGGAGCAGATACAAGCAATAAATGGGATGCATGTTAGGAGAAGTCAGCCCGAGTCTTAGCTCCACCTCTGCCGTTCACTGCCTGTAGACTTTGGGCAAGCACCCTAAGCACTGTGCATTCAGGTAACGACACGCACTCACCAGGACTGATGGGTGGGTCAGCCCTGACTCAAAGAAAAGGCCCAGCACTTTGGGATGCCAAGGTGGGCGAATCACCTGAGGTCAGGAGTTGGAGACCAGCCTAGTCAACATGGTGAAACCCCATCTCTACTAAAAACACAAAAATTAGCCAGGCGTGGTGGCAGACGCCTGTAAGAGACAGCATGTGACAGGGGTCCTAAAATGTGGTGACCTTTGGTAGGTTATGATGTGGGGGTGGCAGCAGGAATTATTGTTTCATTTACCACACTTGAGTGTCAGGAGCCAAGAGGACCATTTCCTAGATAGATAGATAGATAGATAGATAGATAGATAGATAGATAGATTTTTTTTTTTTTTTTTTGAGATGGAGTCCCATTGTGTCGCCCAGGCTGGAGTGCAATGGCACAATCTCGGCTCACTGCAACCTCTGCCTCCCAGGTTCAAGCAATTCTCCTGCCTCAGCCTCCCAAGTAGCTGGGATTACAGGCGTCTGCCACCACGCCTGGCTAATTTTTGTGTTTTTAGTAGAGATGGGGTTTCACCATGTTGGCTAGGCTGGTCTCCAACTCCTGACCTCAGGTGATTCGCCCACCTTGGCATCCCAAAGTGCTGGGATTACAGGCGTGAGCCACCGCTACCAGCCTCCATTTCCTGGTTCTTTGATTTCAGAAGTGTCCCAAGTCTTCTATGCTGAGTTGTATTTTGGGCGGGGGGAAAAAGCCATTTTCTCTTCTCATTGTGAGTTATTGCCCTAAAATGTGTGTTTTTTTCAAACGTTGTCTTAAAATTTAATATGTTAGTTCAAGTGTTTCTCAAATAAGCAAAGTCATTTTTAACCCTAATGTCTTTTTTAAACTGGGGCAAAATATGCATAGCATAAATTTTTCCCATTTGAACCATTCTTACGTGTTCAGTTCAGTGGCATTAAGTTTATTCACATTGTTATGCAGCCATCTCCAGAACTTTTCCATCTTCCCAAACTGAAACTCTACCCATGAAACAACTCCCATTCCCCTTCCCCAGTCCCTGGCAGCTACCGTTCTACTTTCTGTCTCTATGAATTTGATGACTCTAGGTACCTCACAAAGTAGAATCATCCAGTATTCACCCTTGAGCCTGGCTTATTGCTCCCAGGTCCATCATGCTGTAGCATATATGTATGTTAAGGCTAAAAATCTGAAGTGCTGGGACTATCAGGGCTGTGGGCCTGATACTCACAGGAAGGGTGGAAGGCTCCAGCAGATGACAGGGTAGAGGAAGTGAGAAAGTTGTGGCTAAGAGCACCTCTAAAATTACAATATGTACCCATCAGAGGGAGACTTGTCCCCAGGCACTGTCTTTCCGAGTCTATGGGAGATTTGTCCCCAAGGTCTGGCAAGTAGAACCCAGGGCCAACGTGGATGTATCCTTCAGTAGCAAGGAACTGTGAACTGTCTTCCCTAGAGAGGTCATGCCCCAGGGTTTCTCAGTGAACTTTGGGAGGCATAGACCATCGCCTGAAGTTGTCTCAAAAAAGTAAGCACTAAACCAAAAGAGGTCTTTGCACAAACAGAGCGCAGTACCAGGAAAATCATGCCAGTCTTTGAGTTCACAAGCGTAGCCAAGCACAGTAGTCCCCAGACTTAGCAGCTGCTTGCTCCCTCCCATCTTACGTGACACCATGTGAAGGCACTCACCACTGGGCCAGAGAGGAGCAGGTGCCTCCGCTCCCAGACAGTTAAGTGGCGCCAAGTAAAATGGAAAATGTGCTGGACTGGCCCTGAGTGGCCTGTGTAGGACACTGGTTCTAAGACAATGGACCTTGCTAGGCTCCCAGAGCCAGGTGATATTGATCAGTTCTGAGGATGAACCACAACCCTTAGATCCTTTGAGATTTCAGGAAATCAGAAGCTGAGGACACCACTTTCTTTCTTTGAGGTGGCCCATAACTTGGGTGATTTGGAGGGTGGCAATGATGATGAACACCGCCAAGAACAATTCCCTACATTTGACCCTGCTTGAGTCCGTTCACTTTCCCTGGGGCAGGAGGACAATGGTGGCGCTTATGGGTGTTGAGGACTCACTGGGTGCCAGCAGCCGATCCAAGCCCTTCCCACTGTCAGCTTTACTCCTCCCTTCTCCCCAAGGCAACACCTGTGGCTGCTGCTCCCACTTGATAGAGGAGAGTGAAGCTCTGAGAGGCCCAGTCACAGGACTGTGACTGGCTGGGTTGGGATTGGACCCTGGTCTGCCTGCCTCAGGGACTCCAACTTGGTTGGATGATGAGATGACTCATGGCCTTTCCATGTCAGCCACAAAAGTGGGCATCATTGCCATTTCCCAGAGGCCCCAAGGGGACATCCAACCAGCTGTCTCAACAAAGCTGTTTCCAAATCCTCTGGGACAGGATGGCTGTCCAGAGAGGCCCTGGCTGAATGGCCTGCGGGTCTGAGTGCCTCTGAAAGGGAGGATCGGGGTCTCGGCTCCTCTCGCCCCTGGCAGCAGCCTTGCCATGCCAAGCACGTCAGCAGAACCGGCATCTGGAGCTTCCTGGTGGAGGCAATGCTTTCCTCCAGATGGGTCCTTTCCTTTCTGGGGCTGAATCTGTTTTTAAGCTCCAGCTCCAGCAGGGGCCCACTGCTTAGGGCAGCACCCGGCTGTGGAGCCCTGGCCATAGGTGCTGGCTTGTCCCCAGAGCACTGGGCAGGGCTAAGGAGGATGGCGTCAGCTTGGCCCCTTCTTGCCACTTGGCACCTGCTGCCCAGCCATGATGACGCCTCAGCTGTTCCTCCATGACATGATGAAAAAGAGGCAGAAGAAGGAGGAGGCTCAGATCATCTGAGGAAAGGAAGTGAGCCAGTGTTATTTGTCTCACGAAGATGTCAGTGTTTTCAGGGCACAGGCACCGCACCCACCAGCCCTGGCTCCACTCACCCTGGGTAATGGAGGGTTGGTTCCAGAACCAATAGTTCTGCACTCCTGAAAGCCTCTACCTGACTTTATTTATGGCTGCTCTGTCCACCTCCGGAGACAGGCACAGGGTAGATGCTGGTAAATAACCCTTGAATCGAATCAGAACTCACTTGTCTTTGTGCCTACAACTTTTCTGCACCCCTAGGCCTATCTTCTGGGACCTCTGGCGTGGAGCGGTTGGGCGGTCCCAGAAATTCCCAGATCTTATAAAAATAAACGGTTCTGGGAAAGCTGGCGGGCATCTCTGACAGAGGGGACCACAGGGTCAGTGGTGCCTTCTGTCCAGCTGAGACAGGATGTGACTTGGACATCACTCTTGATTTACGGAAAAATAATCTACAAGTACCCTGGGTGGGTCCTGTGCAGACTCTGCCTTGAGGGAGTGACTGCATTTCCAAAGGGACTTGGAAACATTGTTCCCCGCTGTCCCCATTTATGAAAAGTGGCCATTTTTGTGAAGTAAGTTATTTCAAAACAAGGGCAGGGAATGCGTGTCTGTGTGTGTGTGTCTTCTCAAAAAGAACTGGATCTTCTCAACCCGGCGCTGACCTTCAGCTCCATGAGGAAGTTAATTGGAGCTTGGTATTAACGCTGAGTATAGCAGAACTGATCCTGAAACCAGCTGCTAAAACTAGTTCCCCACACAGTCATTCTCTTCTTTTAAATTTTACCAGAAAGCACTTACGAAGCGCCTAATTTGGTCACTTACTGGAAGGGCAGCATATGTACAGGGGGAGTCAGGAGTCACGGATTCCAGTCCAAGCTGAGCCCCTTTTTCCCATCTGTAAAATGGAGCTCACGATCCTTGCCCCGTCTGCCCCACAGGAAGTTGTGAGACTCAAGTGAGAAAATGCCTATTGAGGTCCTCTGTGAAGTAACATGCGTTCCCATCAGTCACTTAATATACATTTATTGAGCACCTGCTATGTGCAGAACTCAGTGGTAGATGCTGAGGAGAATATAAGCATTTGTCTCCATTACTGTCTCTGGGGCTGGACTTTATAAAATGTCATCTAAGCCACCATCTGCTTCCATGTACCTGACCCCTCCAGAGAGACTGAGGCTCCATCTCCCCCTGGCTGGTGAAGCCACTAGTCTCTACAACATGGCTTTCCCTAGCCCGAGCTAATTCCAGAAAGGAGTTTGCTGAAGGTCTGTTATTCTTCTTTATGCCTCTGCTAAGCTTTCCCGAGAACTGTTGCTTTCTGGACCGGGATATAGGACAGAGCTTGAGGCCACTCTTCCTCTGCTTGCGTCTGCATGGCATCACCAAAGGTAAGCCCCAGTCCCGGGGAGTGCATCCACAGGAAAGCTGCTGGGCACCTGCAGCCCACCCCGTAGCCACTGCTGGGGGAGTCTCACCTGATGTTTCCGAGGGAATCACCTGAAACATGGCATTGTCACTTCCAAGCTATGTGATGTCGGGAAAGTCATGCAGCCTCTTGGTCTCACTTTCCCTGTCTGTAAAATGAGGGTAATTGGAGCTCTGATGAAATGCAGTGACGGCTAGAAGGGGCTTATATATTGTGAAGCTGTGTACAGCTGCCAAGGGCTGTTTTATTGGCGTCTAATTGTATGTCCTACCTCTTCACATGCTTCACTTCTAGGCCCCTTGTTCTGCAGTTTGGGAGAAAACTCTGGATTTGTGCTCCCTCAACCTCATGCTCTGGGCACAGGGGATGGTACCTGTAACTCAGAAAGAGGAAAGAAATGTGGGGGAGTATGTTTTTGGCAGTCCAGGAGGCCACCCAGTGAGATCTTTGCATCTGAAAGGACATCTGAGAACATTTTCAAAGCCATTTCCAGCTATCCAGATACAATAAGTGGCTCTAGAATTCAGGAATGGTTGATGGGGCCAGGTAGTTTTGTCCAAGTTGCTTCTAAACACTCCAGAAACACTGATTACCTGATCTCAAACCTCCTTTCCCAGGCAGGATTGCAGTCAGGGGGCTGTGAATGTTGGGGTGAGGCGTGGTTGTGGGGGAACACTGACTCTTCCCCAGGGACCTGGGAAGGGAGATCTAGGGATAAGTATGGGGAAAAAAATAAAAATAGAAATT
This sequence comes from Macaca mulatta, assembly GCF_049350105.2. Lineage (NCBI taxonomy): Eukaryota > Metazoa > Chordata > Mammalia > Primates > Cercopithecidae > Macaca > Macaca mulatta. Next base: position 134,414,366 of record NC_133414.1, read on the forward strand.
TTAAATTGGAGCTATGTGCAACTTAAATATCTTCTTCCTTTTTGCTTTGTAATTTTTTCGATAATATTGTGAGAACTGAAATATCTTTAAAGAATAAGGAGGACTGGTCAAAGCTGACCTTCGAGGGCCACTGATGGCTTTTCCTTTAACAGTAGTTCTCAAGGTACCTTCCAGGGTTCACTGGGCAGCAATATCTTCGTGCAGGATTGTTGAGAGTATATTTCATTCAAAATAAGATAAGTTACACTTAACTTGTACATTAATGTGTAGTATAGACATTTTTTTAAACTGAAGTTGAAATGGCCGTCCAATTTGGAGTGAATGTATTGTTTTCCTTGGAAGATTATTTGTATAAGGTGCGTTTTTTTTTTTTTTGAGATGGAGTCTCACTCTGTCCCCCAAGGCTGGAGTACACTGGTGCAATCTTGGCTCACTACAACCTCTGCCTCCTGGGTTCAGGCGATTCTCCTGCCTCAGGCTCCCAAGTAACTGGGATTAAAGACGTGCGTCACCACACCCAGCTAATTTTTGCACTTTTAGTAGTGACGGGGTTTCGCCATGTTGGCCAGGCTGGTATTTCTGTAAGTTTTTAAAAGAGAATTGATTTGGAATATAAAAGTAATTGACACTGAACATAACCACAGTGACCCTGAGATGTTTTCTTTCTGCTTTGTCAATCAAACCTTAAAGGAGACCATCCACCCCTTTCCCTTCCCTCAGCTCCTGACTTCTTCCTTTTCCTTTCTGTAAATGAGACTTCTGAGGCTCTGGTGTGAATAACACTAAAAACCATTCTCTTTGTGTTTCTTCCCAGGCAAGGATCTGGAGGTGCTGCGGTACATTAACTTCTTCCCAGAGTCGTGGCTGAACCGGGTTACAGCCAACCACTACCACGCAGTGAGTTGCCTGCTCTGTGAGGACACACTTGTTGAAATGTGTTGCCTCTCTGACTTTGCTTTTTCTGGAGATGGGTTTCACTTTTGAAACCTCTAGATCTCTGAGGTCAGGACATATCTGGATCGTCCTCCAGGGAAAGTGGGGAGAGCAGGGCCTGGGAAGGAGAGAAGGGAGGAGACCCAGCTTTGGGATCCGGGTAGTTCGAGCTCCCCTCATACGCATTTTTGTTCTTGGTACAGATGAAGCAATGTTGGGACCAAATTACTCTTCCTCCAGTAATAAATGAACATACCTCTCTCTGTGCACCGTCAGCAACACAGACATTTACATTTCTAATCACTTTTCTTAACTGAGAAGGGAACAACGGCATCTCATTTTTTAACATGCATTTCCTTTATTACTGGTGACTATGAATGTTTTTCCATGCGGCATTTCCCCTTTGTGAATTGTCCATGCAAACTGTTGTAGTTCTTATGTGTTTCAATCTCGCGTTTTCAGAGATGAAGAGGGGGCAGTGTGTGAGTTCTGAAGATGTATGAGTCACTAGTTAAAATTCAATCCTGCTCAACAAATACCTATTGTAATATGCAAGCCACAGTGCTCAGCGCTCCCCGCACCATAGATCTTGACTCCGTGGAAGGAGGTGCTTTTATGGGACATAACTCAGGACCGTGCTCTAACAAGGCAGCAGAGGAGTGACAGAGAGGGCACAGTTTGTGCAGACATCTTGGGAAGTCCCCACCTCACTCTTGGTCCTCTGACTCTGCCCACCTCCTTCCTTTTGTCCCCTGCTCCTAATGCCATCCTCTCGAATTCCACTCCCTCCCCGCCCGAGCCCTCACCTTGGAGCCTCCCATGAGGGGCCTCGCTTGCTCTTGATTTTGTGACCGTGATCATCTCTGCCCCGTGTACACATTTTATTTCCTAGGTGACACTGCTCAGGTACTTTTCTGTCTTCTCTGTGCATCCTCTGAAAGCACTGGGCACAGCACTCGACACAGTAGGTGTTCAGTAAATGTCTGTGAACTGAATGAATGGCTGAATGTGAGTCTAGAGGCAAAACTCTTTTTCAAACATGGTGAGGGTGCAGGCATCAAGAAAGAGGCATGAAGATGAAGACAGGCACTCGTGTCCAGAGGATCCCTCTGTGGTCAGTTGTGTGTGTTTTCCTTTCAGCTGGAGAATGGGGGCGACATGGACCAACTGAAAGATCTTAACACCCAGGCTGTGAGATTTGGGCTGCTTTTTAACCAGGTACTGAGAACTGCACCCAAACAAGGGGAAGAATTGTCCCTCTTGTGCTTAGTTAAGAACCTTTGGAGGGCAGCCACGATCACTTCTGGCTCCTGGTAGGAAGGTCAGGGGACCAAAAGAGAGAATCATAGGTGTCTCTCCTGCATAGTCATCAGCTCCCAGGAAATAAAATTCACAAGGCAGCGGCCTGGGACAGGCCATTTAATAATTACCCCACTAAGGGGCCCAGCGATCCTGGTGATACTGGGATGGAGGAGTTGCCCTGGGATGTAGGACTTCAATTCTAAAACCAGGAAAGGCCAAGGCAAACTGGGAAAGGTTGGTCATCCTATTTCCCACAAACACCAACAGTTGCAAACTGGCTCAACAAGAGACTCCATGCCAAGTCCATGTTTAAGCTTATAGGGGTGAACTCAGTCTAGGCAGCTATTTTGATAGATCTCAGAATAAAACTGTAGTGGGTCCAGGAGCTTGATTGCAAGGCATCTTGGTACTTAGTGACCAGGGGAGCATTGGGGTTGGTAGCTGTGCTCCGTGCTGGGTTTCCTGTGATGGAAACAATTCTCCAGGAAATCACTGATCTCCTTTGATTATTTCAAGGCACCCCCGCAGTGATCTCAAAAGAATTCATGTTTCAAGAACTAAAAGGTGCTGAATGTATCATTAGAGAGTCCCCTCTGAGTCATCCCTGGAGGGGCTGGCTCAGCCTTTTGGTTGCAGAGATGTCGTGCCTAAGTGGGCAGATGGAGATCACAGAGCCAGGACTTCCCGCAAGTGCTATGAGTGGCTCTTGGGTCCATCAAATTGAAACAACATGCTTTGTTTCAAAGGTCTATAGACCACAGGTCATCTAAGAACATACCTAACCTATTCTTTACTTCACTGAGGAACATGAAGAGTAAATTATATTGTCACTGTTCAGTAGCTACTACTAAGGCTACTACTAACTTCTACTAACTGTACCAACTGTTTGTAGTGCGACCAAGGAGAGGAGGGTCTAAACCCTCCAGAGACACTGATTACCTGATCTCAAACCTTTTTTGCCAAGCAGGATTGCAGCCAGGGGACTGTAAATGTTGGGGTGAGGCATGGCTTTGGGGGTACACTGTAACTTTTGCAAACTTGATGGGTTCCCAGGGACCTGAGAAGGGAGATATAGGGAAAAATATGGGGAAAAACATAAAAATAGAAGAAATTTTAAATTGGAGCTGTGTGCAGCCTAAATATCTTCTTCCTTTTTGCTTTGTAATTTTTTTCTGTAGTATTGTGAGAACTGAAATTTTTTTTTATTATACTTTAAGTTCTATGGTACATGTGCACAATGTGCAGGTTTGTTACATATGTATACTTGTGCCATGTTGGTGTGCTGCACGCATCAACTCGTCAGCACCCATCAACTTGTCATTTACATCAGGTATAACTCCCAATGCCATCTCTCCCCCGTCCCCCCTCCCCATAATAGGCCCCGGTCTGTGATATTCCCCTTCCCGAGTCCAAGTGATCTCATCGGAGACCTGAAATATTTTTAAAGAATAAGATGAATCAGTCAAAGCTGACCTTCAAGGGCCACTGATGGCTCTTCCTTTAACAATAGTTCTAGAGGTAGCCTCCAGGGTTCACTGGGCAGTGGTATCTTCTTGCATGATTGTTAAAAGTATATTTCATTCAAAATAATATAAATTACACTTAAAAGCATTAATATGTAGTATAGAATTTTTTTAAACTCAGGTTGAAATTGCCATCCAATTTGGAGTGAATTTATTCCAAATTGTTAGTAGTAATTACTACTACCAAGGATTTCAGTTTCGCTTTCTCCATGTTTCCTAGGTTAAAATTGCCGTTGTATTTTCACTTTCAAATCAGTTGCTGAATGAGTGACGTTTGTTGTTGTCGCTATACTTTGTTTTACCACGTTCTCTTGACTTTTTTTTTTTTTTTGAGACAGAGTCTTACTCTGTCGCCCAGGCTGGAATGCAGTGACACAATCTCCGCTCCCTGTAACCTCTGCCTCCCCTATTCAAGCAGTTCTCTTGCCTCAGCCTCCTGAGTAGCTGGGACTACAGGCACGCACCACCACACCTGGCTAATTTTTTTTTTTTTTTTTTTTTTTTTTGGTATTTTTGGTAGAGATGGGGTTTTGCCACATTGGCCAGGTTGGTCTTGAACTCCTGACCTCAGATGATCTGCCTGTCTCAGCCTCCCAAAGTGCGGGATTACAGGTGTGCACCACCGCACCTGGCTGACTTTGAACACTAAATATTTCCCCCCCCTTCACTTTGTTGTCTTTCCCAATTTAGGAGAATACAACTTATTCGAAAATGATTGCTGTATATGGATTCTTCTTTAAGATAACGGGACTCAGACATGATACTACTTCTTATAGTTTTTACATGCAGGTAAGGATAGAGTACACGAAAGTTATGTCTCTGAAAGTCTTTTAGAGTTAGAGTCAATCCATGTTGAATTAATAATAATTGATTCATCATTAATTACTAATTGACATGAAATGTATTGTAAGTGCTAACCACGCTCGTATATGTGATGTCATTTGATTTTTACAACCACCTTGGGAAGTAGGTATTACTTTCAGATGAGGATCTGAAAACTGAGCATTTTTGTGTTTATATGGCCTCTACTGGTAAAGCCAGGATTAGATTCTAGTCTTCTGTCTCCACATGTGGGGCTCACTTCATCTTCAATTTATACAAACAATTCAGTTATTCTCCCATGAAGATAACCGGTAACATCCCCAACTGGGAGAGGGGGTAATTTTGTTTATTTGCAAAGTGGGCTATGGGCAGGACCCCAGAAAGGTGCTTGACTTCTCCGTAGTGCTCCTGCTGGACTTTAGGAGAGGCAGGAGAATGTCATGTTTAGGAATGGAGAGTCCGCAGGCAAACGGCCTGTGAGCTATAGGACCTGGGCAAGTGCCAGGAGCTCTCCTCTGTGCAGTTTCCTTACCTTTAAGACACAGAAGGTAACAGGACATACCTCACCGGATTGTTGTGAGTTTAAATGTGTTAATCTGTGCAGGGTGGCTTGGAGCAAGCTTGACACACAAAGCACCATGTGCATTAGGGAAGATGAGGAAGATGATGTTGATGATGACAATGACAACTATGATGAAAGATCACTGTGTTCCACTTAAGATTTGCTTACAAGTCTCTCTTCTCTAAACTGCAAGATTTTGAGAGGCCATACCTTATTAATCTTTTTATTACTACTGCCAATCACAGTACCGAGAACATAGAGAAGCTTTATTTTTTAAATTTTTCTTTATTTTTTGAGATGGAGTCTTGCTCTGTCACCCAGGCTGGAGTGCAGTGGCGCAATCTCGGCTCACTGCAACCTCCATATAAAGGGGCTTTAAATGGCTGGCTGAATGAATGAATGGATAAATGAGTGAATTAATGCATGAATGAAGAAACCAGAGTTTTAGTCTCAGCTTTGCCAGTCCCTTGTATGTGCCCTGGAGCAAGTCATTTCTCTTTCTTGGGCCTCAGCTCTTGGTCTCCTCAGTGGTCTCCGCTGACTCAGGCATCTCCCTACACAATGAATTCTTCTGGGTGGAAGAGACGAATTATGTGACAACAACAGTCCAAATGTCCTTATTGAGTACTACATTGGTTTTTTAATTCTGGCAAAGCCATCGTAAAGCTTGACTTACGGTGTTTTTCTAGATTGGCCAAAGCCCAGGCCATCAGCCACTGGTTTATGTACGGTGGGGGCTCAAATAACAACCCACCCAGCAGCAGCAACAACTTTTAGGAGATGGTGCCAATTGAGAAAAGCCCGCTTGCTGCCTGCACACGTTATATACCAGGGCCTATGTGCCAGGCGCCGGCTTTCGCTAACTCTGGGCCACCCCGATTGCAGTTCCACCTGAGGTGGGTCACTCTCTTTGCAGAGAATAAAGCACACAGACCTGGAATCCCCCTTCGTGGTCTACGAGCACAAGCCCGTCAGCCTGCGAGCGGCACGCCTGGTGAAGTATGAGATCAGAGCCCAGGCCCTGGTTGACGGCAAGTGGCAGGAGTTCAGGACAAACCAGATCATGCAGAAGTTTGGGTTGACCAAGCCATCCTGCAAAAGCCATGCAAGTGTTCATGTTGTCTTTTTCTTTTATTTCCTTTTTGCTGTTTCTCTCCCCCATCCTTTTGGGGATCACTGGCTTCTAATCTCCAGTGCTTTACACTGAAGATCCCTGGAAAATCTGGCTCAGTTTCTTAAGGATTATCACAGCCTCAAATAATGCTAAAGAGAAATCTCTTCTAGAATGAAAAATCATGGATATGAATAACTATAACCCAAATCAGACTGCCTGATTTGGGTCACACTAGATCTATTTTATAAGCATCAAAGGGTATTTTTTTTTTTTAGGTGAGCAGGCTCCGTGGAGCGTATTTGCCATCACTACCTCCACTGATGCCTGTGAGTGACACATTAATTTCCCTGAAATCCACAGCCCAGACTCACCTGCCTCACTCTGGCCCACTGGGGAAGGACGGGGCCCATCTACCTGAGTAGGTGGTTGCCAGCATCTAGGCAGATCCACTGCCTGGCCTGGCTTCTGACCAGAATAAGACTTTGCTACAAGCCAGTGAGTAATTCCCAGTCCTGACTGCACATCAGAATCACCTGGGGGCTTTATAACTACCAAGGCCAGAGCGCCACCCAGATCACCAGACTAGATAGATACTCCATGGGTCAGGCCTGGGTATCAGTATTTTTAAAAGCTTCCAGGTTATTTTCTATGATGTTAGAAATCACAGTAGCAATTTCCTTTGTGGGGGCAAGGGAGAGGGGCTGGGAAATTAACTGACAGAGAACATGAAGGAGATTTCTGTGGGGCTGGAAATATTTGTCTTTGTTTTTTTTTTTTTTTTTTTTGAGATGGAGTCTCACTCTGTCACCCAGGCTGGAGTGCAGTGGCACAATCTCAGCTCACTGCAAGCTCCGCCTCCTAGGTTCACACCATTCTCCTGCCTCAGCCTCCCGATTAGCTGGGATTACAGGCGCCACCACGTCCGGCTAAGTTTTTGTATTTTTTAGTAGAAACGGGGTTTCACCACGTTAGCCAGGATGGTCTCGATCTCCTGACCTCGTGATCCATCCGCCTCGGCCTCCCAAAGTGCTGGGATGAAATATTTGTCTTGATCAGGGTGATGGTTACACAGGAGTGTTTACTTTGTGAGAATCCATCAAGCTGTCCTCTTCAGATTTGTGCACGTTATTGTGTTTAAGTTATTCCTAATTTATTGGCAGTTTATTTCCAATACCCTCTGCAAGTTATTCTGATGTGCAGCCATCATTGAGAGCCAGCATTTTCTACAACTGTTAGGCCTTCCTCTTTCCCTTTCTGGGGGGCCATTGTGTTTATCCTAAAGTCACATTCGCTTGGTTTTGTTTCATGTTTTAGATCTTGAAAATCCAAACTGTGGGCATCCCAATCTATGTAAGTTTTGCATTCATCTTCCCACCATCCTGACAGTTTCCAGAAGAATCTATGGGATTTTCCCCCCACTGGTCTGCATAAAAGAAAATAAAATGACATAAAAGGGAGCACTCAAGCATTCTGTTGCCTTTCCTAGTTGGTGATGGTCTCATTCGAACTTTTGTCCACATTTGTATCATTTGAGGGTGGAACGTGCCAGACCCAAGAGTGCATTTACCAGCCCTGCCCCCACAGCACCCTGAGTCCAGCCCTAACTTTCTCCCCTCTCCCAGCACCATGGAAGCACCAGCGGCAGCAACGGACTGCAGCCAGAAGCATGGAGGACTTCCCTTAGATGCAGCTCTGTCTGCTACGCAGAACAACATGCCTGCCAATTGTCCCTGGCAGTTTGGGCTCAGACAGAACAAGAGGTAGGAGGGGACGGACGTGATTCTTAAGTACAGAGTGACTTATTTATTATCCCACCTTTTAAACTGAAGCTCTGCAGTTTGGAAGGAGGGAAGTAGAGAACCTTCCTTCCCAGTTTATTTATTTTCTATTGCAGTGTCACAAAGGACCACAAATTTAGTGACTTAAAACAACACATTGATTACTTCACAGTTTTCATGGTTGAGGAATTCAGGCGTAGCTTCACTGGGTCCTATACTCAGGGCCTCATAAGACTATGGTTTAGTGGCAGGCAGGCCGTCTTCTCATCTGAAGAGATGGCCAGGGGAATTCATGTCCAAGTGCGTTCAGGTTGTTCGCAGATTCATTTTCTTGCAGCTGTATGACCAACGGCCCCGGCTGCTACCAGGGTAGAGAGAAGGCTGCGCAGGCCCTAGTGGCCCCCTGCAGTTCCCTGCCATGTGACTCTCTACAGACATTTCAAATCCTGGCTATTTGCTTCTTCAAGGCCAGCAGAAGAATCTCTCACTCTAGTCTGCTAAGACAGCATCTTACATAACGTAAGGTAATCATAGGAGTGACAGCCCCTCCCCTCTGCCCTACTCTCTGGACTAGAAGTAAGTCACATGTTCCACCCACACCCAAGGGGAGAGAATTATACAAGGGGTCACCTGAGGGTGTGTCTACCACACTGTATTACCCATTGTCTTTGGAAAAGTGATGGAGAGTCGATGACGCTATGCAGACAATTAGGTGGATAAGTTTAGTCTAATAATCACCTTAGAGTCAGACACAGCTGGGGGAGCCTCCTTCCCAGCAGAGAAACCAGTGCAGTGTGACCTGGCAGGGAGGCGCAAAGGAACTGGGCGTTGGGAGCCTGTTGGCAGGTTCTCCCTGCCCTTCCCCAAGCCCTGTTTCCCAGGCTGCCTCACCAGCTTGCTTCTGGCCTGGTTCAGTCAACGGGAGGTGGGGATGGGAGCTTGGAAGACAGAGAACAGGTGAGGCCTGGGTAGTTTGTACCCTCTGGGCTCAGAGGACGTTTTCCAGCAGTAACTGTGTCTCCTTCCTCCGCTGCCCAGCTCGTGCCCCAGCTCATGCCTGCAGCCTTCTGCCAGGGTTTCAGTACCCATCAAAGGTCCCTGCTTCTGGTTCTGGTAACACCTCACCCCTGTGTCCCTCCAGACTTTGGGGCAGTGGGGACTTCCTTCACTGCAGTCCCTGGGTCGCCTCATTCCCTGTTTAGCTTCTTGAGTATTACTTCATGTGGGAACCAGTTCTCTGTATTATATTGATTCTGTTTGAAACCCCTAGAGTAGTTTATGTTTCCAGGTTAGTCCCTAACGTAAAGGGTTTTGGTGAGTTGGCAGATGCGGTTCAGTGGGGTGGATGATTGGATAACACGGCCTCAGTGATTCTTCCCGTCCCTGCAGGGCGGGGCCTAGGATAAGGCAAGTGAGGCACTTGCTTGGGCATATAACCCAAGGGGGCACCGAAATACTCAGTAATATAGAGAAATAGTATTTTAATTCAATGTTTTAAAAGACCAAAATCAACACACACAAATCTATGACAGAACTTGGTGAAATGTCATAAGGTGAACACACCCACACAACCAGCACCCAGATCAAAAACAAAAAGAACATAACCAGCACCCCAGACACCCCCAGTGGACCCCCAAGGTGAATACAACACCGACTTCCATCTCCACGAATTAGTTGGGCCCTTTAGTTTGAGAATCTTACAAACAATCTGACAGTGCACACTCTTTCATGCCTGCCTGCTTTTGTTGAGCATCGCATTTAAGAGATTCATCCAGGTTTTCACCAGGAGCTGTAGTTTGTTTTCAAATAACATGACAGTTTCACTTTTTTACCTTTTAAAAACTAAATGTTACTTCAATAAAATAATACATGTCACAGAAAAGTGAGAAAATACAAAGAAGAAAATCAAATGGCCTGGGACTGCCGTCACTGAGATGTTTGGTAGGCGACCTTCCAGGAGGAATTTTAGGTGCATTTACAGTTTTCTTTCCATTTAAAATGGGATTTGCAGTTCAGAGCCTCATTTTTCTCTTGAGAGAGCTAAACAGGATGGCAGGGTGTAGTGGCTCATGCCTGTAATCCCAACACTTTGGGATGCTGAGCTGGGTGGATCCCTTGAGCCCAGGAGTTCAAGACAAGCTTGGGCAACATGGCGAAACCCCATCTCTACAAAAGATATAAAACTTAGCCAGGCATGGTGGTGCGCAGCTGTAATCCCAGCTACTTGGGAGGCTGAGGTGGAAGGATCATTCGAGCCCAGGCAGTTGACGCTGCAGTGAGCTGTGGTTGTGCCGCTGCACTCCAGCCAGGGTAACAGAGCAAAACCCTGTCTCAATTTTAAAAAAAAAGAAAAAAAAAAGGAAAAAAGCGGGGAAGGCGGGGGAGGTTAAACAAGATAACAGGGTGATTTCTTTAATAGGGAGCACAATGTTTGCGGAGAAAGGAGATGGTGTTTTTGTTTCACCTTCAAATTGTGGGGCATCAGAAAAGTCACTTGTCACTTATCTTCCATGACTGTCACTTTCTTATCTGTAAAAGAGACATAAGCTGTCCCCTCTGCCTCCTTCTCAGCGCTGTGAGCCCCGCAGGCAGCACTGTATGTGAGGCCTCTTTACGGACCAGCCCCTGTGCAGATGCCTGGGGGCTTGGTGTTACTGGCTCAAGCAAAAATGCAACCTTGTGGCATTTTACCACAGTTCTATAGGATAACAGGGATGACGAGAACTGAAAACACTGACAAGCAAATCTGCAGATGTCTAAGAGAGGAGAGGTTGTTTGGAAGCGTCTCTGAAACATGAATGATTGCCCAGTCTCTAGGGGAAACAACTGTTAGGTATTTGAAATATGTGAAGTCATTCTCCAGGAGTTTGCAAGAGTGGGAAAAACTTGCAAAGCAGTGATGCCAAAAATGTGTCTGTAAGGTGAGCAGTAAAGCGGAGGAGGGAATGTTAGGGAGGGGCTGAGGCAGGCAGGAGAAAGGCAGCCCCAAAACCTGGGGCGGGGCTGGGGTGGCAGAAGGAAGGCAACCCCAAAAAGACAGGGAAGGACTGAAGGCTTGGGCTACCTCCCCCTCCTCTTGACCTGGCAACAGGAAGGTACCGGAGGCAGTAGGACTTGGGGTCTCAGGGAGGGGCCCTGTGATGTCATTTCCACCTCCTAATTGTACAAGGGGGGAAATGGAGCCCCAGCAAGCTGGAGTAATGATTCTGGTGGGAAAATGCTTACTAAGCACCATCTCGCTGAATCCTCCCGACCCCATGAGGTAGGTGTATTTTCCATGTCTGATAAGAAGGAAACTGAGGCCAGGCCATGGTGGCTCACACCTATAATCCCAGTACTTTGGGAGGCTGAGGTGGGTAGATCACTTGAGGTTAGGAGTTCAAGACCAGACTGGCCAACATGGTGAAACCCTGACTGTACTAAAAATACAAAAATTAGCTGTGTGTGGTGATGTGTGTCTGTGATCCTGGCTACTTGGGAGGCTGAGGTGGGAGGATCGCTTGAACCAGGAAGTTGGAGGTTGCAATGACCCAAGATTGTGCCACTGCACTCCAGTCTGGGCCCAGATAAAGTAAAGCAAATTTATTCATCCAAGGCTCCTCAGTGTGGCAGAGCTGGGAGTCCAGCTCAGGCCTGGCCACAGGCCTGTCTGTTTCTAGTTCCCCTGATGGCCCACTGAGAAGAGTGAAAATGTTATAGGGTGTTTAATTCAAATATTTCTTGAACATCTATCTGTTCAAAAGCAATGTGCATGGAGCATCTGCTGCACGCCAGGCCGAGGTGTGCAGGGTGTGCCCCATATGATATCTCATTTGATTATGATGGAGCCTTGAGCAGGGGTGAGGGTGGGAGAGTGGCACATACCTAGGCCTGGAAGGATGGGGGGGGTGTCCTTGCAGGTGGGGATGGAGGGAAACAGTACACAGATGGTGCTCCAGCCCCATGGCTCTAGGACTAAATATGCATCTGAATTACCTGGGACCTTGTGCACGTGCAGATCCTGGGCCCCGGCTGAGACAGGCTGATTTTGAAGTCTGAGAGACGCTCAGAAATCTGCACTATAACAGGCCTCCTGGGGGATGCTGATGCAGGGTGTCTGTGGATCACACCCAGAAACTGATCTGTGTGTCAATTCCACAGCAGGGTTTCTTACTGTGCTCCACACACCCAATTATCTTCCTTCCCCAGTGCCAAAACAAAATCCAAACAATAACAAAAAACTTGTGAATCGATTTCACCACACTGGCTGACTCGAAACAAAGCAAAACAAATTTCCTAGAATATGAAATAAACAGAACTTAGTAATGAGGCCCCTCCTGTGGGTGAGCCATAATTCACAGTCGCAGTTCACCCCTTTCCACTAGGGGGCATGGTCCACCTCAAAAATTTTAGTGGCAAAAATTTGCAACCTAAAAACTCATTTTACAGCAGGGAGTCCCCTTGCTTTGTGGTTGAAAGTGAGTTGTACATCCTGGGAGAGGCTCTGTTTATCCAAACATGCACAGTATGCACATCATAAAAATCTCTGAACTTGAGAAGTGTTAGTTTTGAGACAAAAATTCCTAAGATAATTTTACAAGCTTTTCTTACAAGGGAGAAATTCGTAGAGATTCAAGGGAGAATTTGAATTTTAAAGCCCAAAGTCCCAATGCCCAAAGCAGTGGCCATGAGCAGTGGTTAATGAAACATCTTATGTACCATGTCTGAAATGTCTCGTTCACCTCTCCCGATGCCCACCTTCTGGCTCACCTCCTAGCCCCTCCCCTTCAAAGGGGGAGATGGCCCTGGACTCATTTGGTGCACACACACCAAGTCTTTCGGGTTCTAGAGTACAACTGACCTGTGTTTGAGTCTCAGCCCTGCCCCTTACCAGCTGTGTGGTCTTAGGCAAGCCATCTAACCTCTCTGAGCCTCAGAGACTGATCTGAGATAGGCAATCAAACTCATGGTAAGAATTAAATAAGTTGATGTGATTTGTAAAGCACCTACCACATAATACGTGCTTTATGCAATTTATTCCTTATTGTTTCACCCTTATTGCTTGGAGTCAGGTAGTACTTGTTGAAGGCCAAAATGGTTGCTGTGCGATCTTGGACCAGTCCCTTTTCTTTCTCTGGGCCTACTTCCCTTTATGCAAAATGAAAAGGTTGACCCAGGTGCTCTCTGCAGTCTTTTCTGGCTGCAATCAGCAGATTCTCAAATTCTGTGAATATGGAAAAACAGATGTGAGTGCTTGAGCCTGTGAACCAGAAGGAGGAGGATTTGGAGAAAGGAACCGTCTTATTTTCCCGTGGGCTCATCAAAACGGGAATGAATTGGAAAGAGTAAGAGAGGGTTTTTTCCTTGCCCCTCTTTAGAGGGCTTTGCATCCTGGAGACTGGTGTGTATTGTAATTCTGGGGAGGAGAGAGTTTGTTCTTGCTCTTGTAAGCCTAGGCTACTGATTGGGGTTGGCCAAGCTGTTGGGGAGACGAGTGAGCTTCCCAGGGATGACCTGGGTACCAGAAGTCCCAGGCCCTGCGTGAACATGGGGGTAGGTGTAGGATGTGGGGGATTGGGCCTCTGGGCCCTGAGGCCTTGAGAGCTGGGAAAAGAGGTTCTTGTGGAGGAGAGAGAGACAGAAGAAACCTCAGTGAGACAGACCCTGAGGGCAGCACCAGCCAACAGAACTTTCCGCAATGATGGAAATGTCCCATATCCGCTCCATCCAATGTGGCATCAGATGTGTCATCCAATGTGGCATCCAACGTGGCATCCAATGTGGCATCCGATGTGGCATCTGATGTGGCATCCAATGTGGCATCTGATGTGGCATCCGATGTGGCATCTGATGTGGCATCCGATGTGGTATCTGATGTGGTAGCCATTAGCCATGCGTGGCCTTTGAGCACTTCAAATGTGGCTGGAGCAAACTGAGAAATTGAGTTTTCAATTTTATTTCATTTTAATTCATTTAAATTTAAATTGCCATAAGCTTAAGTAGAAGAAGCAAGGTAACAACAGCACCCAGCGTGAAACCAGAACTGGATGCTTCCTGGCTTTGCAGACTCTCTAGGGTTCCGAGCCTCTCAGTCTCTTCCCAGGCCCCCCACGAGTGGAGCCTCAGTGGCAGGCCATGCCCATGCCTGAGGCCCAGCCTGAGGCCACCTCAGACTTCTTTCTGGAGAAAACCGTGCTGCGGAAAAGGAAGCTTCCCATGCTGGGGAAGTGGAGCTCAGCTCGGTATTGATATTATTCTTGCTCCTTCTACTTGCGCTAACCACTTAAATTTAAATAAATTAAAATGAAATAAAATTTAAAATTTCACTCTTAGTCACTCTAGTCATGTTTCTTTTTGTTGTTTCTTAACTCCTCCTTGCAGAGGAGCGCTAATGCACAGGCTGTGCGCCCAGAGTCGGCCAAGCCACCCTTCAAGTGCTCAGTGGACTCAATGGCTGGTGGCTGCCCTGTGGGCATGGCAGATGTGGGACAAAGGGCTCCTATGGCTGCCCCTCGCTTTGTGACTTTGAATGAGTCATGTGACCTTTGCGCTTTTGTTCCTTGACTTTACTCACGCCATAGATTTACAGCGAGCTGCTGCAGGCCAGGCTTCGGGTGAGGTTGCGAAGGCGAACAAAACACACAGTCTCTGCCATCTCGGAGCCTACAGTGTGTGGGGAAAGACAGTTATTAGTGGAATATGCACTAAAGAATGCCTGGGTGCCCTGGAGAGCGCAGTTTCCAGAGAGCATAAAGCAAAGAAAGCTGACCTGGATCCTGGTGTGGGGGTCAAGGCCCAAGGAGAGCCCTCCCAGGGAAGCAGTGCTTACACGGAGAGCTGAGGTAGGAGTCGGAATTGAAACAGGTTTAGGTGAGGATGTAGAGACACGACTACTCATATGCTGCTAGTGGGAGGGTGAAATGGTGCAGTTGCTTTGGAAAACTGGTGGCTCCTCAAACAATTAACGTACAGTACCATGTGATACAGCAATTCTCACCTCTAGTTACATACCCCCGAGAAAATGAAAACGTATGCCCACCCAGAAACGTGAACATGAATGTTCATAGCAGGGTTATTCACAATGGGCAAAACAGTGGAAATTAGCCAGGAGAAATGGTGTGCACCTGCAAAAAGGGGGAGGTGCCTGTAGAAAGGGGGTTGGCGCATGCCTGTAGTCCCAGCTGCTTGGGAGGCTGAGGTGGGAGGATCACTTGAGCCCAGGAAGTGGAGTCTGCAGTGACTCGTGATCACACTACTGGACTCCAGCCTGGGTGACAGAATGAGACCGCCCTTTACAAAAAAAGAAAAAAAAGCTCTCACTTTGGTAGCAGATATTGGAATGATACAGAGATTAGCATCACACCTGCACAAGGATGACATAAAAATTTGTGAAATGTACCATGTTTTTAATAAATTTTTTTAAATTAAAAAAAAGTAAAAGAAAAAGAAAAAAAGAGAAGTGGAAACAACATAAATGTCCATCAGTGGATGCGTGGATAAACAAAATGTGGTTTATCCATGCAATAGAACATTACTCAGCCCTAAAAAGGAATGTAGGACTGGCACGTGCTACGTGGATAAACCCTAAAAAGATCATGCTAAGTGAAAGAAGGCAGTCACAAAAAAACACGTATTATATAACTCCATTCATACGAAATGTCCAGAGAAGGAACGTCTACAGACAGAAAGTAGATTCGTGGTTGCTCAGGGCTGGAAGATAAGAGGATGGTCACTAAACGGCACAGGGTTTCCATTTCAGGTGATGAGAATGTTTTAAAATTGAACGATGGTGATGATTGGACAACTCTGTGAATATGCTGAAAACCACTAAACTGTACACTTAAGTGGATGAGTTGTGTGATACATTAATTCTACCTCAATAAAACTGGGGTTTATTTGAAAAAAAAAAAAGAGGAGGAATTAGGGGCTCGGGAGAAGATTTAAGCCCAGACAACGTGTGCAAGTGAGCCTCATGCCTTTAAAAAACACAGAAGGCCCCAGTGGTCAGAACCAGCAGAGCCAGCAGCAGAGGCTGGAGACGTGGGCAGCTGGGACATCCCTGGGTTTTGGTGTCTTTCTCAAGAGCACCTAGTATTCAAGAGTTTCAAGTCTGGGGCTACCCTGATGAAACCTGGGTTTTGAAAAAGTTATTCTAGATGCTGTTTGCAAGCAGAGGTGAGGGGAGCTTGGGCAAAAATGCCAGGTGTCAACACGGTGTGAGATGTGTTGTGGGTGAGCAATGACTATCTGGGCCAGTGGTGCAGGGGTAAAAGAATTTACCAAGACAGTTGTAGAGAATGAAAGGCAAATTTACTAGAGAAAGTATGAAACTATGTTGTGAGAAGGCAATGGGCAGGCCAGCAGAGGAGGAGCTGACTGCAAGGAAACAAAGACTGGCTGGAGATT
The DNA here is from genome assembly GCF_049350105.2 of Macaca mulatta. Lineage (NCBI taxonomy): Eukaryota > Metazoa > Chordata > Mammalia > Primates > Cercopithecidae > Macaca > Macaca mulatta. Next base: position 134,430,785 of record NC_133414.1, read on the forward strand.
TTATAGAATAATGCTTATGCTGTGTGCTGAAGAGGGCTTTGTGCAATACTGATAATGCAAGGTTGCAGGGAGCCAACTTGCAGGTGTCTGGTGATAAGTTGGGTGCACAAGGGGTACCTGTTCCGGGCCATGAAGAAAGGCAGATTTGCAGCTTACGGAGTTGCCCCACATCCCCTGGTGGGAGCTTTCCCCTCCTCCCACCAGCCTGACTCCTTTTCCCTAACCAGGACTCCACAAGGAGGACAGGCTAGGAGAGATGTAGAGCTCAGCCCCTGCCCCATCCCAGAGAGGGAGGGAGAATCCCTTAACTTCCCTGCATGATTCCTTAACTTGCCCTGGTCCTGAGTTACTATTGAGGGGTGTGCCTGTGGCCCGTTGGGGCAGAAAGCTCCTCTGCTATCACATATCACAAAGTGGTTGTACCAGTTTGTTTAAAGAAACACATTCCCAAAGGACACTGGCTGGTGGCAGTATAAATTGGTACTGCCTTTCTGAGGTCAGTGTGGCAGCATATTAGAAAAGAGCTTAGGATGTTAATTACTGTGGTAGATCATGATAATGATGGCCCCGGTGAATCACACCTCCCTGTGTCCACACCCCTTGGCTTTGTGGTGCCACCCATCAACAGATGGAGTCTATTTCTACATCCTTTGGAGTCTGGGTTGGCCCTGGGGCTTGCTTTGGCCAATAGAGTGTGGCAGAAGTAACATGGTAGCATTCAGTAGTTTGGAGCTCCATGTGCCTTGCAGCTTCTGCTCTGGCCGCTTGGAGACCCGGGACCGTGTAGTGCAGGTCGCTGCTAACCTGCTGGAGGGTACGTGGCCATGTGGAGGAGAACCTCAACCCGACCACCAGCCCCAATTGCCACACATGTGAGTAAGGCCATCTGAAACCTTCCAGCCCAGTCGACCCTGCTGTGGAATGCAGCCTCATATGTGATTCCAGAAGAAACTCTGCAAAGGATTTCTTCAGCCAACCCCCAGAATCATAACAAGTAGTTAATTGTTGTTTTAAATCACTAAGTTTGGGGGTGCTTTATTACCCTGCAAGAGCTAACTGCAATACATACCCTTTGAATTAAGCAAATCCACTTTAGTAATTTATACTTATAAAATAAAAATCCAGAAAATAGCCCATGATTTAGGTACAGAGGCATTCCTTATAGCGTTGTTTGTAATACAAAGCATCAGCATGATTTTAGTTGCCCAGCAGCAAGAATTAAACAGAATAGGGTAGATCTGTATGCTAGACAATCACTAAAAAGTTTTTGTTGAAGCAACTTAGTGGCAAGATTTCCAGAATATACTGTTAACTAGAAAACTAAGACAATTCTTTTTAAGTATGCAAATATGATCTATTAAAATTTGCATATTCTAAATATATTTTAATGAAATTGATGGGTCCAGAAGCATATGCAGCTTTGATTTGATAGTATAAAATTGTTCTCTAATGCGGGTGTGATAATTCGTCTTCCTCCCAACACTGAGGAACCTTGCTGCTGCTTTCTGTCCCTGTTGCAGGTGGTAAAGGGTGCTTGACTGACACATTTGAGAGGCTGGTCAATCCATGCACAGAGCTGATGTGAGTTAAGGCAAAGGAAGCTTCAACCTTTATTTCACTTAGCAGAATTTCCTGGTTTCTTGGTCACTCAGAGACACCGTCTCAGGACTTATTTCTCACCCAACCAAAGGGGCATCATGTGCTCCCGGACTCCTTTAAGGAGAGAGAAACTTTGGGTGCAGCATCATGAATTGTAAGCAGGAAGCCAGGCTTCTGAGAGACAGATGGAACTGCAGCCGGGAGCAGGGGGGTTGTCATTTGTCTGCCCTGAGCCACCAGAAAGGGTTCAGTGAGTCTTGAACACAGTGATTAACTTCTCTTTAATCTACGCATCACTGCACAGCACAGCCAATTGCTTGGCTCCCCCAAGAGGAGACATGAGTCACTCGATGTCTTACTGTGGCCTGAGCACGTTTTATTCCAAGCAGGTGCAACTGTTCCTGTATATACCTTTGAGATACCCAGGAAATGAATAATGCTTGTTGTCCTCCCCCAACACCAACTAAATATTGAATCAATGGTTTGCTATTATAATAACAAGTGATTATTGCACTAAGACTCTTTTGTTTTGCTGGTTCAGTGCCAGGGAGATAGGTTCCCATTTCTTTTCCTGGCTGTTGGGTCACGACTGACGGTCCCTGGGATGTGGGGCATCTCTGTAAGTAACAGGAAGTATATTAACTCATGGGTTAATTGAGAAAATCATTGACGAAACCACACGAGTGTGTGCTGTGCAAGCAACCCTTGGACTGCCATAGAGGCCAGGGATAGGGAGGGAAAATTGGACCCAGCTGTGGCCTGCTTAGCTCTTTTCTTCCAATGTGGGTCACTCCTTGAACTAGGACAGTCTGCAGGTGTTCCCATTGTGCTCAGACAAACACTCAACTCTTAACCCTTGAAAGAAAGAAGTAGGAACAAAGGCCTGCTAGGGCATGTTGGAGACACACAAATTGTGGAGGGAAAAGCGGCAGGCCCTTTTCACATGGTGGCTGCCTTACCCTCTCTTACTCTATTATACAATCTGTTCAACTTAGTTAAGACCCTATAGATCTAGATTCCACCCCCTCCTTCCCTACCACTCTCTGGCTGGGTGACTTTTGGCAAATTGTCTATTTTTTCTGAGCCTCAGTTTCTCATCCTCACAGAACCATTGTGAATACTAAATGAGGGGCAGAATGGGGACATGTGATAGGCAGAATAATGGCCCCAAAGACATCCATGCCCCAATCCCCAGAACCTGTGAAAGTTAGCTTATGTGACAAATGGAGCTCTGCAAATGTGATGAAGTTAAGGGTTTTAAGATGGGAAAATTATCCTAGATTATCCAGGTGGGCCCAGTATACTCAAGGGGTCTTTATAAGAGGAAGGCACGCCCTCACAGAGGCAGAAGGCAATGAGACTACCAAAGCAGACATGGGAGTGATGTGGTCACAAGCTGGGGGACGCAAGCAGGCCCTAGAGGAACAGACTCTTCCCTGGAGTCTTAGAAGGAACCAGCCCTGCTGACCTTGACTTTAGCCAAGTGAAACTGATTTCAGACTTCTGACCTCCAGAACTGTAAGAGAATAAATTGGTATTATTTTAAGCCATCAAGTTTGTGACTTGTTACAGCAGCTGCAGGAAACTAATGCAGGCTGATTTGTAAAGTCCTCCGGTGAAAATGGCAGAATCTCCTGTAATGTAGCCAGAGCCAGGTGAGGCCCAAAGGGGTGGGTGTGCCTGATAAGCCAGGAACCTGTCAGCCTGCAGGTGTCTATTTGCATGAGCTTATTTGCAGGGTGCTGCCTGTGAGGCTGGACTATGCCTGCTGCCTGACCCTGCCTGGTCACCCAGATATGAGCCCAAGCCCGGTTAGGAGACACTCTATGGACAGAGGTTAAGGAACAGTTCTCCAAGGACTCTGACAGCTTGTGGATACAAGCTGTGCTGCTTTGGGGCCCAGTGACAGGTGAGGTGTGGAAGGGGGCAGGGACATTTGTTCCATTTCTGTTGCACACTTTACGGCATGGCTACAGCTGGATAGACACCACCTGATGTATTCTGACACCCTGAAGGCTACAGACATCTCAAGACCACTAGCAGACCTCAATCTTGATCACTGTCCAGGTGGCAGTGAAGAAATATCCTCTTGCAGGCAGCAGGCATCACCAAGAGGTTTGAGCCAGAGATATGGTGCTCCCCTGAAGATACCATTGCAGGTGGTTAAGCGAAAGCCACTGGCATTTGGATTAATGTGTGTTGGTGCCCACCCACAGATAAGGCCTTGGGACCCCCAGGCCACTGCAGGGCCTGCCTTTTGGCATCCACCAAGGTTTCTCTCCGGGACACCTGTTCCCTAGTGGACCCAGTGACCTGAGTCCCCAGCACAGACATGACCACACCTCCCGTTATGTAAGGAAATCATGTGTGATTCTCTGGGAAAAATACTTTCCAGTTCTTATCACTCCTCCCTACCTACAACACATATTCTGAATCCACCTGGAGAGCCATGAAACTCGATGGCAAGTGGCAGGTCAGATGCCACCAGGCTTCTCTTTCTGGCCCTGTGTCTTTGCTCTATCTTATTTTCTTGCTTCTTGCCACTCTCCAGACTGATCTTGCTCATTTCTGGCTTGTTCGTCATGACTCCAGGAGAGCGTGGACTTTGCCTTTTCCCCCGTGGAACGCCTGGCTCTGACACGGCTGCGCAACATGTCACAGCACTCATATCTCAGTGAATTAATTAGTCGACGCCCCAAGCATACTGAGGGTGGAGGGCGGGTGCCTGGGACTTGAAAGACATGTGGCACATCTCCAGGTCCACTGTGCACTGAGCTGGAAGATTTCAGAAATGAACCATGTGGAAACAGCACAGGAAGCCCACAGAGCGATTCTTCCATTGCAGTGGCCTGAGGGAGGGAGAAACTGACCTGGTCCACTGCCACGTGACAGCTTCCTCTTCCCTGAGGGTGTGGGAGAGACTGGGGATGGGGGAGGGAGGAGGAAGCAAGTGGGATTTCTCCTTTGGGGTCTTTCTCTTCCTGCCTTCTCCTCCTTGGCCTCATTTTTGTAGCATCATTACAGACTGCATCTTCTGTCCCTGCCACCGCCCTGCCTGTCCTCCCTTCTCAGGCCTGACTCCCCCAGTCAAGTGTTAAGAGTGTTCTGGAAAGTTCCTTCTGGGTCACCCAGTGCTTAAGAAAATCTCACAAGAGGATCTTAGCATCACTGTGTTTTCCATTTTGAATCATTCTGATATAAAATTTGTGGTACCAGGGTGGGAGGAGGAGGAAAAGGGGAAAGAAAGAGGCAGAGAACATCTTCATTGATTCAAGGTTTTCTTCTTCTGGAAGTCAGTCCACAAAATCCCAACTGTTCTTGATCTCTGAGACTCTCAAAGCCCTACATGGGTAATGCTTGTGTGTGACAGGAAACAATTTTCTTCCCCCTGGGTCATCTTAGATGGACACTTGTATGAAGTACAAAGAAAAATGAGTAACTCAAAGATTTACAAAATACAACCTCGTTCATGGTGCATTTGTGTGTGGCAACACCCCAATGCTATAAAGGTTTCTAGATGCTTACTCCCCATTTCTGCAGCTATCCCATTGAGCATGGACAATAACTGTCTGTGCACTGGTACCAGTCTGCGAACACACTTGGAGCTCACAGCATAGATTCATGGACAGACTGCCTGCCTAAGGCTAGAGTCCTGCAAGTGTTAGTTATTCTTTAGTATATGGATCTGCAGCCAAAGACTTTCTCAGTAGAGAAGGAAAAAGAAAAGCCACTCTGATGCTTTACCACTCACCCTGGTCTTGCTACAGGGAAAAAGCGAGCTCCAATAAACAGAGGGTCACTAAGCCACTGTCTCCTTGGCAGCAGACAGAGAGGGCCTTGTTTGGTTGTCCAGGACTGTCAGGAAAGGGAGAAGCCACACTTCTGCCATGAGGGAACACTGGAGGTCATGTTGGGTGGGAAACGGGGTATGTCATGGTGCCCTCCACCAGTCCTGTCAGGGAAGCTGGTCCATGTGAGAGGAGTGGTTACTGCCATATTAGTTCCGAGGATTAGCATGAATCTTGTGCCATGACTTCAAAGTCGTGATGACTCCATTTAAAAAACGGTATTGGAGGGCCAGGAATGGTGGCTCACGCCTGCAATCCCAACACTTTGCGAGGCTGAGGCAGGTGGATCACCTGAGGTTAGGAGTTTGAGACCACCCTGGCTAACATGGCAAAACCCTGTCTCTACTAAAAATACAAAAATTAGCTTGGCATGGTGGTTCATGCCCGTAATCCCAGCTACTTGGGAGGCTGAGGCAGGAGAATCACTTGAACCCAGGAGGTGGAGGTTGCAGTGAGCTGAGATAGCACCATTGCGCTCCAGCCTGGGTGACAAGAGCATCTCAAAAAAAAAAAAAAAAAAAAAAAAAAAAGGCCATTGGCACCTAGGATGGCTTGCGTGTTTACTATGTGGTTGGCTCCCAAGGTGTCATCTTCAGCTACCCTATTTGATAGTTGCCATTATTATCATTGTCACTTCAGAGATAAGGCAACCGGCCTCAAAGAGCCAGAGGGCATGGCCAATAAGGTGAGACTTGTGCATGGCAGCTGGGATCTGAACAGGGACCATCTGGCTTCAGGGCACCCTTATCTGCTGCATCAGGCCACCTCCCAGGTTCGTAAAAGGGGCTATTCAGGATGCTTTGGAAAAATATTCCCTGGCACAGGGCTCCCTGGAGTCAAAGGCAATCTCTGTGCATTGAAACTATGTAAGAGCAAGAATTCAGCCACAGAAGTCACGTAGAGCAATAGTTCTCAGACTTGAACATGCATCAGAATTACCTGGAGGGTTTGTAATCACACAGACTGCTGGCTCTCAACCTCAGCAATTCTGACTCAGCAGGTCTGGGTGAGATGGGAGAATTTGCATTCAGCAAAGCAGCAGGTGTTGTTGAGGCTGCTGGTCCCTGGCTCACACTTTGGGAGTCCCTGGTGGAGAGACAGGCAGGACTGTGCTCTGGGATGTGCTCTGAATAGGATTGTTACTCCCTGGGTGAGGCGGTCCTGAGGGGGTGTGGATGAAAAGCCTGCTGATAGCTCCGCTGTCTGCTCCAGACATCCTCCCATCACCCCTTTGCAAAGGACCAGTCTCTCTAAATGCAACACAGCCGTACTCAGCTTGGGGCATGAGGGCTCAAAAGCAAATGCTCTGATACCTCTTGGACTATGTTGCTAACCCCGTGCCAGGTGCAAATTAGGTGTTTACCAAGTGCCCAGGTAGATTCTCTTCGACTAGCAAATCCTGTGAATTCCTAGATATCCTCTGGGTGGGAGAAAGAGCTGATACTGTTCTTCCTCCCCACATTATTTTACTTACTTTTAAAATTGGAGATGTACTGACTCAGCTCAGAAATGACAAGGTGATACGGTGTGGATATTTGTCCCCTCCAAATTCCATGTTGAAATGTGATCCCCAGTGTTGGACATGGAGCCTGGTGGGAGGTGTTTGGGTCAAGGGGGCAGATCCCTTGTGAATGGCTTGGTGCCCTCCCCATGGTAATGAGTGAGTTATTGTTCTGTTAGCTCATGTGAGAGCTGGTTGTTAAACAGAGCCTGCCTCCTCCTCCTTTCTCTTGCTCCCTCTCTCACCATGTGACATACCTGTTTCCCCTTTGCCTTCCACCATGATTGGAAGCTTCCTAGGCCCCCACAACAAGCCAAGCAGATGCCAGCACCATGATCCTTGTATGGCCTCCAGAACCATAAGCCAAATAAACCTCGTTTTAAAAATAAATTACCCATACTCAGGTATTCCCTTATAGCAACGCAAAACAGACTAAGACACATGGGAAGGTAATGGAAAATGAGATTCCATAGGGAAATTGACATTTTATGCAAGAGAAGGAATAAATCAACCCAGCACTCCCACAGCCCAGGCAGGCAGGCTCTCAGTGCACTAGAATCCAACCTGCACATGATGGGTGACACTGTGTTGTGACTTCTGCCTGAAAAGTGAATCACTCTGGTCAACAAAGCAACATCAGACTTGACAGATGGGGCTATTATTTCAGGACCCTCTTGGACCTGGTGTTACTTTTCAGAGGATCCACTTCATATCACAGCAAACATGTGAAAACTCAGCCCCTTCCATGTTACATCTAACCTATTCTCTTGTTGATTTTGAAAGGATTTTTTATAATTTTCCTTTTGGAATTATTTAGCCATAAGAAATATTTAATGTATAAGTGGCCATGATTTCTTAGCAGTCTTGTATATTCGGGAACTTTTTGTGAATTGAAATAAATCTAGGCTGGGCATGGTGGCTCATGCCTGTAATCCCAGCACTTTGGGTGGCCAAGACAGGTGGATCACTTGAGGTCAGGAGTTCGAGAGCAGCCTGGCCAACATGGTGAAACCCAGTCTCTACTAAAAATACAAAAAAGAAGCCAGGCATTATGGTGAACCTCTGTAATCCCAGCTACTCAGGAGTCTGAGGCAGGAGAATCGCTTGAACCCAGGAGGCGGAGGTTGCAGTGAGCCAAGATTGCACCACTGCACTCCAGCCTGGGCAACAGGAGCATAACTCCATCTCAAAAAAAAAAAAAATTATGTGTGAATATTTAATTAAATATGTATTAATTCCAATGTTGTTATTTCGTATTTTGGAGCCAATAGATTTTTTTTTTTCCTTCAGCGTTTAATCATGTCCAAAGGCTCATAGGACCAGGGACTGGCTTTTTAGTGCCTAGAGGTTAAAATATTCCTGCCACAGGTGGGGTGCTCTTCTGCAAACGCCTCAGCCTGGGCGCTCTCCTGTGGACGTCTGTGAAGCTCATTCTCTCTGCTCCACCAGTTGTGAGCATGAGCATCACCTTCACCATGAGGCCGGCCCTGGCCACACTCTCCCTTCCTTGGCCTCCCCAATCCACTTTACTCTTCTTGCCTTTGCCACCCTCAATGGTTCATGACATGTACTCACTTATCATGTGTGCTGTTTACTATCTGTCCCTCCCAGCCCAGCTCCACCTACTCCATTCAGATAGAACAGAAGCTGCAAGAGGACTCAGGGCTTTGTTTTTATCCCAAGTACCTAGAAACATGCCTGGCACTTAATAAATATTTGTTGGGTAGAAGTGCACATCTAATTGCAGCTAGGGGTCAAGATACTAAATGGGGGCTTTTCTTTATGTGCCCGAAGCCAAGGAAGGAGACAGAACCTTATCTTGCATAATAATATCTAGGAAAGCTGTTGGCCAAGCTTTACCTGGAGGGTGAGGAAGGTCTGGGTGTTGTTTCAGTGCCCTAACTGCCAGAGCTTGAACTCAAAACTGGGGTTGTGCAGGCAGGATGGCTTTAGTTGGGTGCAGGGAAGTCCAATCCATGTAAATGTCGTGTGGTGCCTCCTTGACCTTGATGGCCTAATTGCCTCTGATGGCCAGATGGCAAGGAGGTAACAAAGGGAGTCATACTTCTGGAACATACTCCTGGAGTCTTCATGAAGTGCCCTTTCCTAGACTTGTTCTGTCTCCCATGTGCATAGAGTGTTGTTGAAATCGTCTATGTCGTATCTTCAAAAGTCACCATCAATTTGCCCTTTGGGCCATTATATGTGCATTTGCTTTAATATCAAGAATTGTTTGTCCCCCACCTTTACTGTGTATTCCTGATGTACCCCAGGCATACCACCTGGAATCCTAAGTGGGCAGTGATATTCTCAGCTATTGGAAAAGCTCCGGACCCAAAGATTCTCCTACAGAATCTCTGAGCTGGGTGCTCATGGCCTCACTGACAGCCTGTGGGGCTGAGGAAGCCCCTGCCACTGAGCTCCAGGCACACGCACCAGGAATCCACAGAGCCCATGGTTCAATTTCCAGCTGCATCTTGTACCGCATATGACAGGTGACATTTTCTGGTTTCCTCTGACCCCCAAAATCAACCCATCCACAACTGGGAGGCATGGGAAAAGGGAGTAGCTGTGGCATGAAGAACGAAAGAGAGACCCTAATAACAACAACAATGATGTCCCCTTTGTATTAGTAATGATAACTAAGATTCGTTGACTTTACTACATGATAGGCCTTGTGATGAATACCTTATGTACAACATTTTGTGTAATATTTAAATAACCTTGTGAGGTTCCAGGTTTATTTTTAGCTTCATTTTACAAATGAGGAAAAGGGGGCACAGAGAGATTAAGGAGCAGGCCCTACGTCACACAGCTAAGCAGCAGCAGAGCCAGGATTTGAGCCTGGGACTATCAGGCTGCGGAGCTGTCAGTCACTGCCTTGCTGGAGACAAAGGCCCACCCTCATCATCCAGCTGCAACTGTGCTTGCAGCTGGCTTTGAGCAAGGTAAGAGATACTGTGAGGAAGTCAGGAGCTTTGGAAGGTTGATGGCTTCCTTGGGATTGATGATATTAATAGAAAACTACAGTCCTTGACCAGTGTTTAAATTCATTCTGGATGTCATTCACTCTGTCATGACGAGGGCAAAGAATCACTCTCTTCCTGATAGACCTAAATTGGTCAATGTATTTTAAAGGCATTCTTGGTAAATTAAAGGACATTTTTGCCCTCTCTTCGTGAATGAAAGGCCAATGAAGATGGTGTAGAAGAGTTCTTTTATCCTAAGGAAAATAGAAAGCGATCCACTGGCAGTACAGGTGATGCCCACTACTGACATTTCAGAAAAGAACCTTTGGCATAATTGCTCCCCTCCACCCCCCAAACTGTCCCACTGCCTGGAATCCTGCCATTAGAAATCTATTTAAAACAACATCAGAAGACTGTATGGTGGAGAAAAGAAGACAAATTGGCTAGACACTTTAGGACCCAAGGAATGACATGGTAGTGAGTTCCTTGGTCTTCTTTTTGTCTCCTGTGTTCCAGAATGCACACTGGAGAAGCTGGCAACACGGAAATACCAATGGGTGCAAACAAAGAAATCCCCAAGAAAAGCGGACTCTCTATAGCCAGAGGACCAGGAAAGGGGTAGCCAAGCAACACAGAAAACTCTTAGACAACAGCCACTCTACTGCAGCCAAACTATAGGAAAAACTGTGGTCCCACTACCACTCAAGCCAGTAAAGCTGAGTGGAAAGCTTAGACGTCCCCCATCAGCAGGCTGCAATGAGTTGCTCCAATTCCACCCGCCTCCACACACACACACACACACACTGGGGTGCCTACAGAACAGGCCAGGTGGGAGGAGAGGACTTGCAGCAACAAGCCTCTGACCCCTTACCCCACCCACAATGTTGGTTAGAACACCTAGGGAACCTGGACTTCCACTGCCATCCAGAGATGATGGGGTGCCACTCCCCTTCCTTACTGGTGTGGTATCAAAGGAAGGCTAATGGAGAGCTAGAACTTCCACTCCTGCACAACAATAACAAAAAGCTCCTCCCCTCTGGGTGTCAATGAAGGTCAAGTCGAGAACCTGGAATTCCACCCTTACCTAGCAGTAACAAAGTGACACACCTTGCCACCTGCCACAGTGGTGTCACAGAAGACCTGCTAAAATACAAGGGTTAAGTAAGTTCCAGAGTCTCATATCAAAATGTCCAGGTTTCACTAAAAAATTACTAATCATACCAAGAACCAAGAAAATCTCAACTTGAGTTAAAAAAGACAATCAACAGACACCGACACCAAGATGACACAGATTTAGAATTATCTGACAAAGATTTTAAAACAGCCAGCATAAAGATGCTTCAACAAGCAATTGCAAACATGTTTGGAATACATTTTTAAAAACAGAAATATCCAGCACAGAAATAGAAGTTTCAACAAATAAATAGAAGATTCAAAGAAGAACCAAATGGAAATTTTAGAGCTGAAAAATACAATAAGCAAAATTTAAAACTCTATGGATGGACTCAAGAATGGAATGGAAAAGATAAAGAATCATGATCTTGTAGTCCCAGCTACTCAGGAGGCTGAAGTAGGAGAATCAATTGAGCCCGAGAAGTCTAGATTGCAGTTAGTCATGTTTATGTCACTGCACTCCAGCCTAGGTGGCAAGGTGAGAACTTGTCTCAAAAAAAAAAAAAAAATCATGATCTTGATAAAAAAAATCAAGATCTATGATCTTGATAAAAACATAGAAATTACTCAATCTTAGCAAAAGAGAGAAAATAGACTGACAAATAAACAGAGCCTAAGGGACCTATGGCACTATAATATGTCATCAGAACCCCAGGAGGAGAGGGAAAAGAGGGTGGGGCAGAAAGGGACAGAAGAAATAATGACTGAAAATGTCCCTGATTTAGCCAAAGACATAAACCTATATTCAAAAAGCTAGCTGAATGGACCCCAAATGGGATAAACTCAGAGTAATCCATGCCAAGAATCATCCATGATAGCCAACTTCTGGAAACTAAAGACAAGTAAAATATCTTGAAAGCTGCCACAGAGAAATGATGCTTTACCTATGGAGGTGGGGGCGGAACAAAAACCAAACAACAAACAAACAAAAACTATATTTGAATGACAGCAGGTTTTTCCATCAGAAACCATGGAGGCCAGAAGGATGTGGCAAACATTTTCTATGTGCTGAAAGAAAAAAAAACATCAACCTACAATTCTACATCCAGTGAAATACCTTTTAAGAATGAAGAGAAGGCCGGATACGGTGGCTCACGCCTGTAATCCCAGCACTTTGGGAGGCCAAAGCAGGAGGATCGCTTGAGGTCAGGAATTTGAGACCAGCCTGGTCAACATGGTGAAAATCCGTTTCCACTAAAAATACAAAAATTAGCCCGGTATGGTGACGCGTGCCTGTGCCTGTGGTCCCAGCTACACAGGAGGTTGAGGCTGGAGAACCGCTTGAACCTGGGAGACACAGGTTGCAGTGAGCCAAGATCGTACCACTGCACTCCAACCTGGAAAGCAGAGCAAGACTGTCTCAAAAAAAAGAAGAGAAAATCAAGATATTCTCAGATAAAGAAAACCAAGAGAATTTGTCACTTGCAGACATACTCTAAAAGAATAGCTAAAGGAAACTCTCTAAACAAAGAAATGATGAAAGAAGAAACCTTGCATATTACACACCTATTAGAATAGTTAATATTTTAAAAACTGACAAGAACAAATACTGGTGAGGATGTGGAGAAACTGGATCTCTCCTATATTGCTGGTGCAAGTGCAAAATGGTACAGCCACTCTGGAAAATGATTTTGCAGTTCCTTAAAAACTAAACATATGCTTACCATGTGACCCAGCAATTTCATTCTTGGGTGTTTATCACGGAAAAATGAAGGCTACATCCCCACAAAAATCTGCACATTATTGTTCATAACAGCTTTATTTATTTATTTATTTATTTTTGAGACAGAGTTTCACTCTTGTTGCCCAGGCTGGAGTGCAATGGCACAACTCAGCTCACCGCAACCTCCACCTCCCGGGTTCAAGCAATTCTCCTGCCTCAGCCTCCCGAGTAGCTGGGATTACAGGTGTGCACCACCACTCCCAGCTAATTCTGTGTCTTTAGTAGAGATGGGGTTTCACCATGTTGGCCTGGCTGATCTTGAACTCCTGACCTCAGATGATCCACCTGCCTTGGCTTTCCAAAGTGCTGGGATTACAGGCATAAGACACCGTGCCAGGCCCATAGCAGCTTTATTTGTAATAGCCCTAAGCTGGAAACAACCAAAAGGTCGCTCAATAAGTGAGTGATTAAGCACACTGCAGTACATCTGTACCATGGGATGCTACTCAGCAATCAGCAATAAAAAGGAATGGACTATTAATACACACAACAACTTGGATGGATCTCAAGGTCAATCTCAAAAGGTTACATGCTATATGATTCCATGTATGTATCATTCTTAAAATGCCAAAACTATAGGGATACAGGATAGAGATGTAGGACATTAGTGGTTTCCAGGGGCTAAGGATGTTGGGGGATGGGGTGGGGAGGAGTGTTTGCGACTATAAAGTATAGCACAAGGGAGATTGTTGTGGTGATGGACTAGTTCCACATTGTGATTGCACTGATAGTTAAACGAATGTGACAAAATGGCATAGAGCTATACATGCACATTGTACCAATGTCAATTTTCTGGTTACCATTGGGGGAAACTCGGTGAAGTGTACAGGAGATCTCTCTCTACTATCTTTGCAACTTCCTATGAATCTTTATTTCAAAATAAAAAGCTTTTTGACAAATAAGTATTCAGAACATGATGTCCTTTTGTAAAATCTTTTAGCTTTATCTACAGGTGAATGTATCTGTGTGGAGAGGTATCTGGAAGGATGTTTACCTAGTTTTTGAGTGATTATTACTGAAAGGTGACATTGAGGAGTGATTTTCACTTTCGTCATATTCTATTTGTTATTCGAGTTATTTTAATTTAACATCTAAAGTAGATAAAAGGGGCCTGCCAGGCACTGGGAAGAGGGAGGGAAAGTGGAAAGAAGGACACATTCCATTTTGCCTTGGCCTGTGACGGACATGAACTGTGGGTGATTGGATGGATTTGAGGCCCAGAGGCCCAGGAGGGATTCTTGCCACCTTCATTATGGGATAGCCTTTCTGAAGAGCCCAGTGCAGCACCAACTGCTTTCCTGATCATTGATCAGGGCAATTAATTTCTTAGGCAATTAACCTGCATCGTCCCCTCACCCCTCTTTACTATGCCCTTGAGAATGCCTCAGTTAATTAACTCAGATAATTTCTAACTCCCACTTGAGCCAGCAATTCTTAAATTTAGTTTAAAACCCAAATTTAAAACAGGCAATAGAGATCCTCCTGTTTCTTTAGACTGGTGGACATTAACACTTCCAACTAGTAACAACACTAATAATGTAATCATAATTTTTTGAGCCCCAGTGTGCTAGGTAATGTTATCACCAACTCTTAATACATTATAGAAGGATCCTTTCATGAAGGTTAATTAGATAAACATATGCAAATTCGATGGCATTTTTCTTCATTTTGATGAGCAAGGATTTGTTTCGATTTTCCCAGTGGGGAACTTGTGTGTGCAGGATTATGATATTAAGTTGAACTGTGGTGTGTGTGTGTGTCTCTGTTAAGCCCAGTACTCTTACGTGTCTTTTAAGATTGTCATGGTAGACGTGGCAGGAAATGCTAGATCTTGAGTCCCAGCTCTTCCATTTCCTAGGTGCATAATATGCTCCTCTTTCCTCCTCTGTAAAATGGGACACACACCTGGCAGGGTTGTACCAAGCTCTAAATGAAACTACATGTGCAAAACTGAACCTAAAACAGTGTGGCCCACACAGTACTTTGGTTTTGCTCCACTTGTCTGAGGGCCCATCATCAAAGAAGAGATAACAAGTCCATAGTGTCCTCATTGCCTTAAAGAAGTGGTAAAAGTCTAGGTGCAAAGATGCAAAAGGATCTAGACGAGAGAATCAGGCAACAGGTGCAGGTGCAAGGCTTGCAGAACTGACTGACTGTTCAATGAGTTGATAGGAAGCTTTAATTGAACTGGAACTGGGTCTCAGCTTTATCCTGTGAGCCGGAAGAGAAGATGGGGGCATCAAGAGACTCAAGGGTATTGCCCAGGCTCTGCTGTCACTCTCTAACCTTGAGCACAACTTTTCCCATGGAGGGGGCTCCTTATCTGTATAAGGGTGGAAAGAGAAGCTGGCACTCCCTTGCTGCCTCCCTTCTAGCATGGCTATGAGAGACAGCACTTGTGAATGGCTCGTCAGTTGGGGTGGCTTGCAGACATGCCAACTGAGGGTGATGCTGTGACTGACAGAGCCATCTCCAACCCACAGGCTCACAGACAGTAGGATGAGGGCCGTGCCCCACCTTCAGACTCCCTCTTCCTGGGATTCTAACATGCTTCCTTGGCTTGCTGATGTTAGTTGCATCTTCACTAATGAAGCAAATGATGCCCTTTCTTTGCCAGAGGAGGTTGGTGGCTGCAAAAGGGACAGCCCCACCTCAGGATGGGAGGGCACCTGGGCTGATGTTCTTCGCCAGTGGCAGCTTGGAGTGGGCACTTCCTCTGGTCCACATAGCCCCAGAATGTTTGCCTTTGTTACCAAGATAGGCCCGGATGCACTTTCAAAGAAACCAGAAGCTGCTTCTCTTCAGGAACTTCGTTACCCTGGTTACCTGGCAGGGACATCTGTCTGCCACAGGGGGAGGCCCTTGACAGTAACTAGTGCTTTACAAACACCACAAAGGCCAGGCTGGAGGGGCTCGGCCTCAGGGCCACAGTCATTTACCACCATGTCTATCCTGTCCTGCATTCAGTGACTCATTCTCTCCATTCACTGTTCATTCATTCGGGCACTACTTTGCTCCTCGGTTTTATTCAACTATCAGTTTGGTCATCCATCCATTGATTCATTCAGTTATTCAGTTAGACATTCATTTGTCCACCAGTCTTCTCATTCATCCATCCCTCCATCCAGCCATCTCCCCATTCCTCCATCCACCCACCCATCCATCCTTTCATTTGGTCAGTCAAGAATTAAACTAGCCGGGCAATCAATAGACACATATGTACTCCAATATCCAAAGCACTGTCTTTTGGGAGCAAGGAGGGAAGGGCACTAACATCCATTGCCAGATTACTATGGGCCAGATACAGTGCCAACCTCTTAACATATTTGATTTTCACATTAATCCCAGAGGCAAGTATTATGCTTCCCACCTACAGGGGAGGAAAGTAAGGCCAGAGAAACTGGATGACCTGTCTAGAGACAGTCAACCAGTAGGAGACAGAGCCAAGGTTCCAACCCAGGGCTTCCTAGCTCTTTAGCCCCTGTCTTTTCCAGTTTCTGTTTATCATCACTATTTACAAAGTGCTTTGGTATTCCTGTGATACCACAATCCTGGGAGATGCATCATATTGCCCCACTGTGCAAATGAGGAGAGTGTGGCTCAGGGAGGTTGTGAGATGCTGGAGGCCACATGGTGGCTAAGAACAAAATTAGAACTTGAACTCAGGTCTTCTGAATGCAAAGGTTTTGTTCTTTCCACAGCATTGTGTGCTCCAAGAATTAGCCACTTGGAGTAGCAAGTTCTGAGTGGCTCTGTTCACTGGGTATATGGGAAAGAACCCTGGGTTCTGGGGAGGGGGTGATGATCATGTGCTGGGGGGCAGGGGAGGATTTATAAAGGAAGGAGAGCCAAGCCAGGCTTGAAGGACTAGGGAATGTTGCCAGCTGGAGAGCACTCCGAATGAAGCAGAGGTGCAGAATCTGTTTAGGGGTTTGGCGAGAGCAGGACACCTGTGTTGGGCAAAGGAAGATGGAATGTAGGTGGGGCCTTCCCTTCCAGAAAGACTGCCCAAAGAATCCAGAGGACTTAAGTAATCCACAAATCTGACTGTGTCTCTCTCTTACTTAAAACTCTTCAATATTCCCTCTCCATTTCTTCAGGATAAAACCGGCATCCTTTGCCCTCTGTCCCTGTCCCTCTGCCTGTGCACCTGGCCGACACCCAGCAGCCCTGCCCACAGGGCATCCTACCTCTAACATGTCTGTGTAGGTGCCTGGATGCAGTGGCTTCTCCCGGCAATGACTCAGGGAGCAACTTTTGTTTCAAGGAACCGTATGGGCAGGCCCGCCACTCCCTGGCTGGCCTCTTCCATCCAAAACAAACAGTCTGGCAGGCAGCATGTGGGCCCCAGAATTAAGAGAAGGGCATTTCAGGATAACCAGGAGAGCTTCCAGAGAAAAGCTCATTTGTTGTTAGGAAGTAAAGATGATGAACCCAGGAATAGGCCTGGGTAGGCGTGGGTGTGTGACTCCTCTAATGGCCCAATAGACACCATAATAAAAGCCACTTATTGAGAACTTACTGTGTTCTAAGTCCCATCTTCACAACTTCTATGCAGCAGAGGGATCATTTTCCCAAGGAGGAAACCGAAGCTCAGAACCCTTTAGCTAGTGGCTCAAAGTTCCACAAGCCAGCAAGCAGTAGATTTGAACTCGGGTTTGTCCAGCACCAACAGCACCCCTTTGCAACAGCATCATGGGTCAAAAAGCTCAGATCGCAGAGATGTGATCATTTAGGTCTTTGCAAAAAATCAATCATTTTCATATTTTTAGAGCAGTTTTCCTAAACAATGTGCTAATCATCTCTTTGGGACAAAAAGCCTAAATGGATGGAGAACTATTGAACCAGGACATTAGGCTTTCTGAGTGGTGCTGCTGGGTTGCCATACTGGATTGAGAACTATACTGATGGGCTTATTTAATTGACAAGAGAAAGGACAAGAGGAATCAGAGAAGGAATCCCACAATGAATCCCAGAATGGTCTCCTCTGACCAGCTTCCCGGGCAGCTCCACATTCCCCAGTGGAAAGTGGGCAGAAATGGAGAGATCAGGGCCATGTAGCAGTGCCCACGATGGAGCTCAGGGCCATGCCAGGACTCCAGCTGCCAGTCCTTTGTAGGTGGGCTCACTTATGCCCCACCTAGGGGCTCCATTCTCCCCGGCTCTTAAGCCCATCTCCACAGGGGCCATATAGAGCTCAGCATCTGATGTGAAGCTGGGGGCTTGGAATTAAGTCACCTGGAGCTGCTACCAGGAGTGAGCCCTGGGCAACTACATATCACATTCAAGCTGAGTTTGTTCCACTGGATTTCCTGTCAGACTGTCCACAGGGGTCTCTAGTCCTTTTCCAGGCCTGGGGCTTGCCTTGTGTCTGCCAACCTCCCTTCTGAAAGCCAGATTTGCCCCCAGGCTCATCCACCACACCACTATCCCTTGATGACCCCCGCCCCCACTGCCCCATCTCTCATCCTGGACGCTGTACTAGGGGCTGATGCTATTGAGGTAATTAAGACATGGTCCCTGCTCTTGAGGAAATCATGATCCCCTGGGGAAAACAACACTATAATCTAAAAATGGGGAGCAGGGGGTTGCAGAGGAGAGACGGCCACTTCTGTAAGCTCAGAAAGATGTCTCAGAGTCAATGAGTTTTGATTGGAGTTAATGTTTGTGTTCCAGTGTAGGCAGATTTCATTTGTGGGAGGTTAGGGGGTGGGGTGGCGCTGAAGGAAAAACCCATTCTGCGCAGAGGAAGCAACAGGAAAAAAGACACAGGAGAGGAAACAACTCAATATCCTTCAACAGGTGAATGGATAAACAAACTGTGGTGTATCCACACAAGGGAGTACTATCCAGCAACAGAGAAGAATGAACTCATACACGCAACACAGAGGAATCTCAAAATACTTAGGCTGAGCCAAGGAAGCCACAAAAGAGTACATACTGTATGAGTCCATTTACAGAAAGTTGTAGAACATGCAAACTGTAGTAAGAAAAAGCAGACCAGTGGTTGTGTTGGGGTGGAGGAGGTAGTCGGGGGGAATGATAAAGGGGCAGAGAGCAGTTCTGGGGGTAACAGATGTGTTCACTGTCTTTTTTTTTTTTTGAGACAGAGCCTTGCTCTGTTACCCAGGCTGGAGAGCAGTGCCACAATCTTGGCTCATTGCCACTTCCACTTCCTGGGTTCAAGCGATCCTCCTGCCTCCACCTCCCAAGTAGCTGGGATTACAAGCGTATGCCACCACGTCTGGTTAATTTTTGTATTTTTAGTAGAGATGGGGTTTCATCATGTTGGCCAGGAAAGTAGCTGGGATTACAAGTGTGTACCACCACGTCTGGCTAAGTTTTGTATTTTTAGTAGAGATAGGTTTCATCATGTTAGCCAGGCTGGTCTCGAACTCCTGACCTCAAGTGATGCATCTGCCTCGGCCTCCAAAGGGCTGGGATTACAGGCGTGAGCCACCACGCCTGACCTTGTTCATTGTCTTGAATGTGGCAATGTTTTCACAGGTGTATTTATAGGTCAAATCTTATCAAACTGTACTCTTTCCATATGTCCACCAGTTTATTGCATATCAAGTATATCTCAATAAAACTGTTTTCTTTTTTAAGGCAGGGAACCTGAAATAGCTGGGGTGTGGGGAGCCCCAGGCAGTTGGGTTAGACTGAAACAAAGTGTCTGAAGGCTTAGAGGCCCAGGGAGAGTTGTGGCGAGAAGCTTGGATTTTATTCCGAGGCAACTGGGAGCCACTGAAGGCTTTTAAGCAAGATGATAGTGCTGTCAGGTTTGTATGGGAAAATGATTGTTCTGGAAAGAGGCTGGTCAGGAGTCCAGGCACAGATGGGAGGACCTGGACTAGGTTAGGAACAGTGAGACAGAGAGGATTGATGGGTTCAAAAGATGTTTAGGAGTCAGAATTGGCAGGACTTGGTCTCTCACTGGACATGGGGAAGGAAGACGGGAAGGAATCAAAGGTGGTGATCAGGCTTCTGTTTGGGTGACTAGGAGCTGGCAGGACTGAGATGAGAACTCATTAGGGGCTCGGCTTTGCCAGGTGCTGCCCTTAGGATGCTGACTGCTGTCTTCAAGTCTTCTCCAGGTACTGACAGCGGCTTGGAGTTTCTCTGCTTTTGGGCTGTGGTGCTTCAGACCACATACATGCTTTCCCTGGAGCCAACTTGAGGGGCTTTGCCAATTCCTTCTCCCTCTCAGTGGTGCTAAGATGCTTAAGTCATGCCCGGTTTCTGGCCCAGATCTGTCCTTGTTCTGACAGGAAGGCAGACAAATACTAAGCATCCAGGGAGAGGTATCATGGGAAGATTCCTGGACCAGGAGTGGGGAGCTCTGAGTTTGACTTTGACTCTTTCTCCTCTTGTCTTCAGTTTCCTGTCTGTAAACTGAGGCAGATAAGATCCTTGGGTCCCAGCCCTGGCTGTGCATTAGAATCATCTGAAGGCCTTTTAAAACAACTGATGCCACAATAAGATTCCATTACACATCTACTAGAAAGGTTAAAATAAAAAGGTTGACAGTATCAAGAGCTGGCGAGAATATGGAACAACTGGAACTCTCATACACTGCTGGTTGGAGTAAAACTGGTGGACCAATCTGGAAAACAGTTTCACTGCTTCTTACAAAGCTAAATGTACTCTTACTATATAACCCAGTGACTCCACCCAATATCCAAGAGAAAAGAGTACAATTGTCCACCAAAGACTTGCATAAAAACGTTCATAGCAGCTTTATTCATAATAGCCCAAAACTGGAAATTCAAATGTCCGTCAACTGGAAAATAGACAAATTGTGCTTTGTGTGCAAAAGAGAATATTACACAGCAATACAACACACATTGATGAAGATAAATTTTATAGACACAATGTTGAGCAAAAGAAGTTAGACCCGAAAGAGTATAATACATACTGTGTAATGACAGTTATATGAAGTTCAAGAACAGACAGAACTAATCCATGTAGATAGAAATCAGAATAGTGGTTACCTCTGGCTGCTAGAGCTAGAGGAAGCCTTCTGGGGTGTTGGAACTGTATCTTCCCCCGGACGATGGACACACACAGTTGATTGAGCTTTATACTTAAGAGCTGTAGACTTTACTATATATAAGTTATACCTCAAAACAAAGCAAAAAGAAAAGAAGGAAAAAATAATAGTAATCCCAGTCCCTCGTGACCAGAGATTCAGATTGGTCTGGGGTAAGGTCTTAAGAATTTTTTTGGCCGGCCGCGGTGGCTCAGGCCTGTAATCCCAGCACTTTGGGAGGCCGAGGCGGGTAGATCACGAAGTCAGGAGATGGAGACCATCCTGGCAACCACGGTGAAATCCCGTCTCTACTAAAAATACAAAAAAAATGAGCCGGGCACAGTGGTGGGCGCCTGTAGTCCCAGCTTCTCAGGAGGCTGAGGCAGGAGAATGGCGTGAGCCTGGGAGGCGGAGCTTGCAGTGAGCGGAGATCGCGCCACTGCACTCTCAAAAAAAACAAACTTTTTTTAAAGCACTCCCAATGGTTCTAATGTGAAGCAGATTCTAACGTGCATGACAACTATGAAAGCAGTCCCTGTTAAAGACCCTCTTTCCCCAAGGGTCCAGGACTTGGTGCAGGAGAAGTCTGCGGCTGGGCTTATCCTAGAATGTACAGACTGCAGTTTCAGATAAGGAAATAGGTAGAAAGCTTTCTTTTGTGTGAAGGAAGTTTTGCATGAAGTACTGGTGCAGAGATGGCTGCTGGAGTCTCCAGCGTGGGAGCAGTCTGGCTCTGTCACTGTGCCACTGCAGTGGCTTCTCAGAGTCAGCCCCACGTGCACACCTGCACTGGCTGCCCTTGGCTGGGGCCCAGGCTTGGCATCCCTTCTCAGCCCCTCGAAAGCCGCGCCAAGGAGTCAGGAAAGCCGTGGTTCGCATATGTCGCAGTGGGACTGGGCGAATAATTGTGAATGGAATTCGTGCTTGTGACTTCTGGTTCTCACAGCTGCGGATGGGGGGGATCACCATAGGAATTCTGAGTATTGTTCAGCACTGACTGCAGCTTCCATTGTTGGGCTCTGATTACAGCTTTTGTTTCACCATAAAGTACTGTTATTAAATGCCAGTCAGGAACAAAGATGTACTTACATGCCAGGGGGTCAGGGAAGGCATGCTATCTCTAAAGCTGCCCCTGCTGTTAGTCTAAGGGCAGGTAGGTTGTAGGGGGAGGAGGGTAAGCTGGAGGCTTTTAGATGAAAGCGAAATGTTTCTGAAGGAGCCAGACAAGATGAGAAATGATGACGTCATCGCAGCCCTGCTCTAGTCTTCCCACGTCAATTCGTTTATACTTATTTATTTTTGTGGCCAGGAGAGACTGGGGGTCGGGTGCACAACCAAACATCTACTGCACATTAGAATCATTAGGAGTGCTTTTCAAAAGTCTTCGATTTGTGGGGAAACAAATTCAAATGCCCCCTTAGCTTGGTGGCCTGAGCCCTTTCAAGTCAGGCCTCTGCTACGTCCCCAGCACCATATCCACATTGCATTGCACCAAATTCTGCTAGATCCTACACCACAATCCCATCCCAGTCACTCTCATATGAACAAGGACCATAGCAATCAAAGTAATTTTAGAATCTACCCACTGCCCATGTAAGAGACTCTGAATGTATTATTGCCTTGGTCAAGTGGGTTCAGGGAATCGGGCCAAACTAAATCATAGAATCGCTGACACTGATGGAGCCACTAATATGTGCCAGATCTTTACTGCATTATTTTATTTAGGACTAATGATGGGGCTGTGAAGTGGGAACTATCGCCAGAGAAATCAGGTAACGTGTTCAAGGTCACCCAGCTAGTGAGGGCAGATGGACTCCAGGGCCCCACCTTCTTACTTTCCTTTCCAGGGCTGGGGCCCATGACATCCAGGCTCACCTGGTGGAAACAGTGACTCTTATGTTCTCTTCCTCTTTTCTTTTTTTTTGACAAAGTTTCACTCTGGTGCCCAGGCTGGAGTGCTGCAGTGAGGCGATCTCGGCTCACTGCAACCTCCGCCTCCCAGGTTCAAACGATTCTCCTGCTTCAGCCTCCTGAGTAGCTGGGATTACAGGTGCCCGACACCACACCCAGCTAATTTTTGGATTTTTAGTAGAGACGGGGTTTCATCATATTGGCCAGGATGGTCTCGAACTCCTTACCTTGTGATCCGCCTGCATCTCGCTCTCAAAGTGCTGGGATTACAGGCATGAGCCACCGTGCCCCGCCTGGTGAGGGGAAGGGGCCTAAGGTACAATTCCCACAGGCTAAGGAGCTTGTGAAGCCCAAGACGGACTTGCTCCCAGATCCTCTCTCCCAGCTTTGTTTGTAAGGAGTCTTCCCCTTCTAGAATGCTCTCTACTTCAGTGCTGCCATTAGCAACCCAAGTGTGGCCCTGGATGATCATCTTGATTTCAGAAAATCTTGTTTTTCAAGTTTTCACACCACATTGGAGCAAGAGTCCACATGTTTGGATGACAGCAAGCATCCTGTGCTCTGCAATTTTAGGGCTTACCACAATTCCAGGTCTGCCACATGTGGTCAGGGTAATTAATGTATGACCTAACTAGGGTGCAGATGCAGTTGGAACCCACCACACCCCCAGAGATCATAGGGTTGCTGGGGACCTTTAGAACTCCAGTGGCATTCATCGAGTTTAGATCCTGTCCAATCTAGATGTTCAGTGTTGGGCTCCCTTCCTTGTCTGATAATCCTAAGGCAGGAAAGACGTAGTTCTGCTCTCTACGAGTCTTGGAGGCAAGCATCTCCCTGGATGCCCATTTTTTTTTTTTTTTCCCTTTGTGGGCCTGGAATTTGAGCTTGTTGCTGACTTATTCAGAAATCCTATTCTTGCACCTTGGTAAGCATAAAATATGGATGGTCTTTTGTGGCACCTTCCTGAAGGAGGATTGTGCCCCAGTCCTGGGATGCAACAATTAGCTCCAGAAGGAGACTCCAGTCACCTGATTGGTAATCTGGGCAGGTCACTTAATCTGTGCCTGCTTGAGGTGATTACTGAGAATCACGCTTCCCCTCACTTGGTCGGTGCCAGTTGTGTGGCAGGGTCAGAGAGCCAGCTCCGACTCTTCACCCACAGAAGCAACCCCACTGACTCCCAGCCTGGAGTTCTTGTGCCATTTTTACACTAAAAAATAGGGAAGAGCCGTTTTTAACTCTCTGCTACCCAGTTTCTAGAGGGGACACAAAAAGAACAAAGCCGGGTTCAGAGAGTGTTCAGTTCATGTTTAATTCTTGTTCTATCTTGGTTCTGATTTCTGGTTAGAACAGAGGTTTGCTTCTGGAGGTACTCCTTTTGCTTGGCTTCTGATGCTGGCTCTGTCCATAAAGGGGGCTGTGGCATTCATCATTCAACACATACTTCTGTTCTAGGCACTAAGGATACAAGCAGGGACAAAACGTAAAATCCCTGTCCACGTGGAGGTTACAGTTTGGAGGGATATGCAGAAAATATATATATAAAAATACTTGTATAATATGTAGGAAAGTGACCATTGCTAAGGGGAAAAAGATAATGCAGGAAATGCTGCAGATGTCAAATATTAGAGAGGTGACTAGCATTCAGGAACTTTCTACGTGCCTCTGTTCACTGCTTTTGTGTTGTCAGAGGGGCTGACATCTTTCTGGAAGACCCAGAGCCCACCACTAAGCATATGGAAGGGGATCGAGAGCTATTTTTGAATGAAACATCAAAGTACTTCATACGTGCAAAGCATGATGATAATGATGACAGTGATACTTTAAAGGTAAACTGTAGGCCGGGCGTGGTGGCTCACGCCTGTAATCCCAGAACTTTGGGAGGCTGAGGAGGGGGTAGATCACTTGAGGTCAGGAGTTTGAGACCAGCCTGAGCAACATGGCGAAACCCCGACTCTACTAAAAATACAAAAATTAGCCTGTCATGGTGGCAGGCACCTGTAATCCCAGCTACCTGGGAGGCTGAGGCAGGTGAATCACTTGAATCCAGGAGGTGGAGGTTGCAGTGAGCTGGGATTGTGCCACCACACTCTAGCCTTGGCAACAGAGTGAGACTGTCCCCCCCCCACCAAAAAAAAAGTAAACAGCTAAACTGTAGATCCTTGAATTCAGACTCCTCCTTTTTCTTCAGATGAAAAGTAGCAATGGAATATTCCAGCATTCCTCAGTGCCTTCAGTGTGTCCAGAGTGTTCTTGGTTTGCTCCCAGACTGTAATTTCCCCATACTATTTTTTTTTTAAATAACACTGAAAGCACTGTTATGTAATAAACCTCTGCATCCAAAAAAAAAAAAAAAAAAAAAGGTAGAAGAAAAGCAGAGAGCTTTTTTTTTTTTTTTTTGGTCTCTGTATTTATTGGCTGATTGGGAGCTATCAGTTTCTGGCTATACTATCTTGTTGTGTGTCTTCGGGCAAACTGAGTTACTTTTCTGGCTTTCTTCACTGTATGTAAATATGGCTCCCAATGACAAAAAAATTTGGGGGCTTGTTATGCAAAAAGAACAAAGGAACAACTTTTTTTTCTCGAGTCCCATTCTGTCCCCCAGGCTGGAGTACAGTGGCACGATCTCAGCTCACTGCAACCTCCATCATGTGGGTTCAATTGATTCTCCTGCCTCAGCCTCCTGAGTAGCTGGACTACAGGTGCCCACTACCATGCCTAGCTAAGTAGAGGGGGTTTCACCATGTTAGCCAGGCTGGTCTCAAACTCCTGACCTCAAGTGATCTGCCCACCTTAGTCTCCCAAAGTGCTGGGATTACAAGCGAGAGCCACCACATTGGCCAAAGGAACAATTTCAAACCACTCATCAATGATGTCAAACAACATTCAAGAGAGAGATCTGGTGGGTCCAGCCTGGTCAGGGTCAGAGGCTGTTGGCCTAAGTGTTCTATTCTCACGACCAGTATTTTCAGATCAAATAAAAGATGTGAATTTGACTTTGAATTTCAAATAAACAAATTTCTAATCTGGAATCTTCTAGGATTCTAGCACTGAGAAGCTAGAGACTCCTTCTAGACATTCTAGCCAGGGAAGGCAGACTCAAATGATTAGAGGGATAAGACAGGTGACACCTAGATTTTTGTTTTTAAATGTTAACCACACATTCAGTTAAATCAGCAAAAACCCACTGTGTAGACCAAAGGAAACAATCTGCTCTGGCTACTTTATAAACTACAGTGAGGCCAAACCCTTTCAACCATTATACAGATGAGCCCCCCAAAATGGACAGATGTCAACAAGGCTGCATAGCTAAGGTTTCCCAAAAGATAATCAAAATATCACATTGAATGAAAGGCAATTGAAAATGCTAAATCTGAAAGAGGCAGTAAGAGAGCCGTTCTATGCAGTTTGCAAGATATTTTCACCTCCATCAATTTATCAGACTCTGAAAACATTCTGTAAGGCAGGCAGGGTGGATGACACTTATTTACAGTTGAGGTCACTGAGGGTCAGAAGGGCAAAGTGTCACTCTCTGCATAAAGTCACATAGGTAAGTCTACACAGGAAATTCTAGGGCTGTTCACTACACCTCTGATTCAGATAACAGGTAGGCTTCCTCTAAGATTTTAATAAAGACAAACTCAAAATCCTATATGATGTCCTATGAAGAGAAACAAGTCAGGAGGCCAGGCTGAGAGCCCAGACTTCTAACCTAGTTCGCAAATAAAGAAGTGGCAAAGTAGTCAGATTCCAGCCTGTCACCAGGGTTGTGTCTTCTGTCCTAGCAGCTGTACAGCTTATCTTACCACTGGACATTTGTTTCATGTACATTTTCACATAGGAAGGATGTTCTAAAAGATGCTGATAAAGATTTTTTAAAGGGTTTGAAGGGGATAGGATGTGATCTAGGGTTGTGCAGGGAGAGGAAAGGAAAAAGCACACAAAAATAACATTTATTAAGAGCCTAGAGTGGCATGCGCTGTGAAAGGCGTGGCATGTAATTCTTTCCCAGTTCTTTGCATGTCTGAATATTTCTCATTCTTCAGGTTTCAGCTCATATATCACATCCTCAGACAACTTTCCTTGCCACTCTCTCTGAAGAGCCTCCCCCCTCCCCCCACCGCTACTGTCTCTTGAACTTTCTCAGTCTGGCCATTCTATTAAAATCTGGAACGACTATGCTAGTTTGCGGACGAGTTCCCCCCAGGCTGCAGGCTCCATGTGGGCAGCGACAGTGTCTCTTTCTCAGATGAATGCCGGGTTGCCTATCGCGTACTTGGCACACAATAAGTGCTCGCGAAATTGTTAAACACTCAAGGAATATTTACCAGAATACATATTCATGCTCCACCCTTGCTGAAAGAATTTCGACTAATTCTTCTTTAAGTCTCTCCCATCCTCTTGTACTATTAACACCATTGTAAGTAGGCGGTGGAGCTACATTTGCAGGGAGAGAGAAGAGCGAAAAATTGGCGCGCAGAAGTGTAAAGCGTTTTTCTCCAGGTCGTACCGCAGCCTGTACATTTGTGCCACTTGGACCGATTATGGGACAGCTTGCAAACAAATTATCTGCAAACTAACGAAGCCTATTTTTAAAGATCCCTGTTCCTCGCAGCTCTAGGCGATGACATCAGAGAACCCGGAGTTCCACCTCCGAGCCAAGCCCGGTGGTGCTCAAAAACTACGAATACCAGGAAGCACCGCGGCGCGGCGGCCCAGAGCTCAGTGCGCAACCCTCCCCGGCGCGCCGAGGCCGCCGTCGCTGGAACCAGGAAGACACCAGCCACCCGGCCCGCCACGCCGCCGGGACCCGCGCGGGGCCTGCCGGGACTCGTAGTCTCTGCGGGCTGGGAGCGCCGGCTCCGGAATCTCAGCCGCCGTCTGAGGGCTGAGGCAGCGTGGGGACGCGTGCGCAGTGCGCGAGCTGGCCGTCGTGGACGCCGCTCCGGGCAGCCAAGCCTCTGTGGCAGCCGGGGCCGCGGCGGCGCGGGTGCTCCGGGCTGAGGCCGCGGTAAAGTTTGGCTTAAGGAACGCGGCCGCGCTGGAGCAGGGGTGGGGGACGGGGCCGCCGGAGCGCGGTTCCCGCTGAGGCGAGCGGGGAGGCGTCCGCCGAGGGGCCGGGGGCGCGGGTGAGTGCGGGTCCGGCGCCCCCTCAGCGCACGTCCGCCCCGCGCGCCGCAGCACCTGGAGGCCGCCGGGCGGGTTCACCTGCCCTGGCTCGGGGCCGCGGGAGGGGGCGGCGTCTTCTTCCCGTGGGTCCCCGATTGTTTTCCCGACGTCAGCCCTCGGCGGCGCCCGGCGGGGCAGGGCGGGAGGCCCGCGGCGGTCGCGGGGCCAAAGAGCTCCTCGGCGTCTCCGCCCCCCGAGAAATCCCGCTTGGGGCGCGGTGCGCGCAGCTGCCCGGGGATTCCCGGTGGCGCCGGTCGGAGCGGCTCCCTCCAGGGCTGTGCCCGCGGGGCGCGCGGCCCCGGGCATCCTTTCCTGGTGTTTAATGCGTTTTGGCTTCAGGACTTGCCGAGGCCGAAGCCGGCTCCGCCCTGGGCCCTGAAGTCGGGCGGTGTCCGCGGTGTACCTCCGCACCTTCGGGGCAGGTGGCCAGAGGCAGCGTTGAAAGCGACTTGCCCAAGGTCAAGCAGGTGGCACCGGGGAGGCGACCAGACCCAGGTCTTTCGACGCCGAGGCCAACTGCCAACCGCAGAGCTTTGGGGCCGTCCTGAGTGGTTTGTGGTTTGTTTCAGATGCTTTCTATTGACCTCCTGGAAAGATGGGAAAGTGTGTCATAATGAAAGCGGTCTTGTTGCTTATAGTGTTTACTGCCTTTGGTAGAATTCTAGTGAGGCTGTGCCCCCGAGCAGAGCATCTACCGTGGTCTGGGCATATAAATAATGAAACTCCTTTGCTGTCTTTGGGGGCAGTACAAGAAGAGATTCAAGGAACAAGTATCCAGGCAGTTTCTGCATTTTCTTCGTCTGTTTCACCTTCCAGTTCTGCAATACTTGTTTTCTTATTTTACAATTGATCGTTGACTGTTTTAATAAGATTTTCTTTGTCTTAATGAAGTCACTGCCCCTTGAGAGTTAGTTTTCTAAATAGAAAATCTTATTTCCTGTGTGTTTAATGACTGGAACAAGTAGCGCACTATGAGGTTTACACCATTGTCTTTTATCTTAGAACTCCTGATCAATCTGCTTAGTTTCCCCAAGTACTCAGCTTGCATACTCAGATGCCACTGAAACCATTTACAGCAAAGTTTGGGTAAGAGTTATATGATTTTTTTGTGAAACTGTGTTTTTCTTCACAATCTGAAGAACTTGAAGTCCCGTTATATTAAAATAAGAAGATTTTTTCTGACCGCAATGCCTGTTTACTTTTCATGCTCTTATTTTTTCATGTTGACACACGTATGACAAAAGAAATATTTCCCCCAGTGGAGTTAGTTTAAGTGTTTTTTTATCTTGGCCAATTTTCCCAAGGAAAATTGCATTTTAGAGTACTGACACATTTAAACAAGAGTAAGTTTGACAGAATTTGAATTAATAAAGTAGTTAATTTATTTTATGGTGCCGTAAACCTTACACTGTATCCACTGACAGTTTTCTCTTGTAGCGTATACCTGTATCAAGGTATATGACTGAATTTAGTGACATTAAGAATATATATATTATGTAAATATATGTGTGTACACACACCGCGCGGGCGCGCGCAGAGCTTCCAGTCTTTATCTTGTTAATTAGTATGTTCATTGTCGCTTTGGTAGGGGGGAAAGTAGCAGGTTTGTATCTTTTTTTCTCCCCAGTTTTAGCAGTGTAACAAAATAGGAAAGATGGTGTGTAAATTTGAGTTTGTCATAGACTAGGAGAGACAGTGAAACAGGATAAGTATACAATTGTGAGGAAATTGCCATGAGTTCATAAACCGGAAGGACCTTTTTAGAAGTGTTTAAGGATGTTAAGAATAGCATTGGATTCTTTTCTTTAAAAAGTCATTGTGGGCAGTATTCAAGTATTGGTTGCTAGCATATAGGGTGTGACAATATTGACGACTCCTAGGAACATACTTGGGAAAGGTGGAAACATTTTACATTTTTATGGGGACTTCCCCCCCCCAAAAAAAAATCATTTAATGGAGATTTAATTAAACAAAGTGACTTTTTGACTTAAGCCTGGAAGTTCTTTATTATTATTATTAGTCATGCTGCAAATCCCAAAGTTATTTTAATTGTGTGATAATTTGTAACCCAGAATGAAATCTAAGAAATAATTTATTAGCATAATTTAAGTCATACTTTGATATTGACATATTGCTTGATGTCAAGTCGTTATTGTTTAACTTATTTGAGAATGAGGAAGATAGTTTTCTGAATATATTGTAGTAATTATTTGTGACAATAGTAACACTGCTTTTATTAGAAAATATTCGGTTTGATAGCACTAACTGCCTTAAAGTATTTCCTATTTGATGCCAACTGCGAGCTAAGGTACTATACAAATAATTACTTTTCTCATTTTGGAGCAATTTACTTTTGGTAATATTAAAATTAAAATTTGAAGTTTAAAAAATCTTATTTTAGATCTACAATGATACGATAAAATGACTTCAGTAGGAGGTAAATATTAAGATTTGGTTTTAGGTTTTTTGACCATACCCAGCATTTAAGAATTTATTGACATGGTATCTGAAAGGAATGCTTTCAGAAAGGGCAGAAAACTTGGTAGCTTTAGATAATTGTCTATAATGCTTAATTATTTTTAGAAACATAAAAATATGGGATATTTTTATGTAAACATAAAGCATCCTGTTGTTACAGCACTAGAACTCTCTTACACTTACTGAGCAATATTAAACCATTTGACCCTAAGTAACTTTTTTTCTTGTGGGTACTGTCTAATAGGGGATATGTGAGTTTGTGATTCCTAGATGCTTAAGCAAACATATGTTTGCTATTTATTTTAGTAAACCTTTTAATTAGTTGAATTGATTTTATTCAGGAAGATGGGGCTTTGGGGATTTTATAAGCTTTCTTTGAACTGGAATTTCTGTTGGATATAACAGAAAATTAGTCATTTAGGATTTTTTTTAAGTTAAATAAGTTTTAGAGCAAAATATTGTTTCCTACATGGAACTCTTATCAGGCTTGTCAGTCTGATAGCTTTATTCTCCAGAAAGTTGTGGTTTTTAGTCCTTTAGGCAGCCTAGCCTTTTATGGTTTAACCATTGAACTCTAGATTCTGGATTCAATCTAACCTCTTGCAGGAAAAGACAATCACGGGCACTAGAATTGGAAATGATCTCAGAGGGCTTCTAATGTAGCGTCTCACCCGATACAGTAAATCCCTCCTGAGAATTTCCATGTCAGGTGTTCCCTCCCATTATTAAGGGTGAGAATGCTGTTGCATATGTCATCAGGTTATTCAGCAGTCCAATCTTACTGAGAACAAACACAAGAGTTTTCATGAGTTTGAATTTTCACCATTCACTGCCTTTAACTATATTTTGTAGGCTCTTTCTCTCCCATCCTGCTGTCCCCCACCCCCCATAACATCATGGGTAAATGATGGCTTTTCTGTCATTTACAGTTACCAAAAAGCTCTAGGCTGGGCTCAGTGGCTCATGCCTGTAATCCCAGCACTTCAGAAAGCCGAGGTGGGAGGATGGCTTGAGCCCAGGAGTTTGAGACCAGCCTGGGAAACATGACAAAACCTTGTCTGTACAGAAAATAGAAAAATCAGCCGGGCGTGGTGGCACGTGCCTGTAGTCCCAGATAGTTGGGAGGCTGTTGTGGGAGGATCCCTTGAGCCTGGGAGACAGGTTGCAGTGAACAGAGATTGTGTTGTGGCACTCCAGCCTGGGTGACAGAAGAGTGAGACCCTGTCTCCAAAATAAATAAATAAATACATAAACTATTTTTTTTATTATCAAACAGTCTATTCCAGTTTGAAAGTTCAATCTCATATATATTCAATTTAAAGGTTTTTTTTTTTCCCCCTTCCTTACCCCATGGTCAGGCCACTTACTTCCTGAAGCACTTGGGGTATGGATGGCTTGTGGTAAGCTCCTGGGATACCTCTTTGCTTTCCCTCTTGAGGGATCTACTTGGATACAAACGTGTCAAGAAGAGAAGTAGAAAAAGACAAGTGTTTGTTACTGGTGCTGTTAAAGTCCTCTCTTGATTAACAGTGGCAGGCCATTGCAGTCCACTAATAGGCAACCAAACTGGCATTTTTGGTGAGATCTTGCAGGGAGACTCCTGCTGCAGTTTCTGGATATGAAATTTTCTGTAGCTAAACCTTTTCCAACCTACACACCCATCTGCTTGCTCCCATCCTGTCAGTTTACCCACTGGTTACGTGAATGTGTGTGAGTTGGGGTGGAGATCTTTTCTCTCTGCAGAGAGAGATTTTGATAATGGCAAAACAACTCCAGTCCAGGTACCCTATGGTTTCCATTCAACCTACTGGAAACTCACTTCCTTGTGATGTCAAATAGTGGCATACAGACTACTTAAGTCTGCCTTCTTTCTGTGCCCTGCCATTTTTTATCAGTTCTCTTTGTCCCCCCTTTTCAAGTAGACGCGTGGGGTCGGTCTCTCAGTCTGCTGCATAAGTAGATGTGGAACTGGAGAATGGGGTGAGAGTCTCTTCTAGGCCCCTCTGATCTTGGTGAGTGACTTCTGTTAGAGGCCCCTGCCACTGTTTTGGGTGAAGACCTTCTTCCTTTCCCTGTGTTCTCCCTGAAGACTTCTAGTTCTTTCTCTCTCTTCTGTCAACTGCTCTTACAGAGTGGAAGGATGGTGCTGATTAGGGTGCCAGAGCCATGCCTGACTCTACAGATATTTGCTCCTCGTTGTTTATATATCCTCAGCTTTGTGTTTGTCAGTGATTGTGGGGAACGGGACTAGTCCCTCTCGACATGTTTTAACAAATAATAGTGAAGTCTTATGGCCTGATGAGGTCTCACTGTGTAGAATTTAATTTTTCTTTGCTTTTTCTTATATCACTGAGGCTGTTTCTGTGTTTTGCTTTATTTTTTGGCTTCCTGGTTCCTGACTGATGAGATGTTAACTGTGATTATGTTAATTTATGACTGATTTGTAAGATCTAACTATACCTTAGAGTATGAGTAAAGCCGAAGGAGAAATTTGGGTGGGGGGCCATGTTAATAATATAATTGTGTCTGTTTTTGCCTCATGTAATTTTTACTAAGAATATACATTCAAATGGAAATACAATGTTTGAACCTTTTTCCTTCCATTATTTAAATAAATCAGTTAAATCTGGTAAATGATTCTTGTCTGATGAGGAAGAACAGCTTTCTATCAGGAAACTTAATGTTAATCTTTGATGCAGTAATTATGGGTTACTTCATACTTCATTCAACAATAGTTACTGAGGGTCTTCCATGTGACAGCCACTGCTTTGGGCATTGGAGAAACAACAGTAAATAACAAATCCCTGCTGTCATGGGGCCTACATTACAGTGTGGGGAAACAAACAAGAAACAGGTAAATGAGTGAAACTGTATCATTCGTTAGATACCAGTAAATGCTAAGGAGGAGAATAACATAGGGAACTGAGATGGAAGTGGCAGAACGGTTTGGAGGATTTGCAATTTTAGATAAGATCTAAAAGAAGGTGTTCAGTGAGAAAGTGACTTTGAGTTAAGTCCTTGAGCGGGAATCTTGTGTGGTGAGTCCAGCGGCCAAATGAATAAGGTGGGTATTGAGATGGGATAACAGGGCAGACGAGGCCTAGCGGTCTTTATGAGGGCTTTGGTTTTTAGGTTTTTACTTT
This sequence comes from Macaca mulatta, assembly GCF_049350105.2. Lineage (NCBI taxonomy): Eukaryota > Metazoa > Chordata > Mammalia > Primates > Cercopithecidae > Macaca > Macaca mulatta. The sequence continues at coordinate 134,464,331 of NC_133414.1, forward strand.
GAATGAGATGGGATCCTGTTGAAACAATAGTTGTCAACCTTGACTGAATGTTAGAATTATCGGGAAAGCTTTAAAAAAGTACTGATGCCTCGATCACATCCCAGAGTTTCTGATTTAATTGGTCGGCGGTGGTGGGGGAGGCAGTGTTTTAACGTAGGCATCAGGAATTTTTAAAACTCTCAGGTAATTCTAGTAAGTGGCCAAGGTTGACATCTATTGCATTGAAGAGTTTTGAGCAGAGTGAGGTATTACATAGTATTGAGGAGTGTGACTCTAGAGCCAGACTCCTCCAGTTTGACTCCTGGCACTGCCACTCCTAAGCATGTGACCTTGAGCAGATGTCTTGGTTTTCTCATCTGTAAAATTGTTACAAGGATTAAACAAACTAATATTTAGGTATTTAGAAATGTGCTTTATGAGTAGTACTATGTGTAAGTGTTTATTGAATGAACACTTGAATAAATGTTTTAATGGTATCACTTTGACTGCGTGTTGAGAATAGATTGAAGTGTGGTAAGGGCCAGATCTAGGAGAGACCCTTAGCAATAATCCAGGTGGGAGGTCATGATCACTTGGACCAGAGTGGCAGCAAGTGGTAAGAAGTAGGATTCTGGTTATAATTTGAAGATGGAGATGACAGGATTTGCTGATGGATTGGACATAGGATAGGATATGGTTTGGATTTGTGTCCCCACCCAAATCTCCTGTCGGATTGTAATCCGCAGTGTTGGAGGAGGGGCCTGGTGGGAGGTGATTGGATCACAGGACAGACATCCCTACTTGCTGTTCTCATGATAGTGAGGGAGTTCTCGTGAGATCTGGTTGTTTAAAAGTGTGTACCTCTCTCTCCTCTCTTTCTTCCTCCTGCTTCTGCCATGTAAGAGGTAACTCCTCCCTCTTCACCTTCCACCATGATTGTAAGTTTCTTGAGGCCTCCCCAGTCATGCCTCCTGTACAGACTGTGGAACCATGAGCTAATTAAACCTCTTTTCTTTATAAATTACCCAGGTAGTTCTTTATAGCAATGCAAGAACGGACTACCACAGGGTGAGAAAAACTTAAGTATGACTTCAAGGCATTTTGCCTGAACAGCTGGACGAAGGGAGTGGCCCTTTACTGAGCTAGGGAAGGCTGGATCAGGTTTCTGAGGGGAATATCTGAAGCTCAGTTTAAGTTTGAGATGGCTTGTTAGATAAGTGGAACTGTAGAATAGGCAGTTGTATACTTGGGTCTGGAGGTCAACAGTGTTCAAAGCTGGAGATAACAGTCTGGAAGTCATCAATATTTAGACCTGTGAGAATGAGTAAGCTCACGAAGACACTGAGTATATATAGGAAAGAGATCCACAGACCACTCTCTGGGATACTCCAACAATAGAGGTCTGGGAGATGAAATAGTCCTTAGGGTTTCTAACGTACTCTAGAATGAAATACATTTGTAATTGTTTCTTTTTTTAAAAAAAAGCTTTATTGAGATATAATTCACAACATATAATTCACTTATTTAAAATGTATGATTTAGTGCATTCACAGTTATGTGGATAACATCACAATCAATTTTAGAATATTTGTATCTCCCCCGAAGAAACCCTGTACCCTCTCATCCTTAGACAACAACTCATTTCCTCTGTACCTAGGCAACTGGTAATCTACCTTCTATCTTTATAGATTTGCCCATTCTGGATATTTCTTGTCAGTGGACTCATACTATACTTGGTTTGTTTAGAGAGAAATGGTATCCATTAGTACCTAGCTTCTGGATTCAATAGATACCAAGTTATTTGGTAAAGGTGGGGGCTATAAGATCTCTCCAATGTAAAGATACATTTCCTGTTTGCAATTAGTAACAAAACTGTGGGATGATATTTTGATACTGTGAATATTCTGTTTCCTAATAGCATTTCATCTACTGGTTTTAGTGTTCATTGAAGATGCTTGTGTAAATCAGTGAGACATTGGGATTACAAAGTGGTGATATTCTGTTACTATCATTTCATCAGAAATTATGTAGTTCATAGTATTTCTAATTCAGACATATTGTATACAGTTTGTTCTTCTGTTTTGTGTTTGTACCTCTTTACTCTCACTGTGAAAATCTTGGTTCCTAATAACAAATAAATGTTTTCTTTTATTTTAAATATAATTAATCATATCAACTTATTTACATTATCCAATAATGTACATTATAATGATCTGGAAGTCTTATCATACCTAAAATGTTTCACATTACAGTACCAAGTAGGAATGCTGGATCACAGGATAACAGTATATATGATTTTGTGAAATAGTACCAGATTCACCCAATAGGGTTTTAACATTTTGCCTTCTTGTCAGCAATGTAAGTTTCTGTTTTCTTACAGCCTCATCAGTATAGTGTGTTGTCAAGCTTCTGAATTTTTGCCAGTCTAATAGATGAGAAATGGTGTATCTGTGTAGTATAGATTTAAAAAACTTCTATTATGGAGATTTGTGAACATCCACAAAAATAGAAAAGTGTAACCAATCCCATGAACACCATCATTTAGCCCCAGCAACTACCAACCCAACTACCAATGCCTCCTCTCTTTGTTCCCTTCTCTCAAATTATTTTGAAACAAATCCCAGGTAACATTTTTTTCTTTTCTTTCTTTCTTTTTTCTTTTCTTTCTTTCTTTCTGTTTTTTTTCTTTGTTTTTTTTTTTTTTTTTTTTTTTTTTTTTGAGACAGGGTCTTGTTCTGTTGCCCAGGCTGGAGTACAGTGTCACAGTCATAGCTTACTGCAACCTCAGTCTCCCGGGCTGAAGCGATTATCCCACCTCAGCCTCCCAAGTAGCTGGGACTGCAGGCACACACCACTATGCCTGGCTAATTTTTATTTTTTTGGTGGAGATAATGTCTTGTCATATTGTAGGCTTGAACTCCTGAGCTCATGCAATCCTCCCACCTCAGCCTCCCGAAGTGCTGGGATTACAATTGTGAGCCACCATGCCTGGCCCCAGATAAATAACATTTTATTTTATATCAGTAAGTATCTCTAAATGAAAAGGACTCCTCCTTTTTTTGGTAACAATCACAATACCATTATCACACCAAAGATAATGTGTCTGTTTTCTTAATATCATCAGACAATATTCAAATTTCCGATTTGCTTAAATATATCAGGTTTTTTTTTTTTTTTTTTTTTTTTTTTTTTTAAGAAACAGGATTTAAATAAAATCCACATGTCATGATTGGTCTGGATGTCTTTTAAAGTATTTTTAAATTCATAGGTTTCTCCTCCAGTTCCTTTTCTTCTCCTGCTTTTGAATTTAATTTTAAAGAAACCAGTTATCTTTCTTGAGCCATTTCTTACCATATAGATTTTGCAATTTGAATCCCTGTGATAGTTTCTCGTGTTCTTCCTATTCTTGCGATGTCATTGGCAATGGCTACATCTTGGTATGGTTTTTTGTCTTTCTCCTATTATGAGTGATACTGAATATCTCGTCATATATTTAACGGCCATTTTAATATCTTTTTTGGTACAATGTTCATGTCCTTTACTCATTTTTCTATTGAACGTTTGATATGTTTCCCTTGACATTTTTTGCAAGCTCTTTTAATGTTAGGGAGATTAGCCCTTTGTCTGTGATATAAGTTGCAGATATTTTCTACTGGCTTTGACTTTGCTTATGAGGTTTTTGCCATGGAAAGCTTTTAAAAAACTTTATCTGTAGTCATTTATAAATGAGTTTTTAAAATTGTTACTGGGCCAGGTGTGGTGGCTCACACCTGTAATCCCAGCACTGTGGGATGCCAAGGCGGGTGGATCATTTGAGGTCAGAAGTTAGAGACCAGCCTGGCCAACATGGTGAAACCCTGTCTCTACTAAAAATACAAAAATTAGCCGGGCGGGAGTGGCGTGGTGCCTATAATCTTAGCTACTCGGGAGGCTGAGGCATGAGGATTGCTTGAGCCTGTGAGGTGGAGGTTGTGGTGAGCCGAGATCACGCAACTGCACTGCAGTCTGGGCAACAGAGTGATACCCTATCTCAAAAAAATTTTTTTTTTTTTTTACATTGGTACTGGGTTTTTAATTAACCTCTTGAAGTTACATTCAATAAACTGGATCTGTTTAAAATGTATAATTTGATGAGTTTTGACCATGTCTACAATCACATTAAGATACAGAACATTTCCATAACTCTGAGAAGTATCCTCATGCCACTTACAGTCCTTCCCTTGACCCTCAGCTCCAAGCAACTACTACTGATCTGCATTCCGTCCCTATAGATTGGTTTGCAGTTTTCAGAATTTTATAGAAATACAATTATTTCTATAAATAAATAACACTAAAACCACTAGATGAAATGTTGTTAGGAAACAGAATTATTATAGAAGGCCATATCCTTTTGTGTCTGGCTTTTTTTTTTTTTTTTTTTTTGAGATTGAGTTTTGCTCTTGTTGCCCAGGCTGGAGTGCAATGGTGCGATCTAGGCTCACTGCAACCTCCACCTCCTAGGTTCAAGCAATTCTCCTGCCTCAGCCTCCTGAGGAGCTGGGATTAGAGCATGCATCACCACGCCCGGCTAATTTTGTATTTTTGGTAGAGACGGGGTTTCTCCATGTTGGCAGGCTGGTCTTGAACTGACCTCAGGTGATCCACCTGCTTTGGCCTCCCAAAGTGTTGGGATTACAGGTGTGAGCCACTGTGCCCAGCCTATTTCTGGCCTTTTTTCTGCTTAGTATTATCGTTTTGAGATTCGTTCATGTTGTTGGATCTGTCAGTAGTTCCTTTTTACTGTAGAGCAGTATTCCATCTCTATTGATTTGTTCCATGTCCCATATCTTTTTGATCTGGCTTCTTTCATATACCAAGATACAGTTGAGATTTATTAGTTGCTCATGTATCAATAATTTGTCCCTTTATTTTGCCAAGTAATATTTTATTGTATTGGATACACCACGGTTTGTTTATTCATACACCAGTTGAAGGACATTTGGGTTGTTGTTGGTTTTTTTGTTTGTGTTTTTTGCCAATTATGACTAATACTGCTATAAACATTTGTATCCAACATTTGATGTGAACATAAGCCTTCAATTCATTTGGATAAATACCTAGGAGTGGGATGGCTGGATTGTATGGATATGTTTAATTATAAAAACTGCCAAACTGTTTTCCAAAGTTGCTATGTCATTTTGCATTCCCACCAGCAATGTGTGATAGTTGATTTATTCCACATCTTTGACAGCATTTAGTGTTGTCAGGGTTTTTTTGTTTGTTTGTCACAGACATTTTAGTTGATATGTTATAGTATCTTGTGGTTTTTATTTGCAATCACTTTCCTGAATAGTTATGGTAGACATCTATTTGTGTGTTTATTTACTATTTTTATATCTTCTATGTCAACTTGTGTGTTCCAAGTTTTTTGACCATTTTCTTATTTGGTTGTCTTTTTGAATTGTAATAATTACCTGCCTGTTCTAGGGTATCATTTGTTGTCTAGATACATATATATTGAATATGTTCCTCATTTGGCGGCTTGTCTTTTCATTTCTTTATGGTGCCTTTTGAAGAGCAATTTTAAAGTTTGATTACATTTCAAATATATCAACTATTACATGATTAAGGCTTTTTGTGTCTTATCTAAGAAATACTTGTCTCCCCTTAAGGTCCTGAAGACTTTGTCCTATATTTTGTTCTAGAAGCTTTATCATTTTAGCTTTTACATTGGGTCAGTGATCGATTTAGAGTTAGTTTTTTTCCTCATAGATAGTCAATCATTCCAGTCTTGTTTGTTGAAAAGACTGTCCTTTCTCTACAAAATTGCCTTGGCACCTTGGTTGAAAATTAACTGTTCTCTCCTCCTGTTTACTAGGAGAATTTGTAAAAGATTGGTGTTATTTTTTTCCTTACGGGGTTGGTAGAATTCACATATAAACTATTCTAGGCTTGGACTTTTCTTTTTGGGGTTTTAGTAATGAATTCATTTGTTTTGGTGGAAATAGGTACTTCAGATTTTCTTTTTCATCTTGTGTCAGTTTTTTCAAAATTGTGTTTTTTCAAAATTGTGTGTTTTCAAATAATTTGTTTACTTCTAAATTATCAAATTTGTTTGCATGAAGTCTTATTACCCACTTAATATCTATAGGGTGTGTAGTGATAACCCCTCTGTACTTCCTAGTATTGGTGATTTGCTTTCTCTCTTTCACTTGGTTCACATAGCTATAGATTTATCAATTTGATCTTTTCAAAGAAACAGCTTTTGGTTTTAATTTTCTTCATTGTTTGTTTTCAGTTTTATTAGCTTCTTTTCTGATATCTATTATTCCCTTTGTATTTTGGGTTTACTTTACCTTTTTCTAGCTTTTTTAAGGTGGAGTTTATGTCATTGATTTTAGACCTTTTCTAATAAAAACATCTTAAGACTATAAATTTTCCTTTAAAATCACCTTTAGCTGCATACTACAAATTTTGACTGTTAAAAATTTTCATTTAGTTAAGAATGTTTTCTGATTTCCCTTTTGATTTCTTCTTTTACCCATATTTTATTTAAAAGCGTATTTTAATTTTCAAATAGCTATTCAGGTAATAATTTCATCTATAGCACTAAAAACCAATGAAAATTCTGACATTTGTTTATAAAATTCCTTGAATGTTCTGTATATTATATTTATATGGTATATATATGCCTGAGGGCTTTTCTGTAGCCTAAAATAACAGTTCATTATTTTTCACTGTTCTCTGGGTTGAAGGAGCTCATTTGGGCAGTTCCCTCTTGGGGGTCTTTCTCTCTCGTAGTTGCAGTCAAATGGCAGCTGGAATGAGAGTCATCTGAAGGCTTGACTGGGTTGGATGATCAATATAGCCTCTTCACTCACTCTGCTGGAATGGCTGGGACAGCTGAGTGTGGCCTGGTCACCTCTCTTTACACAGCTTCTTCATGGGATTAGTTGGCTTTCCCACAACAAGGCAGTCTGAAGGCAGTCAGATTTCCTATATGACAGCTGACTTCTAGAGTGAGCATTCTAAGACACTGAGTTTTTCAAGTAGCTAATTTATCTGCTCTATTCTTTTAAACTAAGAAGTAAGATAAATTGTATTGGGGCAGTCATTGTAGAAACTGCCTAGTAAGTAACATTACAGCATCCTTTATTTTTATTTTTTAGTCGAGGTGAAATTAGCATAAGATTACCCATTTTAGTGTGTACAACCCAATGACATGTCATACTTTCACAGTGTCAGTGTTGTGCAACTATCACCTGTATCTACTCTCAAAACATTTTCATCACCTATTAAGCAGCTCTTCTGCATTTCCCACTTTATTCAGCCTCTGGCAACCACCAATCTACTGTTTGTTGCTCTGGATTTATCTATTTAGGATCTTTCATATAAATAGAATCATATAACATGTACCTTTTTGTTGCTGGCTTTTTTCATTTAGCATCTTTCCGAGGTTTATCTAGGCTGTAGCATGTATCAGTACTTCATTCCTTTTTATGTCTGAAAAATATTCCATTGTATGCATATGCTACATTTTATTCATCCATTCACCCACTGATGGATGTTGGGGTTGTTTCCACCTTTTGGCTATTTGTGAATAATGCTGCTATGAACATTTCATATACAAGGGTTTATTTGCCTACCTGTGTTCAATTCTGAATATCTGTAGACAAATCTCAGAGATATTGTGGGTTCAATTCCAGTCCATGGCAATAAGATAAATGTTGCAATAGAATCAGTCACACTAATTTTTTGGTTTCCCAGTACATACAAAAACTATGTTTACACTATACTGTAGTCTATTAAGTGTGCTAAGCATTATGTCTAAGAAATGTACAAACCGTAATTTGAAAATATTTTATTGCTTAAAAATGCTAACAGTCATCTGAGCCTCTTCAAATGAGTTGTAATTTTTTGCTGGTGGAGAGTTGTACCTCAGGTGGAGAGTTGTACCTCAGTGTTGGTGACTGCTGACTGTTTAGGGTAGTGGTTGCTGAAGGTAGGGGTGGCTGTGCCATTTCAGGAAACCACTTTTTTTGCTCATCCATGGAAGCAACTCCTCATCTGTTCAAGTTTTAGCATGAGATTACGGTAATTTAGTCACATTTTCAGGCTTCTCTTCTAATTCTAGTCCTTTTGCTATTTCTGTCATATCTGTAGTTACTTCCTCCACTGAAGTCTTGAACCCTTCCAAGTCATTCATGAGGGTTGGAATCAACTTCTTTCAAAGCCTTGTTAATGTTGATACTTGGACCTCCTCCTGTGAATCATGAATGTTCTGAACGGCATCTAGAATGATGAATCCTCTCCAGAAGATTTTCAGTTTACTTTGCCCAAATCTATCAGAGGAATCACTATCTATGGCAGCTATATTTCAAATCACAAATGTTTATCTCATATCACAAAATGTGTTTCTGAAATAATAAGACTTGAAAGTTGAAATTACTCTTTGATCCATGAGCTGCAGAATGGATGTCGTGTTAACAGGCGTGAAAACAACATTAATCACCTTGTACATTTTCATCAGAGCTCTTGGGTGACCATGTGCATTGTCAATGAGCAGTGATATTTGGAAAGGAATCTTCTGGGGAGTAAGTCTCAACAGTGGGGTTAAAATATTCAGTGACCGGTTGCGGTGGCTCATACCTGTAATTCCAGCACTTTGGGAGGCCAGGGTGGGCGGATCACCTGAGGTCAGGAGTTCGAGACCAGCCTGGCCAATGTGGTGAAACCCTGTTGCTACTAAAAATACAAAAGTTAGCCAGGCATGGTGGCACGTACCTGTTAATCCCATTTACTTGGGAGACTGAGGCATGCTGAGGCAGGAGAATTGCTTGAACCTGGGAGGCAGAGGTTGCAGTGAGCCAAGATTGTGCCACCACTCCAGCCTGGGCGACAGAGCAAGACTCCATCCCCCCCACCCAAAAAAAAAAAAAAAAAAAAAAGCAGTAAAACATGCCGTAAACAGGTGTGTGATCATCCAGACTTTGTTATTCCATTTCTAGAGTACAGGCAGAGTAGATTTAGCATAATTCTTGAGGGCTCTAGGATTTTCGGAATGGTAAGTGAGCAGTGACTTCAGCTTAAAGTCAGCAGCTGCATTAGCCCCTAACAAGAGTCAGCTTGTCCCTTGAAGCTTTGAATCAGGCATTGACTTCTCTAGAGCCGTCAAAGTCCTAGATGGCATTCCAATGGAAGAGTTTCACATACATTGAAAATCTCTTTAGTGTAGCCATCTCCTTGATCTCAGCTAGATCTTCCTGGATAACTTGTGGAAGCTTCTATATCAGCACTTGCTGCTTCACCTTGCACTTTTATGGTATAGAGATGGCTTCTTTCTTTAAAACTCATGAACCAACAACCTCTGCTGGCTTCCAGTTTTTTTTCCTACAGCTTCCTCACCTCTCTCAGCCTTCAAATAACTGAAGAAAGCCTATCTTTGGGTTAGGCTTTGACTTAAGGGTAATACTGTAGCTAATTTGATGTTCTGTCCAGACCACTAAAGCTTTCTTCATATCAGCAATAAAGCTGTTTCACTTACCATTCTTGTGTAGCACTTTTAATTTCCTTCAGGAATTTTACCTTTGTGTTCATAACTTGGCTATTTGGTGCAAGAAACCTCACTTTTGATCTGTCTCAGCTTTTGATATGCTTTACTTACTAAGCTTAGTCATTTCTGGCTTTTGGTTTAAAGTGAGACACTTGGCTGGGCATGGTGGCTCATGCCTGTAATCCCAGCACTTTGAGAGGCCGAGGCGAGAGGATTGCTTGAGGCCAGGAGCTCGAGACTAGCCTGGGCAGCATAGTGAGATCCTGTCTTTACAAAAAATAAAAAAGTTAGCTGGGCATGGTGGTACATGCATATAGTCCTCCCACCTATTTGGGAGGCTGAGGCAAGAGGATTTCTTGAGCCCAGTACTTTGAGGCTGCAGGGTTGCCACAAACCTTCAATTTGTAAAAACCCCAATATATGTGAAGTGCAATAAAATGAAGCACAGTAAAACAAGGTGTGTGTGTACCTAGGAGTAGAATTGCTGGGTCATATGGTAATTCTATGTTTAACTCTTGAAGAGCTGCCAAACTGTTTTACACAGCTGTTGTACCATTTTACATTCCCACCAGCAATGTAGGAGGGTTCCAATTTCTCCATGTCCTTGCCAACACTTGTTATTTTCCTCTCTTTTAATTATAGCCATCCTAGTGGGTGTGAAGTTTTATCTCATTGTGGTTTTTATTTGGATTTCCCAAAATGGCTAATGATATTGAGCATCTTTTAATGTTCTCGTTGGTGATTTGTTTATCTTCTTTGGATAAATGTCGCTTCGAGACATTTGCCCATTTTAAACTTGGACTGAAGTTTTTGAGTTCTGAAAGTTATTTATATATTCTGGATACTAGACCCTTGTCAGATACATAGTTTGCAAATGTTTTCTTTCCTCCTGTAGATTTTCTTTTGACTTTTTTGAAGTCCTTTGATGCAAAAAAAGTTCTAAAAATTTGATGAAGTCCAATGTATCTTATTTTTGTTGTTGCTCATGCTTTTGGTATTATATTTAAGAATTCATTGCCAATTCCAAAGTAAGATTTACCTCATATTTTCTTCTGAAAGTTTTCTAGTTTTAGCTTTTAAATTGTTAATCCATTTTGAGTTAATTTTTATATATGGTGTGAGGTAGGGGGTCCAGCTGCATTTCGTTAACATGTGGATATCCAGTTGTACCAGCACCATTTGTTGAAGAGGTTTTTTTTTCCCCTACATTGAATGGTATTAGCACCCTTGTTGAAATCAGTTGACTATAGATGTATACGTTTATTTCTGTGCTCAAATTCTTTTCCACTGATACATGTCTATTCTCATGGCAAGTTGATAGCTTTTACCTGTGGTATATGGTAATATAGAGTATTGATTTTTCAAGCTTTGATTACATTGTAAACTTTTTTTCTTTTTACAAACTTATAGTGAATTTATTAAAGAAATTATTTCCTTTTAAAGTGTCAGGTTTATAAGAACAACAACAACACACAAACTTATTGGATTGTTTTATTTAAAACTTTTTGGTGTATTTTATAATTTCTCTGACTGCACATGGAATAGTGATGCCGATACATAGTGTATCAGTGTGCATTGTGATTGAATTTTCACTGTAAGTTAAATTTACCTTGAGCCTCTAAATAAAGAACTACTTATGTAAATTCATCCTGCTAAGAGATATGATGGTGCCAGCTATAGAAGTACCAGAATAGGAACAGCTGTCTGTTGCAGATTTGGGCTAAGCATCACATCAAGAAGGAATCATATATCTGTAGTCTCTAGAGAAACAGTGCTTGGCACCTAACGGTTTTTAAACTTTAATCAGTACAACAAAAGTTGCAGTGCTTTAGGACCAGAATATGATATACCTTTTAAATCTCTTTTAATCTATAATGTCTTTCCCTTTTTTTTCTTGTAATAATTTATTTGCTAAATAAATTTTTTTTCCCCTTTGTTTCTTATAGTCTGGTTCTTGTTGATTGAATTCCTTTGGTGCAGTTTAGTATGTTCTTCTGTGTTCTGCATCTCCTGTAGATTGGCATTTGGATATAGCGGGGATCTAAAAAACATTTTTTCTTGTTGTTTTATGTTCACTTCATAGGTGATGTTTTTGTCTTCCACCAGGAGGCACATCATACCTGCTTATCTCTCTTTCTACTACATTAACTAAGTTTATTTTGATTCACTTTAGTTTTAACAGTTCAAGGGTTTTTTAGAGAAGATGGTATAGAGCATAAGATAAGAGCTCTAGAGTACAGTAATCTGGATTCAGGCTTTGACTCTGGGCCTACTAGTTTTGGAATTTTGGAAAATCACTTCCCCTCTGTGTTAAGTTCCTTATCTGCTGGGGATGATTATGCCTACTCCTAGGATTGTTTAGAAGATTAAAGAGATCACATATGGAAAAGAACCTGGTACAGAGCCTGGCATGTAGCAAGTGGTCACTAAATGTTAACTGTTGTTGTTTTGTGAATTTAAAAATATTCTAAAATAATCTAAAGGATAGATTATCTTGATTATTCTAAAATCTAAAGGACAGATTATCTCGATTTGTAAGTGAGGAAATTAAAATTTGCATAACGATTGTTTTTTGGCTCACCTGGGTTTTTTTAGGGAAAAAGTAAGGAAATTATTCAACTGAGGTGAGTAGCTCTCCGTTGTCCCCATCAAAGTGAATAGTTACATTTAGTAACCACTCTTCATAAACTTAATTTCAAAAGTGATTTTTGTCAGTGCCTCGGATGTTGGTGTGTGTTCTTTTTAATTGGCCTTATCTCATGTTGGCAAGTTGCCCCCTCATTGAATAGACTTACACCATAGCACGTTTTATGCTTGCAGTCCATGAGAAATACTTTTCTGTTTCATAGGGAGCTTACTGTTAATGTTTTTATTTTACAGTGTAATGTTCAAGCTCAGCAATGCCTTATGTGGATCGTCAGAATCGCATCTGTGGTTTTTTAGACATTGAAGAAAATGAAAACAGTGGGAAATTTCTTCGAAGGTACTTCATACTGGATACCAGAGAAGATAGTTTCGTGTGGTACATGGATAATCCACAGGTTCGTAAAGTCCCAAGGATTATCTTTTAAAAGCATAGAAAGTTGTATTTAAGTATTTAACATACTATACAGGTTTTAGTATTTGTCTTCTTAAACAGTATATTTTTAGATTTATTTCTACTGACTGTCCTCTCTGCTCTGCACTCCTGACCTCTACTGTCTTGTTTGAATTTCAGAAGGTGAAACTAAGTTTATTTGATAAAAATTAATGCTTTTGTATTTTTCCCTCGAGAGAGACATGCTCTCTGTGGTAGAAAATTAGGTTTTAGAAAATTAGATCTTGAGTCACAGAAAAAAATAACAATTGAAGCTGTCCCAAAAATCAGAAATACTGTTTTTGTAACATATATTTCAAACAACAGCTAAAATAAAGACCAGGGATAGATGATTTTCTTGCATTAAGGAGGCTTAATACCAGGGTCCCTTTAGTGAGATTAAATTTAGGTTTAAGATGCTGTATCTAGGATAGTGACTGTTATTTTTTAATAAATAAATGACTTAACCACGTGATGCTCTTGCGCATATGTAGTCCTTTTATTTTGTGGTGTTAGATTTGAGTCAGTCATTGTAATGCCATCCATGAACTGAAATGCATTTTGATTTTATTGTTGCCTTGCAAAACATAGGGGTAAATGTTGTAATTTAAAAATTAGAATCCCAGCCTTAAGATCTGTAAGAGGCCTGGGATTAGATATCATCTGTGAAGTAGTTTTAAACTTTCAACTTTCTCTACTTTTTTTTTTTTTTTTTTTGAGATGGATTCTCACTCTGTCACTCAGACTGGAATGCAGTGGTACGATTTTGACTCACTGCAGCCTCTACCTCCCAGGTTCAAGTGATTCTCATGCCTCAGCCTCCTGAGTAGCTGGGACTACAGGGGTGAGCCACCACGCCCGGCTAATTTTTTGTTATTTTTAGTAGAGATGGGGGTTTCGCCGTCTTGACCAGGCTGGTCTTGAATTCCTGACGTCAGGTGATCCTCCAGCCTCAGCCTCCCAAAGTGCTGGGATTACAGGCATGAGCCACTGTGCCCGGCCTTTTGGAAATTTTTATCTTCAAATAAAAATTGGTATAAAAGTTAAAAATGGGGTTGTATGTTGCAAGGAAGGATGTGCAAAGCAAGGGATGAATCTCTAGCAGACTTCTAAGCTGATTTTTGTCCAGTAGGCTTCTCATGTGGGTGAGGAATGGAAGGTCTAGGGAAGAGCAGCAACTTATACAAGGTTCTATTCTGTTTCACAGAGCAGGAACTAGGTCTCCTGATAAGTAGTCTAGTATTCTTCCCTCTGTACTAATTTTAGATTAGACAAGATACAGATACACTAATGTGTGTGTGTTTATTTATGTAGAATTTGAGTTGTAAGGGACATCTCACCCATATGAGCCATTGCACGGTTCTGCCTATTTTCTCTCCCTGGTTTTTCTCTCTCATCACCAGGTCCGGTTGACATATGTATGGTTTCACCTGAATTTTACTTGAAACTCCTTGATTATTTTTCCACGTTCCTATGTAATAGATTCTTCTTGTCATTCTTCCTTTATCAGTACTACCCATTTAACAGAGCTAAAAGGAGTTAAGTACAAAATAGAATATATTTATTACCCTGAATAAAACATGGACTGGGAATTCAGAGGAAAGTTATACAGCTAGTAGAAGGAGTTGAAGTCTTCATGGAAGTGGTAACATTTGAAATTGACCTAGTAGTTTGGATATAATATTGGCTAAGAGATGGAAAAGTTGATTATTCCAGTGCTCAAAGAGTAGTGTGGGCAGAGATCAAAGCAAGAGAGCCTGTGGCAGATTTGGAGACTAGATCACTTTGGCTGTAGCACTCATCTAGGTTTGTACTCAGCTAGGTCTTGTCTGCATGAACTTTTGAAAGCCATATCTCTATGTTGGAATTAATGCATTGGCTTTTCTGGACATAGTGTCAATTTTTTTTTTAAGTGCAGAATTTAAATGTTTTTTAGTTTGTTCTTACTGAGTTTATGTCTTCTTTCCAACTTAGGAAATCTTGATTCTGTCAGCCAGTGTATTAGCCATTAGTAACAACTTGGTGTCACTTTTAAACGTAATAATCAAGACATAGCTACTCTTGAAAACTTTAGTAAAATGTCTTGCTAAGATTATTATATTATTTTCTTTATCAAGGTTATTATGATCAGTATAACCATGTTATTACATCTTGACATAAGCAATTAGATTGAACCATATGAAATTGCTAATATACCTAATACACAAACATTTTGAATTACTAAAAAATGGCAATTTCGTATGGTTCAATCTAGTTGCTTATGTCAAAGTATAACATGGTGATACTGATGATAATAACCTTGGTAAAGAAAGAAAATTAGTTTGATTCATCTGTTATCAGGGAGCCACTTCTTCCCCTGACCACTGCTTCCTTTTCTGCTAACCATGGGTTTAAAAATTCATTCTAGTGTTTATTAGGGATCATTTTGGGGCTTTCTGTGTTTTATCAAGGAGGTTGGTAATCATGGAGAATGAAATAATTAAGTTGCTGTACGAGGGAGTGCATTTGAAGAGATTTGAAAAAGTATTTGGCAAAATGAGTTTAGGAACTCATAATCAACAAATGGCCTATTTCCCTTTTTTTCTTAAGTGTTCTATTAGTTTGTTATTTCTTGTTCATTGTCAAGTAACAAATTTTGAATCTCTTTTTTTTCCAGTCAAACCTGATGGTAATCATACTAGTCCATAGAAACTGGGTATTTTGAATATTGCTTTTCTTTCAGCTACTTACATTTCTCTGTAGTGTACTACTATTACTGTGACACTTTATGTCATGCTTTGGTTTCTCATTTGTCTTCCTTCCACAAAGACTTAGAGCTCTATTCAGCAGTTAAAATAATAGGCTCATTAAAAACTGAAAAGAAATAAATTATCATCCTTGAATGGAAGGGTAACAGTTTTTGAAAAAATCACTTTGGTAGTAGTTAGAGATTCTTGAAGACATATTTACATTTCTTTTCCTTCCTTAAAGTTAAAAACCAAAAACCCATAAATATAAAACGTTATACATAAGAATACAAATAGCTTTTTAATGTTATACATTAATAAATTATAATTTTAATTTATATGCCTATTTACTATTTATTATTTATATTTGGAAGCTTGTACATAGTATATAGTTTAAAGCAGAACATACTTAATGGAATTTTACAACATATAGGTGTGTATGAAAGTTTTGAAAAGATCTGTCCGTGTCAACAGTAGGCAGTTCATGTTTGGGAATCTTAAGTCTTTGAAATATCTAGGCTTCCAGTTACCTCCTAATCATTCGTTAGAACAAGCCCATAGATTTTTTTTATTTTTAAGTACATTATTGTAAAGTCAGTTGAATAGTTGATGCTTTCTAATCTCCAGCAGAAATAATTTTCAAAATTAACTAAATCTAATGTTTTCATTTTTACCTCTAAAATATTCTATCAGTCTTTTATCAGTCTTCTATCACATAAATGAAATTTATATTCTTTGTTTCTTTTCCCCAGATTCTTTTGTCTGGTTTTCCTACCTCCATCTTCCTCCTCTATAATCCATTCAGTTTATTATATAGTAATTAAAGCATAATTTTGATTCCAGATCTGCTCATAAGCCTTCTTCATTGGCTTCAAATTCTCTACAGTATAAATTCTTTGCTGCTTTGTTTTTTATTTAGGTCCTCTATGATTAGGTTCTCAGTTCAAGTTTTCAGACCACCATTTTGTACCACAATCTTATAGGACACTACATCATAGCCCAACACAGCCACCCTCTCTTTCTAGTACAGAGCTGTGCACATTCAGTTGTTTGCCATAGTTTGTCCGTTTTCTCTGCTTGGAATATTCTCCCCTGCTTTTTGTGTTTCAAAATTTTCCTTAACCTCCAGCCTAAATGTTGTTCATTACTTCAGTCTTTCTGGATAACTTCAACCAGAGATGATTCTCCCTCTTCGTTTACCTTTAGCTCTTTTATGTGCAAACCATATCTAAAACTGAAGGGAAGAATGAAAATACTGTGTGTGGAAGTGCCTACATTCCCTGCATATGATGTAAAGAGAAGCTAACATTTTTTTTTTGGAAAAAGAAAGTATCAATGTAGATTAATATGGTATAACAAACAGTAAACCATTTAAATGGGGGGAAATGTAGTCCATTTTTGTCAAGAGATATTTGATAAAGAAATTTTAATAGAACAAAGTAATATGTATAGGCTTTTAAAGTATCTTACAATTATATTTGTTTTATGCCCCTAAATATTTCCCCCTTGCTTTCGGGAACAAAATCTGATCTTGTTTTTGGCTTTTTAAGCTCATGAGAAAGAGTATTGGTTTAGCTCCAGTGATAAAAATAGCCTTTTAGTCATAGAATGCATGATGATGGAAAAGAGTGGGATTCAGTTTTGTTATCCAAGCTATGGACTTGATTTCAGACCTAATAAAAACTTGAACAGAAGAAAAGTTCATTTGTAAAATGTGATATTAAAAATTGAGTTTTTTAACTTTTCAGAAGTACACATGGAACGTTATAAAATGAATTCGTAATATTGGATATTAATTATATATTAATAATTTGTTTCTAGAACCTACCTTCTGGATCATCACGTGTTGGAGCCATTAAACTTACCTACATTTCAAAGGTAGTCTTTATACATTGTCTTATATTCATGTGTGAATTAAAATCCTTGTGAATGAGAGTACGAATGGAAGCAGCAGTTTCCTTTCCATGTCCTTTAACAGTGATGTTCAGATTCCTATCATGCTGAAACAGTTTCTGATTACTATGTTTAGGAAATTCTTTAAATCGATACAATTATGAAGAATACGATTTTAACTTACAGGATGTGGCAAATTGCAAAAGTTAACATTAACTTTTATGATCAGGTATACGAACATCAGAAAGGGAGAAATCAGTGAAACAAATTCTATCCTGAGAAGGTCTGGAGATTTTTCTAAGTCTATATTATGTTTGTTTAGGCTGTTTCCAACTTTTAAATCCCATTGTCTTTGATACTTTGTTTTTTAATGTTTTATTTTGAGGAGCATACGAACCATTTTCATATTGAAAGGATGATTCTCCCCCCTCTTTTCACTTTGTCTCTTTTCATTTCTGTTTTCTTCTTTATTTGTTTTTCTGGTAGTTTTGCAATACTATTTTTTTGTTTTTAAAAATTTTGATTTTACGTTTGTCAGGTACCTTTTTTTCTTATTTTCTTCTATTAATGTTTAGGGAACTAAAAGATGCTGAGGTGCTAGCCCTGTGGATTTGTGTGTGTGTGTGTGTGTGTGTGTGTGTGTGTTTTACATAAAAGCAATAAAAGCTTGTTGATTACTTACATATGAGATGCAAAAGGTAGCAACACAGTATTATTAGATAATATGGGTACTATTACGCATATACTGAGATCTGTTGGCAAAGGTAGATCACTTCAACAGAAGACAAATTTACAAATGTGCCTCTGTTTAGAAGATAGATGTTATATAAATAAAATACTTTATATTAGTGTTACAACAGAGGTATTCATTCTCATTGACCAAAAAGAAAAGAAAAGAGCCCTTGGACAATAAAGATTACATATTTAAAAGGAAACATTTTTCTGTTAAAATCATGTTATGTAAATTTACATATGGCAAATACTATGTGGAAGCTCTTTCTTGAAATCAAGTATTAACTCAGTAAAGTGGGTAGGGTGACTGGCCAGCTGCTTTCCCCTCCTCCATTGCTCTTCTTTTAAAATATAACCTTTTTTTCTGTGCAGTTCTGTAACTTTCATCTTGTCCTCCCACTTCCTGAAGTTTAAATTGTGCAGTTTGTACTCTACTTTGGATGTACCACTTTTTTTCCAAAAAAAATTTATTTCGAAAATTTATTTCTGGAACAAACTTTTGTGTGACTCAGAACTGTGAGTTTGTAGTCGGGATCAGTGAGGAATCCCAGACTTAGAATTCCTTTTGAAGGTACAAAACAGATGCTGCAATTACCAGTTCTGTCACTGGACAACAGCATGGCAATAGTTGTGAATGAGCTTCTCGGAGGTACTTTATTTAAAGGGATAGCAGCCACCAAATGCAGCTGGTTGCTTCATCTTCTAAAATGAACCATGAGCTGCATTTAATAAAGTGATCCCATTATCCTAGGGTATTCTCCTAGGAGCAAGAGAGGATCCAGCTCCATTTTGATCTCCTCATAGCAGATTAATGCCTTAATCTTAATTATTAAGATTAAGATTAATTCAGTTAAATGCCTGGATTTATGGACTTTAAATGCACAGTCTCCCCTTTACCCATCCCCATTTTTGCTTAAAAATCATAGCTAATTTAGAAATACGTTATTTGGGAAGAATGCATAGTTCTTGTAGAATATTCATTGAGGGTATTTTGAAAATTATGTTAAACTAAAAATACTTGTGTGTATGACATAAAGCCTAAAGGTTTACTTTCAGCTTCTCTCTGACATTTCTTTGAAGAGAAAACAAGTTTGTTCAAAGAAAATTTGGAAGTATTATTTGCAACCTCTTACAGTTGGGAACTGCATCCTATGTATTTAATTTGCTGTTCTTTTTCAGTTGTCTTTCATGTTTAATTTTAAGTCTATTTACTAAATGTGTATGATTATTGGGGAATCATACATGTGGAAGTTTACATAGTATATATGGTTGGTTTTAGGATGATATGAAGAAGTGAGGAACCCATCTCTATTTTTCTTTTTAGGTTAGCGATGCTACTAAGCTAAGGCCAAAGGCGGAGTTCTGTTTTGGTAAGTAGCCATGTTATATGTATTTTAAATTGACTGATATAATTGTATCATATTGTAAAAAAAAACTGTAGGAGAAAACCACACAAAACCTATGGCTGAATGAATTATTCTAAAGTGAATTCCCTTGTAACCGCTATACGGATAAGGAAATAACATTTTGCACTCGCCCTCCCCTAACCCCGAAGCCTCTTTCCTGTGTGCCATCCTAGTTACAATCACCTCCTTCTACCCATGTGTAACTGTAATTTTGGCATTTATAACGATCACCTCCAGTGAGATTTCAGGTAATTTTAAACTTTCTGTGTCATGTTATTCTACATTAAACATATAATTAATTAAAAGGATTTGGTCTTTAGCTTGTGGGTGGTGAGAAATGTACAGTTTGGGATAGGAGTAGTTGAGGGTATTGGATTAACTTACTCAGCAAATGTTTAGTATATGCCAGGCACTGTGCTTGGCAGTGGGGCAGTAAGATGAATAAGAAGCAGTTGCTGCCCTTAAGGCTGGTTGGCTCATAGATAAAAAATACCAGGCAATTATTATTGCAGTTGTCACAACCTGTAGATAAAGGGATATGCAATCTATTAAGCACAAAGAACGACCTTCAGATCTTTATTGGGGAGCTTGGGAGTCGGGGAGCCTCCCCGGAGGAGGAGATGCTTACACTGGTGGCCAACTAGCCTGCTGCTTATATCCTTTAGCACTGCAGAGAAAAGGCAGGAGGACCACATGCACAGAGGATTGTGGGGAGAAGAGCGTGGTGTCTCTGGAGCTGAACACTGAAGCTAGAGGGTATGATAAGTGGCTAGAGAGTAGAAAGGCAGGCAGAAGCCAGGGTGCTGTGTTTTGACGAGCAATAGGTTTTATTATTTTGAAAAAAGGAGAAGAGAAAGAGAGCATCTGAAAGCAGACATAAGGTGAAGGAGTTTTTTGTTTTTTGTTTTTGTTTTGGTATGGATAGGAAGGTTTTGATGTAGGTAGACTGGGTAAGTGGCCTCTGAACTACTGTACTTATGTAAGGTCCTGAGTTAGTGTGGTGGCAATGGGAGAAGGAGGAAGGGTGAAAAGAAGGAAAAGTGCAGGGGCTTGGTGGATATGGGGGAATTAGAGAGAAGAGAGAGGTAGCAGGGAAGTTTGCTTCAAGTAAAGAAATGGGAAGTCAGGGAGAGCTGGTTATATAAGGTAAAATGTTTGCTATGGAGTTGAAATGGTGGGGAATTTCCAAATGGAAATGTTCTGTTGATAGTAATTGAGGACTGGATGGAACTTTAAGGTCAAGAATGGAGAAATTTGGGGTCTGTTAAAAAGGGAGTGGTAGTTGAAGCTAGGAAAATTGATACCCTCTCAGAGAGTATGTTAGTGGACATTAGTGACTGAAGGAACAAATATTTGGAGTGGCCAACTAACATCAAAAGGGACTATTTCACATTAAAGTGAGAGATACTTTTGGGGGTAGAATTGAAATTCTTTGCTCTCTTTTGCTTGAAAAGGACAGGTTTCTTTAGGCAGTGGTTAGAAATAGCATCTTGATGTGAGCAAGATGAAACGTGGCTGTCAAGGTAATCCTCTTACCTTGAAGATTAAATAGGAAGATTAAATTAAATTAAATGCTTTTATCTCACTATGAAGCTATTTTTTAAAGTTACATGTTTATTACTAATTATAATTTTGGTTACGAAGCAGGACAATGTCTCAGAGCCTTGTAAATGAATCGGTATTGCATGTCAAATAACTGAGAACTTTGTATTTTAGAATGTATAATGCACATACTTTTGACAACCCTTTTTTTCTAAAATCTCAAACTTACAGAAATAGTAATATACAGTAACAGACTTGACATTCATAGTTATTGGAGTATTTAGAATGGGTGATTTTAGTTGGAATCAAAAATTAAGATTAGTCATTCATTGATCAGTCAATAGTTTATTAGTCCTCTACTGCTAGTGGGAGTAAAGATTCATGAAATGCTTACTTTCAGAGAGAGAAGCGCTGTCTTCTAAATAGAACCACAACTTTCATTCAAAGTGGCAACATGTCTTCTCTCAAATTGTCCCAAGCCAGTGAGAATAAGAAACATGCAAGCCATTTTTGATGGAGGGAGCAGAGTATCTGTAACCCTCAGTATGTAAAGTTGGAAAGTGGATAGAGGAATGGTAGATAATTTAGCAGAGTGGAGGAAGAGGCCAATGAAAAGCTCACCATTTAAGTTTCTGCCTCACCCCAATTCTAGATAGGCTTAGGTATAGGAGATACATTTTCTGAGGAAGCAACAGTGAGGAAGGACCAAAAACAGGGACTTAGTTTGCATATCTATATCAGAAACAATCTCTGTTCCCTACCTCCATCTAGCTGGATCAGGCAGACACCCTTCCCCTGTTCCAGCAGGAAATGGGATGTGTGGTGTCTCCACAAATACAATCAGTGAGGCTATATATTTAGGGGCACTAGTCCCAGAGAACGAAAGGAATGAGGCATGAAAGTGAAAATAGGAAGATTAAATGAAAGTCTGCACAATCAGTGCAACCCCAACCCCAGAGCACTGGGCAGCCGGGTTTAGGTGAGTAAGATCTGAATACCCTAGAGAAAAGATCCATAGATACTGACTGACATCTGGGCATTTCTACTAGAAGAGCTTGCCATAGTTGACTAGTGAGGTCCACAGTCAGCAGCCCTACAACAACCCAAGAGAGCTTTTCATCAGTCTTTTTAGCACTTTCTTTTAAAATATGAATAGACAGCCCAGGATTACTGAACATTTGATGAGAGAGGATTATCAAACAGGAGAAGGAACATGAGACAATGCAAAACTCACAAGAAAAAGGCAAAGAAATCTGAAAGTAGAACAAAGGTAAAGATAGATAATGGAAAAGAGATGAAAGCAATCAAAGAAGTCCAACATCTGATAGAGACTGAGAGGACAGAGGAAAGTACAGAATAGAGAAAACAGAATGGGGAAAATTGACAAAGAGTGTGATAAAATACCTTAGAACCTCTTGAACCAAAACCATATATTCATAACCAGTTGATCTCAGGTTGTGAGATGATTTTTGTTTGCAGTTAAGCTAATGTTTATGCTTCAGGTTTTATCCATTTTATGTATTCATTCTAATCATAAAGATTTGAAATGAAATACTCAAGTGGAAAAGGTAGGAAGGATACAAGCTTCTAGGGGTGCATTTATTATTTACAGTGAAACCTTTACTTTAGGGTTTTTATGGTAACTTAGCAGTATCAAAGTTTTTTTTTTTTTTTAATTGTTCAAAGATTTTCTTTCCTTTTCTCCCTTCCCCACCAATATTGCTAATACACCACATTTCAGTCACTTGCTTTCCTTTTTCTTTTTTGAGATGGAGCCTCCTCACTCTGTCCCCTGGAGTGCAGTGGTGTAATCTTGGCTCACTGCAACCTCCACCTCCTGGGTTCAAGTGATTCTCCTGCCTTAGCCTCCCAAGTAGCTGGGATTACAGGTGCCTACCACCGTGCCTGGCTAATTTTTGTATTTTGAGTAGAGACAGGGTTTCACCGTGTTGGCCAGGTTTGTCTCGAACTCCTGACCTCAAGTGATTTGCCTGCCTTGGCCTCCTAAAGTGCTGGGATTATAGGCGTGAGCCACTGCTTCCTGCTTTACATTTTTTATAGTGCTTCCTTACTCCTTAGAAATCTCCAGATGATGGCAGTGAAGAATATTCTGTACCAAGCACTGTGTTAGTTTCTTGACATATAAGATCGTCACCTCTTAAGGAGGTGGAATGAGTGGCATTCCCATTTCACAGATGAGGAGTATCAGGCTCAGAGAAATTAAGTAATGTTTGAAAGATGATATTGCTTGTAAGTGCATAAGCTAGTCAGGTTGGACTGATTCCAGGCTGACTTTTTTTCTAGATCATACCTATATATCTACATCTTGTCATGAAGTAATTCTTAAAGTCCAAGAGATTTTATTCAGATTGCAAGGTATACTAGGAGTCTTTTTTTAGATATATATTTACATCTCTTCCTTCCCTTAAAAGAGATCCTTATATAAATATTATTTATTCAGAAGTATATGTATTAAGCATTTACTGTGTACCAAGTATAGTATATTAATAAGTGCATAGATTTTTAAACTCTTCAGATGTTCTGGGCAGATGCCCAAAATAACATTGAGGGGAAGAAGCCATTATGAATGAGGAGGGCTCTGCTTCAGCCTAAGCTGAAAAAAAAAAAAGAGTATAAAAGGAAGCCTTACTGATGGCTAGAAATTACAAGCACAAGTTATTTATTGATAGGTATAGCATCCTAGTGAATTACGGATTTATCTTAATATATATTTATGGCAATTATAACTTTTCCAGTCTCTAGAAAGATATACAAGAACAGATTTCCAGTGTGTTAAATTTCTTTTAAGGTTATAGACTGGTTGTTTTGTAGTGCTTTGCAAGATAGGCTTTGACTTCCTTTCTAAGACCTTCATCTCAATTCAAGGAAGCTGTAGTTTAGAGTGTCTTGGTCTCAGTCCCAATTTCAAAATCTTGTGTGTTTTCCTTGAGAGTTTGCATTTCCCCTTCTCTTAGCCACATTCAACTGTGTGCTAGTATATCTTTTAAAATTTTGGTGGAGACGTTTTGAAGTTATTTTTATGTTTGAATAATTGCAACAGTATAACTATTCAGATACTTAGCTCCTGGAATAATATTTTTGCTTTTAAAAATAAATGCACGTGGTGTATAATACATAGCTTTAATTCAAGAGTGGACTATGATGGTTTATAGACAACTGTATGTGCACATGTGCTTTGCTTTATAAAAGTACATAGTCCCTAAAGGGGTATATATAAACTAAATTGCATAAAAGTTCCAAATGTATTAAGATTCAAAATATAAAGGAAATTCATAAGGTCTAGAAAAATAAATCTTAAGTTAGGGAGATTTTCTAGATGATATGAAATCTGGATACATTTATAGAAAATATTCATAGTATATTAAAATTTGATAAGGTATTTACCTTATTTACCAAATTATTTACCAATAGGTTGTTAAAGAGTATTAGTCAGGAAAACACCACACTAGGTATTTCAAACCCAAGGGATTTGTTACAGGGAATTGGTTACCCAAATCTTGGAAGACTGAAAGAATGCGAAAGGAATGCTGAAGTAACCCAGAAATTAGAAACTACATGAAGTAACTACTACTCAAGGAGGGCTAGAGAGACAAAAGGGGAGAGACAGTAGTATTACTATAACCTAGGGCAGTGGAGTAGGAGCTACCGTGGAGCTATTGGTATCCAAGGGGACTCTGCAAGGCTGGCGTAGGGGGCAGGAAAAGGCCTCTAATAGTAGCTAGTTGTGTGCTGCTGTTGGAGAGAGGTCAACAACAGCAGGAATCAAGGAGAGTCTCCTCTTTCCTTCTCCCCTCTCCCACTTTACAGTCTCTCATCAGTACCTCCCATTGGCAGAGAATGGCCTCAGATGGGGTCTAGGAAATACTGTTTGCAGACTGCCAGCCCCAGTGCCACAGAGCCTTTGAAAATTAGAAACTAGAGATATCCACAGGTGCTAATAACCAGTTCTGGTGAGGGGTATTCAGTGAAATAAACCTTGCGTATGTGGTTGATAGGAATGTGAACAAATTCAACTTTGTGGGAAGATGATTTGGAAATGCCTATAAAAAGTTTAAACGTCAGCTGTCTTTGACCCAGCCAATCTATGTCAAGAAATTTATCCCCCAGAAATGCTAGCCAAGTGTGGAGAAATATATGTGTGTGATGTTTCATTGTAATATTTTATATAATTTCAAAAACCGGAAGTAGCCTAAGCGTCTATCATTAGGGGATTGACTAAATGTATTGTGGTGTATCCATTTGATAAAAAACATGGCCATAACAAAATAAGAGTTTTACCTGTGTTATTGTGTGATAAAAGCTATATTATATGTGGTCTGATATATTTCATCAAATCCACGAGAGTCATGGTGTTGAACCTAGTGAAGTTTTTCAGCTACTGCGAACATAAATTTACAGGTAATAAGTACAGTATTTGGTGTGTTATTTTTTTCTGTCAACAGTTATGAATGCAGGAATGAGGAAGTACTTCCTACAAGCCAATGATCAGCAGGACCTGGTGGAATGGGTAAATGTGTTAAACAAAGCTATAAAAATTACAGTAAGTATATGTATTTTTTTGAAAACTGTTCGCTGTCTGGAATTAATCTTTTCATTTTGAAGATACACCTACCAAATGTTCCCAGCTTACCAACAGGTTTCATACTCAAGCTTTGTTTAAAAGACAGGTGTTCAGAATGTGAATATGTTGTCTTGTACTTGGTGACTGTTGGTCCTTTAATCAGCCCATGATTGCCTTTTTAACTTATGAACCTAATAAGGAGATATATTACTGCAGATCTTAATCACTTCTTACAACGTTTCTAGAATATGTGCTTAGCACGTAGAGTTCTACCGGGAGGATATATTTTTTTCTTCTAGTATAGTGTAAGAGATTTCCTGCCACCTACCTGGGGAATAGGCACTTCTCTCTTCTAAGCCCTGACTGGGGATTGGGGTCAGAGAGGGAAAGAGTTGAAAACAGGAGCAGAACAAGGGGAGATGAAGGCTGAAAAATGAGGGATAGGGATAGGGATAGGGATAGTGTCTGAAGGGTTGTGGCAACCAGAGGGTCCTGCCCCATGTGACCCTTGAGAAGTTTGTCTCAGGCTCTAAACTTCCTATGTCCGATTTTTTTCCTTGCGTTCCAGGGCTTGATACCTTTCCCATGCTACAATTTCTTGCTTGTAATGTGTGCTTCTCTTCTTTTTTGGTTTTCTGATGAATATTTATTGATTATTTACACTGTGCCAGATCTTAGACTGAAGGTTTTACTTAAATGAACTGGAAAAGTGAGACCTAGAAAGATTAATCTACCAGTTTTATAGCTAGTAGATTATGGAGCTGGAAGTCCAGTCCAGTTTGTTGGACTCTGGAGCCTGAACTCTGAAGTGCAGTGCCTTACTGCTTCCTGAACAAAAACAGCCCCTGTCTCCTTACTCTTTTGTTCCTAAAACCAAAAACCTTTACTGAGAGAGTTTGCTAGTGTTAGTTTCCCTTTACACTTTTGTAGAAAAATACATAGTAGACCTGCATGGAATATGTTGGGAAGGAGTTCTTGTGTTGTGAGATTTGTGTCAATTGCGTTTTTGTTTTTTTTTTTAATAAAGTGCAATTATTTACTGACCCTAAGTGACGTATTCTCAAAGAATATGTGCCCTGAAAGTCAGCGTATGTTAGTCACTCGTTAGTTTTAATCTAAAATGAATAATTTCATATTTATATCACAACACAATAAAGAGTCAGTGTAGTTAAAGCTGTTCCCAGAGTTAAGTCGAATTTTTTTTTTGTTTTGCACTAGAACAGCTTGTTACCACATGACAGAAAACGCCTACGCACTGCATCTGATCTGTACATGAAGCAGAAGTTATTTTAGGTTTGTGCAGTTTTAGGAAAGCAATTTTTAAACCTGATTCAGACATACATATTCTTAAAAACTTTTAGCTAATCATTTTAACTCTTTTAATTAATATTCCCTGCTGAAAAATTTCTTTAGAAAGATAGTATCTCGTAACTTTACTAACTTCATGTTTTACAATTTGCAGTAACAAGCAGCACTGGTTTCTTAGTGCTTTAAGAGAAAAAGCAGTGAATTGTCTCAGGCTTTTTACCATTTTGGGGGGTCTTAAATTGCTATGTCTAATTTATCAGTGGTATGAAACAGTCTTATACAAATGACACTGGTAAACTTTTTAGCATGAAGGAAAAACAGATTAGAAATTCTAAATAGAATTCTTAAAAATACTTCTAAGTAGCTTTTGTGGTCTTGCAACTTTATTTTACATGTTGAAATTTTTATAGTTTTTAAGATAAATTTGTTGGTAAATGATTTTAATGTTTTTATAATTCACATTTGGAAAATATAAATATATATAAGATATAGAAATCCTTATTACTATAGTGATTAATAAAGTGGTTATAACTGCATTAAAGTGAGTATAGAATTGATAGCACTTATTAAAAATAAACTTTAGATAGACACACATTTAACTCAGGATAGCAATGAAATAATTTCCCATGCTTTAATAAGATATGCTTTATGTTAATTTTATTCCTTAAAAATCTTACCTTTTTTATGTGCATTTTATATATTAAGTGTATTAAAGTGTGGAATCTCTAATTTGTTATATTTTCCTATGAACATTGCTGATAATTTACATGTAGATTATTTGAAAACTTAAAATGTACATTTTGATATATGTACTTAATACATAAATCTTTCTATGGAATCACTCTCATTTTGGTGAACTGTATAATTTAGTGGTCTTTTAGTGGTCTGCTAAGTACTGTGTGATAAGTTAATTTTAAAATTTTAGAAATCTGAAATTAGAGTTTGGAAATCTAGTTGGGTGCCACTTGAAATTCTTTACCCTTTACAGTTGCTTTTCAACTTATGATGGGGTTACAGCCTTATAAACCCATTGTAAGTCAAAAACACAAGTTGAAAATCTATTTAGTACCCCAACAAACCCACTATAAAGTTGAAAAATTGTTAGTTGAACCATTGTAAATCCTGGACCATCTGTATTACACACGCACAAAAAGGAAAAGAGCAACAGTGGGAGAATCATCCCTGAAGGGGGAGTATCAATGACTGGAGTGAGGAAAATCAAATTTTAAAGTTTGCTTTCCACTGTTCATTTATAGTAATAACAACATAAATATGGTGGTTTCTGTTTCCTTATTGATTATTAAGGAATGTCTAAGATATATATCTGAACAGAGAGCCACTGTTTTTAAACATGTCTTTTTTAAAATTTAAAAATAAATATTCGATTTGAATCTAAAAATTAGTCCTTTGAATTTGTGACAGAAACTCCACAAGTTTGGTATATTTTTAATAGAAACTGGAAACAAGTAGATGTAGAATTCTCAGAAAGATTGTAAGACATGGGAGTTTGTGTCTGCACTAAGGATTTTTATTCTCAGTGAAGTGAATTGAACATTATCGCTATTTCTTTCTTTCTTTCTTTCCTCCTTTTTTTTTTTTTTTTGAGATGGAGTGTCGCTCTCTTGCCCAGGCTGGAGTACAGTGGTGCTATCCCAGCTCGCTGCAGCCTCCGCCTCTGGGGTTCTAAGTGATTCTTGCGCCTCAGCCTCCTGAGTAGCTGGGATTACAGGTGTGCGCCACCACACCCGGCTAATTTTTGTATTTTTAGTAGAGACTGGATTTCGTCATGTTGTCGAGGTTGGTTTTAAAACTCCTGGCCTTGAATGATCCACCCAGCTCGGCCTCCCAAAGTGCTGGGATTACAGGCGTGAGCCACTGCACCTAGCCCAACATTACATTATCATTCAGTGAATTGAATATCAACTTTCCTTTTAACTTTTGAGAAACCTGCAGCGTTTTTATGTATTTCACGCATAAATACTTAAATCTGTTTTGTTCATCTCTTTATTCTCTAGTTATTTTTACCTTTTCTTTTCCTACTATTAGAATTTCCTACTACTAGGATCACATGGAAATGCCTGCCAAGAATACATTCAGATCTCCTACACAAAATGCAGGGACGTAAAAAGATAGAAAGCCAAGGAAAGGGAGAAAGGCAGTAGACAAAGAAACCAAGTGGATTCAGTGTCTGATATGTGCCAACTGCCCAGTGGAATCACTTTTCTCATTTTCATTGGACACTTGGGTGGTTTGGGGTAGGGTTGTATCCTGAAAATGTCTATCTTAATGGCTGAATGTAGACCATGTTTTCTAGTGGGACCTATCGTTTTTAAAGGAGTTATCCATATTCATGGATATTTTGCTTGAACTTTTCTTGTTCTTAGGGAATAAGATGATTAAAGTTAGATAATTTTTATAGTAAAATGCAGTTCTAAGTTAACTATTAGCGTTTGATTTTATTATAATGACAAATTAGAAGCAGTGAGCTTAACAGCATGAGCAAGGACTTTTAATATACTGTAATTTAAGAAAAATGGAAAAACCAATATAAATTTCAGTATTTTTAAAATTATTTTAAAGGTTTTTCTTAATAATTCCGATGTCTAAGTAAACTTCTTGAGAGAATAACGGCTGGTTTTCTTATGGGTCACCTCTTAGCAGCACCTCTCATCTAATCTAGTTGAATAGATTGTTTTCTTTCTGGTTTCAAGTTCTCTTAATGCTGTTTTCTGTTCTCAGTGAGATCACCAGGCCATATTTTCTCTGTCAGAATAATTGAAATATATGATGCTATTTATTAGAAAATATAATGGGCTTCCCTAGCAAATCGTTCCAGGGTATACTATCCTAATTTTATTTGACAAGGAAAGTTATCTTCATTATTTTATTGCCTTTAAAAAGCACTCCAAAATGTGCACGTTCTTAGAAGCATTCAAGAGGTATTCAGGATTCTCTTCTCTTTCCTGTTTTCTCTCTCTTTTGTTTCTGCGGATGAGGGCATTGTAGTATGAATATGAACCAGAGGCTGGAGGGTTGGGCTTAAGGCCTGAGAGAAACCACTTCAAGGGCGGCAGGTGGGGAAGAAAGGGAGAGGGAGTTTTAGAAGTCATCTAAGAGACAAGTCATTTATTATATCCATAAATTACATTTGTGTGGATTGGGATTTACTGTAGCTCAGCGTCCTTTCGTATACACATGGACCATGTTTGCTAAATGTTTTGCAAAATGCTGCTTTGCAAATCCTTATCTGCATTGTATACCCTCTTTTCTACAAATTGGGTGGGAGTAGCATCGTATAGAAGGAGAGCACAGGTTTTAGAGAGTGTTTCTCAATACGGTTTCTGAAACTCCTGCCTCAAAAATGTCTGGTGTTCTTGCTTAAAGTGCAAGTTTTTGGGCTGCAGTATAGATTTGTGGAGTCAGTTTCTGGGTTCGAAGCAGGGAAATCTGAAGTTTTAAATAATCTTCCTGGGTGATACCTTATGCACTCTAAAGTTTGAGAAACCACACTGCTTTGGAATCACACTAGTAAATGGTTTGAGCCTTTGAATACAATGTGAATGGTGTCCTGTAGTTCTACCAGTACTCTATTAACAGGAATTAGCTATATGACAAGCAAACTATTTAAGTTAAATATTTCTACACCACTACTTCTGTGATTGTCAGTAGTATTTGTCATAGTGTTTCTGAAAGACTGCAAGGTTCCAAATGCCCTTTAAATCATTGGAGAAAGACTAAATCATGTTCAACATCATAATTGATGCTAAGCAGATTTGATTACATTTTATTCACAGCCTTAAAAATGTATAATTTAAATACAGACTACGTGCTTAACAGTCTACAGATAGAAATGATTTACTCAGTACCTTATTTACTGAATAGATCACGTAAGAAAAGCTAAAATATATGTTAAAAATTTGTGATACCTTTGATTTTTTCATCCACTTTAGTGAGGTGTTAATAGGAGATTCTGCTGTTACCACAGTCATTGTTTTCCTGTACTTGTGAATGATTTATCATTGATCCAAGTATTGGAATTCCTTCTTTAAATTTCTAATGAAAAGTTTTGTTTTGAAACTTCTGATGTGTTTTTTTTTTTTTTTGAGATGGAGTCTCACTCTGTCACCCAGGCTGGAGTGCAGTGGCCGGATCTCAGCTCACTGCAAGCTCCACCTCCCGGGTTTACGCCATTCTCCTGCCTCAGCCTCCCGAGTAGCTGGGACTACAGGCGCCCACCACCACACCCGGCTAGTTTTTTGTATTTTTTAGTAGAGACGGGGTTTCACCAGGTTAGCCAGGATTCTGATGTGTTTTAAGAATTTTGCTATTTTTCCTGCTGACGTTGGATTCATCCATTGAGTCTTTCAGCATTTATTGAATACACTATGGTTTTGGTAATAGTCTCTGTCTTGAAGTCAGGAAAGACTGAATATGCCACAATCCCAGAATCATGGGTAGGAATGGAGAAAGGGAAGAAAACAGCAAAGAGCTGTAAACCAATTATAAGTGTGCCAGTAAACAGGGTCTAGAGCACAGCAGTTGGGCTTGGCAGAATTACACACACTTGGCTAGAATGTATTATAGTCAGGACCTAAACCTATATCCCTAATGCCCCTGAGCCTATTTCCTTATCTCTTAGGTGGGGGTAGAACCCCTATGCATAGGGTAGACAGGAGTAGTAAAGGAGAAAAATGTATGAAATAGTACTTGCCCGAGTAAGCACTCAGTGATAGCTATATTATAAAGTATTATTCTAACAGAAAAATTAGTGTGATAACTTAAAGGAGTACATATATGGACTGTAAATAATTTTTATATGTATTTGTCAACTATATACAAACAGACAATTAATTAGAAATTCTGAGAAAATAGGTTCACATGTATAATGCTGGTTGCAAAATGATTCATTTTATTTACTATTTCAGGTACCAAAGCAGTCAGACTCACAGCCTAATTCTGATAACCTAAGTCGCCATGGTGAATGTGGGAAAAAGCAAGTGTCTTACAGAACTGATATTGTTGGTGGTGTACCCATCATTACTCCCACTCAGGTAATTAGGTAACTCTTCTATTGCATGAGGGTCTAATTACTGTATATTGATTTTTATATTATTAAAACTAAAACAGGGCATCTTTGCTGAATTAGTATAATATTCAATTACTATAAAATATTTTTGTTTATTTCAAAAGTATTTATTATAAAAAATTTGGAAATTACATAATGTTTAACACTTTATCATGATTTCTCTGAGCCTTTCTTCGGTGTACTTTTCACCTCAGAAATGGAGATATGAGTTGTATATTACACTTTGTAAACAGATTTTTTCACTTACATCATGAACATTTTCCAAGTCATCAGAAATCCTTTTACATCATTTTTAATGAGCACATAGTAGTTCTTCCATGGATTTACCATAAATTATAAATCCTCTATTGGACAAATAGAGTTCCTTTTCCTTTTTGTTTCTTTTACTTTTATAAACAATGCTATGAAGAATATTCTTAAAGGAGAAATTCCTAGAAATAAAATTGCTGAGGCAAGAGTTTGCAAGTAGTAATTTTTAAAATCTACTTTTTCTACAACCTGGTCTAAGTGAGCTAAACAGAGGACTGGGATTTTAACTCAATTATATTTCAGAAGTAACCATATGCTAAATTAAGTCTTTATTTGAGTTTTAGGAAAAATATAAATTTATGAACAATTTTTGATGAAATTAAAACTCTTGTCTGAGCTTGAATTTCTTGTTTTGCTGTTGAAAAGGATGAATTTGTAATGGCTACTAAGTTACTGGTAGTTGAGAAAGCAATAATTTTAAAGTAATCAATTGGTATTGCTAAGCTTGGGTATTTTCATTACCAGTGTGCCTTTTGAACTTAAAATAAGACTTTGACACTTTATAAATCTTTTAAGTCAAATTGTATTATACTCCACATTTTTCAGGTCTTTTGCTATGGGAGGGTGATTAGTGGGATTAGAAATCTTACAACATTAATTAATTAATTAACTATTGAGTGCTTTATGCTTGGCAAAGGGTATGTTAATGAAGAAAATTGACAAAATGAACAAAATGAACAAAATATGACAGCTCTATGCTGTCATAGAGCCTACATTTTTCACCAAAGTTGGATTAAAAAATGAACTAGAATTGTGTGTTTACTTTTTCCAAAAGTAATGATTTTAAACTATTAACCTTCTGGTTACTATGTAGCTAGATTAAGCTGGTATTAATCTAGCTGGTATTATGACCTATGTTGACATAAGGGGTAAGACTATTTTCCTGTAGTTGTGTTAAGATATTGTATTAGTTAGTATCTGCGGCTGTTTTAATTTTGTCTAGAGTTAAGATTTTGTTGCATTGTAATTTTGGTATAGATCAGTCCTTTCTAGGATTTAATGGGGGGGGTGTAATTTTAAAACTCTCAGAGAAGTTTATTGCATCATTTATTTTGTAGTATAGTTTTAAAAATTATAAAATAATATATATCTATTGTAAAGGGCAAAAATTGGTAAATTGGATCTCATCAAAATAAAAAATACTTGCTCTATGAAAGCCCTTCTTAAGAGGATGAAAAGCTACAAACCAGGAGAAAAATTTGCAAACCACATGTCCAACAAAGGACTTTTATCTAGAACATAAAAAGAACTCAGAACCCAACAGTAAAAAACCCAAGAAATCCAGTTAGAAAATTCATGAACAGATATTTCATCAAAAGATAAAAGATACACAGATGGTAAGTAAGCACATGAAAAGATGTTCACCATCATTAGCTAGTAGGGAAAAAATAAAAAGTAAGAGCACAATGAGAGATGACTGCACACTATCAGAATGGCTAAAATAAAAGTGACAACACAAATGCTGCCAAGGATGAGGAGAAACATCTCTCAGGTGTTGCTGGTGGGAATGAAAATTCGTATAGCCACTCTGAAAAACAGTTTGGTGTTTTTTTTTTTTTTTTTTTGTGGTTGTTTTTAATAAAAGTAAGCTTGTGATTACTATACAACCCAGCATTTGCAGGCCTAGGCGTTTATCGTAGAGAAAGGGAAAATTATGTTCACATAGAAACTTGTGCGTGAATGTTGATAGCAGTTTTTTCCTAATAGCTAAAAGCGGGAAACAACTCAAATGTCCTTTAATGGGTGAACAGTTAAACAACTGGTCATCCATCCATACCATGGAAATACAGCAATAAAAAGGAATGAACTCTAGATATAAGGAACAACCTGGACGAATCTCTAGAGAATTATGCTGAGTGAAAAAAGATAATCGGTAATCTCAAAAGATAACCTGTTTGTTTCCATTGACATTATATTTTCAAAATGTCAAAATTATAGTCTTGGAGAACAGATTAGTGGTTGCCAAGTGATTTAGGGGTAGGAGCTCTAAAGTTTACAAGGGAGCCTTGGAGTGATGACCAATTCTGGGTCTTAAATGTGGTGGTAATTACACAGATCTACACATGTGATAAAACTGCATAGAACTGTATAGACACACATAGACAAACGAATGTGTGTAAAGCTAGTGGAATCCGAATATAGTGTGTGGGTTGTGCCGATGTCATTTTCTTGTTTTTGATAATGTTACACAGTTTCCCTTTGAGGGGAAACTAGTGAAAGGGTACATAGGACCTGTTGTACTTTTTTTGGGCGGCTTCTGGTGAATCTGTGTAATTATTTCAAAATAAAAAGTTAACTCCTTCCCCAAAAAAGAGCACTGGTGGCAGGACTTGTGCAGAACAAGAGGAACAGAAATTTGTGCTTTAATCAGTGACAGGAAAATTATGAGTAAGTATATCAGATTAATTAGAAAACCCTTCAAAAATCTGTTTCTAACTAATCTAAGGTGGATTTTAAGATTTTTCTACTGGGATAGCATGAAATAAAAGTATGCTGAACAAGCAAGAAAATTATTTATTGTGCTTCATTTTAGAAAGAAGTAAATGAATGTGGTGAAAGAATTGACAGAAATAATCTGAAACGGTCACAAAGCCATCTTCCTTACTTTACTCCTAAACCACCTCAAGATAGTGCAGTTATCAAAGCTGGATATTGTGTAAAACAAGGAGCAGTGGTGAGTAGCTTAACAAAATACATGAAATAATGAAAAAGGATTATGTTCTAGCAAACTCAAATTAACATGGAAATTGCTTTATTTTATGAAAGACCCAAAGTGAGAGACCAGCATGCTGAGGAGAGTCAGGAGATAAAATAGGGAATATTCTATGTTTATAATTCAATGCTGTTATTTGCTTGGTTTGCACGGGGCCGGGAAAGTTAATGCCCATTACCACTGACTTTCAGTTTAAATGAGCTTTCCTAACAGTTTAATGTTTTAGAAAGTTTTTCTATTGATCTCCGCTCATCCTCGGGAGTGGGTCAGGGAAAGAGAAAGTTTTTCTATTGATCTCTACTCATCCTCAGGAGTGGGTCAGGGATCGAGAGCTTTAGTGGGGAGATGGCAGGCCAGGGGCAGGAGAAAGAGTGGGGCATAGGAGGGTCTCTTCCTTGATTAGGCATTGGGCTGACCTCAGTGGTAAGCTCTCTGACCTTGGGCTACTTACTTAACCTCTCAGGCCCTCAGTTTCTGTCTTAAGGAATATCATATAAAACCTACCATCTAGGATTTTGTTTTGTTTTTGTTTTTTTAAGAGATGTAAATAAAAAAGGTGTATTTCCCTTTGCACAGCACCTGGTACTTAGTAAAAGCTGTTATGGGTTAGCCCAGGTATTCCCACATAGTTCCATGATGAATTTTTTGCAAGAGCAAGTAAATTTACCAGTATTTCTAAGGTTGCAACATACCTTAGTATTTAAGCCATTCTTTCTGTGTGAACTAAATCTTTAGAATTTCATGAGAAAATTAACTGTGAAGTTTGGAAGTGTTTAAGTCTGAGTAAAGAAATACTTAAAAATTATTTTGGTGGTTCTGTTTGATTTCTCATCACTTTTTGGCAACTCTTAATTGTTTTAGGGCAGCCAGGGGAATGTCCTTTCACCTGTTTGACCTGCTTTAGGCTGAGGACAAAAATGCCGGTGAGGGCAAGGTTTTCTTACTGTAGAATGTCTGCGGGTAGAGTCAGAATTCTCATCAGGCTGTGATGCTCTGTTGTGTGTAGATTGAAAGCCCTAATTTACACACAACTGAACATCATAGCCTGATGGTTCCTTTTTGTTTTACTCTTAAGTCCAAAATACCAGTCAGAGATACTTAAGTGCTTTTGCAAGAACTATATTTTATTGACAAAAAATGTGTGTACAAAATAGGTTTACTTTATTAAATATTTAGTGCTTTACTACTACGTATAAAGTACTTGTGGAAGAATTCATGCATTTTTACAGATGGAGAAACTTGATGTGGTTTAATAACATTTCCTGTGTTTGCTCTTTACATGGGGCGGGCGGGGGCGGGGTGGGGAGTAGGAGGAAGGGGAGGTGCTTTTAAAAAAAAAAAAAAGTTGTAACACTAAAGATATGAAATAGGCTGGGCACGGTGGCTCATGCGTGTAATCCCAGCATTTTAGGAGGCCAAGGTGGGTGGATCATCTGAAGTCGGGAGTTTGAGACTAGCCTGACTCACATGGTGAAACACTGTCTCTACTAAAAATACAAAAATTAGCTGGGAATAGTGGCAGGCGCCTGTAATCCCAGCTACTTGGGAGGCTGACGCAGGAGAATTGCTTGAACCCGGAAGACAGAGGTTGTAGTGAGCCAAGATCGCGCCATTGCACTCCAGCCTGGGTGACAGAGCAAGACTCTGTCTCAAAAAAAAAAAAAAAAAAAAAAAAAAAAAACCCACATAAAATCATACAATAAAAGATGAAAGCCAGGCACCAAAAATTGAATTAGGAATTCAAAGCCTGGGTAGCTAGAGAGGGATGAGGTTTAATTTATCGCATCTCTAAGGGAAGTAATGAGATTTTTTAGTGCTTGGCATGTCTGATTGTGGATTCATATCAGGGTAATTAAGTGGTGACTAACATTTGACATTCTTAGAAACACAAGTCTTATGTCTGTGTTCATCTCCGGTAGATGAAAAACTGGAAGAGAAGATATTTTCAGTTGGATGAAAACACAATAGGCTACTTCAAATCTGAACTGGTATGTTGTTATGTCATAAATGTTGCTGTAAGAATGTTTGAAAAGTGTTGCATTGTAGTGATTATATGTAATTTCTTGTACTGTTCTCTAGTTTTAGAATAAGTCTAGTTTTTAGAGGTACATACAGTTTATTTGGCTGTGATGCTTTTGGTTAATGATATTTTTCTTAAATACATTGTTAAGTAAAAAGATCCTATATTCAAAGCGGCATTCTACCTTGAAAGATCTGAAGATCTCAGAATCCTGTAGTCTATAAATTTCCACTAAAGGGGCTGTCCTCTTGGGGGGTTAGCCCCACGCGGAGTAGGGAGAGAAGGACATCCACATGGGGAAGGGGTGGTGGCAGAGATGGGAGAATGGTCACATACACACTGATTGATAAAATCAGGAACTATATTAAGGATAATAGAAGCCAAGTCTTGTCAGAGAAATAATACTTTTTGGTGAATGAATGTATATTTGTATGTATGATGAGGAATTAGATATTTGCATAGTTTCAAAGTACCTATCTACTAAAATAGGTATTAAGTATTATACAAAGGCCGAAAAAGAGTAACATTACAGTGCCGAAAGTGGTGTAAAGAATTCTATCTGTAAAAGTCAACATTTAACCCTCTGTATTTCTACCTTCTCTTGAGATTTTCCTTACCTATTTCACATTGACTCATAAATCACTTCACATAAGATGTTTTTATCCTCCCTGAAGGTAGAATCAGAAATTGAAATTCCCTATTTGCCTTGTTTGCGTTGCATCCTTATTTAAAGTATTGTAGGGTGACCTGAGTCCTGAAATAGCTTTTTGGATAAATTGAGTGCAATTCTGTAGTATAAATGTTTATCCTAACTCTTCTTTTTGTGTGGGACCTTTGAGAGGGGAACCTTATGCTTTATTTGAATGAAGTCACCAGAACAGCATCGTCCATTAGAACTTTCTGCACAAATGGAAATGTGCCGTATCTGTATTGTCCAAGGGCACTAGCTACATGTAGCTGTTGAGTGCTGGAAATGTGGCTAGTGTGGCTGAGGAACTGACTTTATTTCATTTTAATTAATTTAAATTTACATCATTACACACAATGGCCACTGTATTTGCTAGCAGAGCACTAGTGTATAGGAAGGGAATATTTTAAGATTCACCTCAGGAGTCAGCTCTTCTGGGAAGCTTTTAGACTCTGGGTTAAGTGTCTTCTCCTTATGTGCCCTGTAGTACCCTGTGCATACTTGTATCATAATGTTCTTCCCAGGGTTTGGCAGTCACGTGCATTCTTGTCTTTGCAACTAAATTAAATGAGCTTCTTAAGGGTAAAGACTCTTGTAGTCTTTTATGATCACAGGGTCTGGCACTTGGTAGATAATAAGTGTCTTTGAATGAATGAAAAATGGCATAGCATAGCCAGAAGAGTCATTTTAGCATGGGGCTTTCTCAAAGCTTAAGAGCCTCAACTGGAAGTAGTAGTTACTTGGTTCAGAAAGTATCTGCCTTGTTGTCTCAGAGGCTACACTTGTGCTTGGTTAGCAGGTTGTCTCATTGATTTTATTTAATGCCAATACTCCTGGGAAGAGTCATTCATGCAACAGACATTCATTGAGCTCTCCATGAACTTGGTGCACTCTTCTGGGAACTGGAAATAAAAGAGAATAATTAGCAAAGTTCTCTGGCCTTCAGGAGTTCAGTTTTGATGGGGAAATTGACATGTGCCCCCATCATCAACAGTAGTTTTAATAATTTGGATTATTTTTAGTATTTAGAAATTGCAGATAAAGCCGAAAACCTTTAAAGGTCAGTAATTATAACTATACTTAAGTTTTCCTAATTTTACAGGGTATAGTTTATCTCCTCTGGTAGTTCTTTGTTCTTCCTCTCAAATTTCACAGAATAATGCCCAGCATACAGGTTTTCAAAGCTTAGTATTTCTGTAATAGTTCTTGTCTCAGCTCCCTGTCCCCCAGTTTTAACATTTCTGAAATCTTAACGGTATGTCTTAGAGTTGCTAAGGGTGAGGGGCAGCCAGGCTGCAGCTGTGCTGTAGTTGACTGCTTGCCATATGCACAGTACCTTTGGGTAAAATCCAGAAGACACCGGCATCAGCATGTGCAGGAAAGGGTGCTGGCAGCTTGGGAGGAAATCTCAGGGACACCATGAAGCATTCTTAAATGCTGCATCACCAACACTCTTTTTGGCACAAAGAATGACTTGGAGTGAAAAACATGGACATTGGTGGCTCTAAGTCAAAAAGTGATTCAGAAGATCTGGAATCTGAATGTGAAATCTTAAAAACTGTAACCAGTTTATCTTGTTTATATTTTTCTTTTTTATATATGCTCAAGAATAATACATGATAAAAATGTTTAAAGTGTAAATGGGCTCTTTTATAAAACCTTTTCATCATGGAAAAGTGTAAACATACACTTTCAGTAGACAGAAATAATACATGGAACCTGCATATACCCATCACCTAGATGTCATAATTGTTAACATATGGCTCAGCTCGTCTTGTTTCTTCTGTTTCACCACCCACCTCCTGCTTCATATTTTGAGGCAAATCCTAGATATTCCATTTCATCCGTAAATATCTCAGTGTGTGTCTCTAAAAGATCATTTAAAAAATTTAAAAATACGTATAAAAGACTTAAATGCACAGCCGAAAAACTGGTGAAAATATTTGCAACATATATTAGAGATAAAACTTATAAGAAATCTTAAAAACTGAGGGGATTTTTCCTCACCTACTTTGCCCTCTTTTCCTTCCATCAATCCCAAACAATTCAGACCCCTGTTTATTAGGTGGGGCAAAGCAACATAGGCATCCAAGAGGGACCATTGCAGCCTTGTGTGGGTGTCAGAGCCTATGCAGGACAAGGAGGCTGTCCTCTTGGGGGGTTAGCCCCACGTGGAGTAGGGAGAGAAGGGCATCCACATGGGGAAGGGGTGGTGGTAGAGATGGGAGAATGGTCACATACACACTGATAAAATCAAGAACTATGTTAAGGATAATAGAAGCCAAATCTTGTTCAGAGAAACAATACTTTTTGATGAATGGATGTATATTTATATGTATGATGAGGAATAAGATATTTACATAGTTTCAAAGTACCTATCTACTAAAATAGGTATTAAGTATTGTACAAGGGGGAAAAGAATAGCATTACAATGAGGAAACCTGGCAGATACCACTTTACTCAGGTTGGTCAGATGATTAAAGTGAATGTCATTGGTAATGAGATAAATTGAAATCACCTGACAGGACAGCGGAAGACGAAGACAGCATCACTTCTGTGATACCCCTGCCCAAGGTATGTAATCAGAATCCCATCATGAGGCACACCCAAATGAGGGAAATTCTACAAAATAGCTACCTTGCAGTCTTCATAGAGTGAAGATTATGAAAGTCAAGGAAGTAATGAGGAAGTTCCAGACTGAGGGAAAGAAAATATTTGACAAGCAGATGGTGTTCGTGCTTCTGAACTGAATCCTTTTGCTCTAATAAAAGACATTTTGGGCACAGTTTTCTGATTCTGATGATTGTATTGTGATTATGTAAGAGAATGTCTTTGTAGGAAAAGTATTCAGGGGTCATGTGGGACAGGTCAGCAACTCACTCTGAAATGGTTCAGGAAAATTAGTTCTTTGTGCTGTATTTTCAATCCTTGTATAAATTAATGTTTGTTTCAAAGATTAAAAAAAGAGAGAAAATGGAGGGGAAAATATCTATCTGGTAGGCAAATGAACAAAAGACATGAATAGACAATTCATTTAAAAATTTAAATAGATCTTAAAATATTTAAAAAATTCAGCATCACTGATAATTAGAGAAATGCAAATTAAAACTGCAATGAAATATTCTCATCTGTCATGAGAAGGTTGTGGCTGAGTGAAGAGATTGGCAAATCCCCACCTACCCTTCCCAAAAGCAAGTGTAAATGCCATTCTGTAAACAAAAGGAATCAGGAACCCTCGGCGATGTGACTGATTTCAGAGTTGGGGCGTATAAAGTACAAACAGCTCAGAAAGTGAAGTTGTGCCAGAGAATAAGGAAGTGGCTTAGAGAATGAATGGAACATGTCAAAAGGACACAGAAATTACCTTGAAGGGACTGACCAAAATGCAGACAATTTAAAAACAAGATAAGTAATTATAGTAATGGAATATAACCCATAGAATAAAATAAGTCATGAATAACTAAATGGAGAAGGAAAAATATTTCCTTAGAGTAAAATTCTATTTAATATATGTAGATAGATTGATGGGGTTAGAAAAACCACCATTTGGCAGCCACTAGTAATGGTTTCAAGCAAGAGTTTTCAGTGTTTGATAAAACTAGTTGCAAAATTATGATGGGAAACCTGGTATTATTATAGGCTCCAAGTATCTCCCCACAAGATACTTAACAATGACAAAGAGAAAAAGTAATTTTACAGTTACTGGCAAACATGGCCTTAAGCAAGAGATCAGGGTTAACACCCCAGTGACAGGACAAGCCACCATCGGGTGTGTACGTCCTAATAGTGGTCCACTGAGAAGAACAGTGTCATGCCTGTGGCTTCCTGTCAAAAATGTATAACCTGAATCTCAGCACGAATGTCAGACAAACTCAAACTGGCAAGTGTTCTACAAAAATAACTGGCCTGGACTTTTTTAAACTCTGAAAAACGAATGAAGAACTATTCCACAGTTAAAGGCGACATGACAGCTACATACATGGTATGATCCTGGATTTAACTCTGGATCAGAAAATAGTTTTTGTGCTCTAAAGAATACGAGTAGGGCAGTTAATGAAATCTGAAGATGGTCTGTAGATTATAGTATTGCATCAGTATTGAGTTTCCAGTTTTCATAATTGCACTGTGGTTATGCAAGGGCACATCTATGTTTTAGGAAATACACACTGAAGTATTTAGTAAAGATACATCATATTTACAACTTACCTTCAAGTATTTCAGGAATCTATATATATACATATACTCTCTCACACACATATATAAACATAAACAGATAATGATAAAGCAGATGTAAAATATTAACAGCTTAGAAAACAAGGTGTAGGTTATACAGAAA
This sequence comes from Macaca mulatta, assembly GCF_049350105.2. Taxonomy (NCBI): domain Eukaryota; kingdom Metazoa; phylum Chordata; class Mammalia; order Primates; family Cercopithecidae; genus Macaca; species Macaca mulatta. The sequence continues at coordinate 134,506,259 of NC_133414.1, forward strand.
TTCTTTGTACTATTTTTCTAAATCTCATTAAGTGATAAATTATTTCATAATTAAACTATTTTGTAAAACTTTTTTTAAAAGATCTGTGATTTTTTTTTTAAGAAAAAGCACTCCTGGCTGGGCGCAGTGGCTCACGCCTGTAATCCCAGCGCTTTGGGAGGCTGAGGTGGGCGGATCACCAGGGGTCAGGAGTTTGAGACCAGTCTGGCCAACATGGTAAAACCCCGTCTCTAATAAAAATGCAAAAATTAGCTGGGCGTGGTGGCGGACGCCTGTAATTTCAGCTACTTGGGAGGCTGAGGCAGGAGAATCCCCTTGAACCCAGGAGGCAGAGGTTGCAGTGAGCCGAGATCACGCCATTGCACTCCAGCCTGGGCAACAAGAGCAAAACTCTGTCTCAAAAAACAAAACAAACAAACAAAAAAACGCTCTGTCATGGTTTAGTTTTATTTTTGGTGCTACATAAAGTAATGATATGTCTTAATTTCATGCTGTCATATTCAATGAAATATGTATATTGTATTTTATGGAATGTATACTAGAAATACGCTATTAGGAACCAGTTTTATTTTATATTTGTATCTTATATCTACTTTGTAACCTTGGGTGAGATACTTAACATGTCTAATCTGCAGTTTCAGCACATGAATAGTAGTACATGTGTTGTAAGGTTGTGGAAAGTGTGAGATAAAAATTAAAACCTAGCAGATGTCTCAGCGCTTAGTAAATGTTCAATTTTGTATTTATATACAAGTGATATTTGTAAAATAACAAATTTAAGTCAAAGAAGCAGGATGTGCATTTGCTCTGCTGCCTTGTATATCAAAGTGACATTCCGGAAAAGGAGGTGCTGCGCGTACTGGTATGTGGGTCCGTCGGGGAAAGTCTGATGGCTACTAGCTTTTAATAAGCTACACTGCCCTTAAGGTCAGAAATAACGTGAATAAGGCCCGTATGCAGTTTTTCTTCTTTCAAACAACAGTGTATATAAGGTTATAGTGTTTGAGCTGTTCAGATGCTGGATGGTTTAAGAAGGTAGATTTATTTCTGAGATGTGTTTCAGCAAAGAAGTATGATTTTCACATGGGTCTCCAAATAAGACAGCTAACGTTTGAAAGGATTTTAAGAATAAACATCATGTATCTGTTTTTTATTTATTTATTTATTTTTTGGCCAGGAAAAGGAACCTCTTCGCGTAATACCACTTAAAGAGGTTCATAAAGTCCAGGAATGTAAACAAAGGTAAGGAACCACTCTGACTTGATGCCTGGTACAACTTATAAACACAGAGTAGTGCCTTAGTTTGAGTAATGTACTTACAGATTACATTTTTCCATATTAATTGTATTTATTTTTAACTCTTTATAGTTGAGATATGCTGGAATTTTCAAAACCCTTAGATTGAAGTATTGAACTGTTCTGTTCATTTGAAAACTAAAAATTAGGAAAGAATCCTTTATTTGTTTCTTTGAAAACTAAAAATACTGAAACAGCTTATTAATGGAAAGGAATAAATTTAATGTGAACAACTTATGGTTAGACCCTCAGATTTGACAAATTGATGTATTAATTTTAGTGTTTAAAAGATGCAGTAGAATAGAGCTTTACAAGAAAATGTGTTAACTGTGACAGTGTTTCACCAAACTGATTACTGAAAACTCTGAACTTTAAAGTTGCTTTATGAACTTTTTCTAAAAGTAAAACTACATAAAATATGTAAAATCTTACATGAAAATAAATGGGAAAAGATAATTTGGATTTGTCAAATCAGTACTTTACCTCCTTTATTTATTGACACATACTGGGTACTGGGTAAACAAATGAAAGAGAAACTGTCAAACAACTGCTATTTTACTATAATTGGATTTTTTTTTCATACAGTGACATAATGATGAGGGACAACCTCTTTGAAATTGTAACAACATCTCGAACTTTCTATGTCCAGGTAAGATACTTATTTGGCAATTAATAGATCCTCTTGACAAGAAATTAATAATTTTAGAGGTGAAATAAGCATAAATAAGCACTTGAGGTTAAAAAAATATGACAACTGTAATTTACCAGCTTAATAAAAGGATGCTATATATAGAGTTATTGGTGGGGTTATATGTTCAGGAAGTGGGAGTATTTGTTATGAATTAGTGAACTAGAACTAAGTATTTAGAGAAAGGGAAATGCTTTTAATTTAGATGTTAAGTGTGTACTTTCAAGTTGAATTATTTTTGCACATATTTTAGAATTTTGATTTTTCTATTATATCATTTTTTGGTAACCTTATTAAAAAAACCCATAGTAAAAGTAGACAGTAGATCTATATAGTTTCGCTAATACTAGGCATCCTGTATTTAAATTGTACTTTTCGCATACCTCATTGAATTATTTAAATGGAAAATTTTAAAAAACGATTTGGGCCGGGTATGGTGGCTCACACCTGTAGTCCCAGCACTTTGGGAGTCCAAGGCAGGCACATTGCTTGAGTCCAGGAGTTCGAGACCAGCCTGGGCAACATGGCAAAACCCCATCTCTACTAAAAATACAAACATTAGCCAGCTGTGGTGATGCAGGCTTGTAATCCTAGCTACTTGGGAGGCTGAGACACAAGAATCGCTTGAACCCAGGAGGTGGAGGTTGCAGTGAGCTGAGATCGTGTTACTGCACTCCAGCCTAGGTGACAGAGACCCTGTCTCAAAAAAAAAAAAAAAAAATCAAAGGATGATTTATTTTTGTTTTATTGAAGTTAAATATGCTTATTCCAGAAAACTTGGAAAATATAGAAAGATTTCAGAAAAATGTGGTTTATAAAACACTCAGTCCCACATTGAGGCAACCATTCTTATGATTTTGCTCCCTTTCTTAAGGTATATATTTTTATAGTAGGTGGGGTCATACTAAATATAGCGTTATATCCTATTTGTTTCTTATGTTGTTATTTTTTTCCCATGTCATTAAAAATTATCTGAAAACCTTTTAGAACTGCACCATACTCCACTGTATTGATGTTCCACTAGTAAATTGTTTCTGTATTACTCTGTTGCTGAACATTCATATGCATAGTTTTTGTACATTTATTGCAATAAACGATGTGATGAAAAACGTCTTTGTGCATTACTTTGCCTGAATTATTTAGGGTAAGTTTCTAGAGTGAGATTAACTATCAGAGCATGACCCTTTCTGTTTTGTCAAATTGATTTCTAGAATTGTATTTCCATTAGTAAGGAATGAAGTATACTCTACCTTTGGCTACTTTTAGTTTTTTTTTTTTTTTTTAAAGTCTTTATTAATATTACTTATTCAAAAATGTCCTGCATTTAAAATTTTTTCATATTTCTAGATTCGAGAAGTATAAGGGATTCTAGAATCTAGAAACAAGAGGCAGTATATCTGCAGCCCGCTTGGGGCCTTATTTACATAGTAAGGTTTAAAATTCACATTGAAAGCCAGACCTATCTGTCAATACTTGTTGTAGGCTTTAGGGTACTACTAGAAATTATTTCCAGAAAAATAATATGTAAAAGAATGTCAATTTTAAAAAATTACACAACTACATAAATATTCTTGTAGCGGATTCAGACAGTGTAGCAGTAGATAGAGTGAAATAAGAAGGGTTTTTCTTTGCCTTCCTCCTCTCCTTGTTTTCTCTCTGGAGGTATTCATTATTGATGCCTTTTGATGGGTCTGATCTTGACATTTTAATGCTCAATTTATGTCTCTGCATAGTTAAGACCTAGCAAAACCTGGTTTTAAAAAATGATTTCTAAATTTTTTTGGAAACAGTTGCCTTAGAGTGATTTTATTGATGACAGTATTTAAGTTACCAAAATAAATACATTGGCTTTATAGAAGTGGAAGGTGATTTTGAGGAAAAATTGTTTGAATGAGTTCTTTTTTCCTTTAGGCTGATAGCCCTGAAGAGATGCACAGTTGGATTAAAGCAGTCTCTGGCGCCATTGTAGCCCAGCGGGGGCCCGGCAGATCCGCATCTTCTGTAGGTTTCCTGCCCTCTGGGGTGATACTCCCTTGGGTGCCCCCCATCCTGTTAAATTGTTTTCCTTCCTCTCTCCCAATCCACCTGGTTTCTTTCTTTATTGAGATTTATTTGCATGTTGACTTTTATACCAATTGAACTTGCAAAAAATAATGCATTTTTAATTTAATGCTTCGTTGTAGTGTTACGTATACATAACTTTCTGTGCATTGTATTGTGTTAAATGCACAAGCAGGGCAACTAAAGAATAAACATTTCCTTGCTTTGTTTTAGGAGTTCTTACTTGTCAGTAGCTCTAGATTTGGCATAATTTGACAGATTCTTAGTATAATGTGTGGCCTGATCATGTAAGACTTTTAGTTACACAGTTTTGTGAACATCTCAATTTCCTCCTTACTTCCTCTGATTTCAGTTCAGGTTTTTTTGTTTTGTTTTGTTTTTTACCTTTGGCTTAACCATGCCATACGATCACTGAGCAGCTGGGGCCTTAAATGCAGTTCAGTGCTCCCAGTGTTTCCATTTCATGTTTTAATTCTCATCTTAAAACCTGCTTTAAAAGCCTGCTTCTGAAAACTACCATAATTATCTTTGTGGTAGTATGGTAATAAAATTGAAATGCAACTAAACATTCTGCTCAGAAATATTTTTTAAAAGATTTTTCTTGTATTCAAGTACCTAAGAATTAGATTTGCCTTTGGAATACTTTGGCCACTAATCTCAGATCTGAAAATTTAAAGTATCTTAAAATGTAACACTGCCATCTGCAGAAAGTAGTCTCATATGTAGCATGATAGCCTTTATTATCTAGATTTACTATGATATATATGCTAGATACTTACACTTTTAATATTTTTTTCTGATAGTATAATAATACTGCCTTTTATTTTCTGGTAGTGATAACTACAGATAATAGAAATCAATGTTTCTGATTTCTTAATTGTCATTCTCTTTATATCCTTTTTGAAATATCTAAGAAGTCACTTTCATAGATGTTCATTTTGTAACTGCCTGTATTTTATGTGACTTTTTCAGCAGTCAAGTATGAGACTCTCTGCAAAAACAATGTCTGTTGGGAAGAGGAAAAGTTGGAGAAGGATGTTTGTGTTTTGTGCTTTGTGGTGGGGGCAAATTGGACTATCTAGCTATGACTGTCAGCAGAACTTTCTCTTTTCCTCCCTCTACCCAGTATAGGTTAACTCTAATCTTAGCTTTGCACTGTGTTCCAGATGCGGCAGGCCAGAAGGCTGTCGAACCCTTGTATACAGAGGTATACATCAAGAGCTGGTGAATGCAGCACGTATGTGGGCTCTCACGCAAACGTGCCTTCTTAGTGGAGGGCCCAGACTTACTCACTACTTACAACTGATCATAGAAAGTTGAGTTAACCAAACTGCCTTTTGCAGTTATCATAACTGATTTTGTCAATACTAACGCAAACTGTTTCACTCTAGTCATCAGGTTGGATATGTGTATTTAAAAATAAAAATAAAACATTACAAATAAAACTTTACTAACAGAAAGAGACATTAACATATAAAAATTAATATACTCAACTGCTGCAAGAGTTTCAATTTCTATATTTTATGTATTTAAAAAATTTTAAGATATACTATGAAATGCACCATTGTTCTAATAATATATGCAAACTAATGCATGCATATGCATTGGATAAACTATACATTACTATAGTTTGCATGGCATTTAAAAATTTCTGAAATTTAGCCATTAATAGGACTCTGTAGTGTTTTGGTAATTTGTAGCACTTTGATTTCAAAGGCACTGGTATCATAAATGAATATAATATACTAGTACATAGCAATGTATTTAGAATGGTCATATTTAAGGATATCTTCAGATTTGATCTAGTTAGAAGCATATTGAAATTAACATTCACAACTGATAATTATTTCACCACAGTTTAAAATATGATAAATGTGTACCCTTTGTTACCTTTAAAATATTAAGCCATATGAATATGTGACCTATTCAGAACTAAAATTAAGTATAAAATGAAAAGACTGTGTTATTATTGGTTGCAGTGAAATTCAGGGAAGTAAAAACTAAGTCTTATTGGCAAAATAATGTTTGAAAGATGTTGATTCGTCCTTATTAAAGAAATATGGCCTTTCATTGTTATAGGCTGTATTTTCATTTTTTTTTTCATTCTAAAATATGTGGGATAATTCCTAGTGTTGACTGAGAATATACTCTTAAATAAAATGATACAGCTGGGAGGTTCTCTTTTAAACACAGTTCAGTTGCAGCTGGAACACTATATTTCAGTTTAGGTTGGCTGAATCTTCAAAGTGTCATAGGCTGCCAAATTCGGCTTTGGTGATGGAACTGGTTTCCTAGTGGAAATGGTTTTTGGCTATCATTGCTTTAAACTCACCTCTAAAAATGCATTGCTTTGGGAAAGAACTTGCACATTTATGCTGCATGGCTTCTGCTGCTGCCTTGTGTGTATGTGTGTGTGTGTGTGTGTTCTGTTTGTTTTTCAGAGAATCAGGTCTCACGCTGAGTTACTAACCTGGTCATTAGTGATTGACTATGTCTGACTGCCACTCCTTTTTGCAGGAGCATCCCCCCGGTCCTTCAGAATCCAAACACGCTTTCCGTCCTGCCAACGCAGCCGCCACCACCTCACATTCCACAGCCTCTCGCAGCAACTCTTTGGTCTCAGCCTTTACCATGGAGAAGCGAGGATTTTATGAATCTCTTGCCAAGGTCAAGCCAGGGAACTTCAAGGTCCAGACTGTCTCTCCAAGAGAACCAGCTTCCAAAGTGACTGAACAAGCTCTGTTAAAACCTCAAAGTAAAAATGGCCCTCAGGAAAAAGATTGTGACCTGGTAGACTTGGATGACGCGAGCCTTCCGGTCAGTGACGTGTGAGGCAGAAGTGCACAGAGCCTGCCTGCCTCTGCTGTCCTCAGTTTCCTTTCATGAGGCTTCTAGCCAAAGATGGTAAAGGGGAAAACGGTTTTTAGTGCGTATATTATACTGCCTCTTAGGTGTACTCTTTATAAGCTGGTAAACCAAGAATCTAGGGAGTGGCCAAACTAAATATAATTTCTTTAAAAAAGAAAGAAAAAGGAAAAATCCAAAATATCTCAGTACTATCTGTCTGAAGCATTGCGTGTTCTCATTCGGGTGGTCACAATGTATGTGTAATATTTTTTTCCTAGTGATTTTGACAGTTTAAATGTTTAACAACTTAAAACATTAAAAATGCTTATTAATAACTTTGGTCATTTAAAAAATGCTACAATGACTTCCTATTAAAGGTTCAATATTTACACATTCTTATTGGTCAATATTACCACATGAAATATTGCCAAACCAAGATACCTAAACTCATGATGTTTGTGGTGCTGTAAAATTTATACAACAATGTGGATGATTTTGAAATTATAACCATTTTTGATGCCCTGAATCTTGAGGTGACTTATTTTGCATGGAGGATATTATTAGACCAACAGTAAGGGTTGTGGGTTATATCAGCATAGAGAAAAGAAGAAAACTAGAATTCAAACAACTGTGTCTTAGACATTTGTTTGAAAAAGCTTCATCAGGCCTTGGAGCAGTCAGTGCTTTATTCAGCAAAAATTATTTGGTAGGAAATTTTTGGGAGATCTGATTTTCTTATCAAAGTTTTGTAAATAGTTCTTATTTCTATATTTGGATTGGTGAAAGACCTCAAGTTTATATGTAAAGACATAACTGCCCTTAGTCATGAAATTGTTGTGACCTCTACTTTTTGTCACTAATAGCCTATATTCAAGTGCCTGTGTTTTTTCATCTTGTTTAGGAATGTTTTGAGATTAATGTGCTTAAAAGTCCTACGTGACTGGTTTTAAACATTGGGATAAAATTAATTTTCAGTAGAATAGTTTAATGTGTTAAATAAGATAGCATTTTATGTTAGAGATACCAGAATGCTGGTATTCTACTACCTGTGCAATATATTTGTTTTAAAAAACAAATTCGAGAATACATTTAATCATAGGGATATAGATAAAAGCACCTCTCTAAAGAATCTTTAGTTTCTGGTGTTGAATTATAGACCAGTTTGAGTAAGTACCGTTTGGTTTTTGTTTTGAGACGGACTCTTGCTCTGTTTCCCAGGCTGGAGTGCAACGGTGTGATCTCAGCTCACTACAACCTCCGCCTCCTGGGTTCAAACAATTCTCCTGCCTCAGCTTCCCGAGTAGCTAGGATTACAAGTGCATGCCATCACACCTGGCTAATTTTTGTATTTTAGTAGAGATGGGGTTTCACCGTGTTGGCCAGGCTGGTCTCGAACTCCTGACCTCAGGTGATCCACCTGTCTCAGCCTCCCAAAGTGATGGGATTACAGACGTGAGCCACCGCACCCGACCCATAAGTACCGTGTTTGAGGTTCAGTCTTAAACATTTGCTTTAAGAAAACAGTCTTGAATTTCATATGCTGCTATTTTTATATTTTGCCATTTTACAGTACTGTTTTGTTTTGAATTCATACATATCACTGAAAATTTCTTGTTTTCATTTTCTTAGATGACTTCTTGTCTGAGACAGAGAAAAAATTTCCTACTACAGCAGTGGGGTCCAGAGGTTAAGATATATTAGAATTATACAGTATCAGTTTAAAAATCTGTATGCATAAAGAATGCACCACTCAACTTTTTTATTCATAAGCTAATATTTTTTAAAAGTTATATTAGGATTTTTTCTCTTTTGCAGCTACATTTGAAAGTGATAGCGTAAAGAGATTTTAATAAGTTATCACTTTTTCTGCTGATATATTCATTATAATGGCTTTTTTGAAAGTTCCTTTTTCATGAACACACCCGAGAAATCTTAAATATAGACACTTTGCAATATTTCTAATGCTGTTTAATTTTGGTACAGCTTCCACATTGTTCATTTTAGCACATTTTGGTATTTGCAATTTGATATATTTCATGGTGGCAAAATATTAGCTCTATTTTGGGACATTTAAAAATAGAACTATCCTTGTTCAATAGCATAGGAAAATGTTCTTGTGATTGTCAGGGTCTCCTAATATTTATCTCAATTCTTTTATAAGTCTATGGAAACTATTTATTTTCAAACGTACACACTTTTCTTGTAAATATGTCACATCTGAGTTCAAAAAAAAAATACTTTCAATACCTTAATATTTGCTGCATTTTTTTCCTGTATATATAACATGCCTTCTTTCAGAATGGGAATATATGTGTGCCTCCCAACATTTACTGTTAAAGTCTGTTATCTTTGTATGTCAAACTGGTTGAACACTGTACTGACTTGAGAATAAACTGCACAGAGTTTATTCTGACTTATTTCTCATTTTGTTTGGTTCAGCCCGTGTGTGAACAAGTAAATACAATGATTAGGGATGTGTTTGGTTAATTGACTTCAGTTTACATATTTAAGGACTGAGTAATTATTTGGTCATCTTTGCAAGAATAAGAAACTTCAGATCTGTGAATTCTTAAGGCATCCCTTCATGTGAAATTATAGAAGGAAAAATGATTTTTTTTGATAGGGGAAAGAAGTTGCTTATTTTTCTTAATTAAAAACATGTTTTCAAAAGCAAAATTATCATATGTTAGCCTCAGAGCATCGTGTGAATCATCTGGGCTGCTTACAGTGCTCCGTGATTATTTAGACGGCATGATGTAAGGCGGAAAGCAGAGGGCATCTTAATCTCCGCGTGGGCAGTTGAGATGCACTCAGAAAACTGCCAGGCGTTAGAGGCTGCTCCTTGCAAATGTTGCCTATTGGTGATAAATGTTACACGTCTGTTGCAGTGAACACCATATACAGGGCCTAGTGCAGTGCTTGGTGCACAGGTAAAGCTTAAATATTTCTCTAGTGAGGACAAGGCATTAATGTAGAATGTGTGAACATTAGAGAAAAGTATATGCCTGTTTGTTAAATCATACTTTTGAAATTCTGGAATATTCTTTCCTTAAAGCAACTTGCCTTCAATAATTCGAGATACCTTCTTTTGCTTGTTGTGTCCAATCCATTGTCAGATCCTGCTGCTTTTCCCTGGCATGTTCATACCTTGTCCTCTGAAATTTAGCCAGCAATGATTTTGAACCAGTATCTCTGCTCACCTATTTATGTCCTGTTGGGGCTCTCCTGGACTACCCTATTTCTGTCATTGTGCAGGTTAGGTATCAAAGTAGACATCTTCATCTGTTGCTTTTTCCTGAAAACCTGAATGACATCTTAAAGATGAACTAGGCCAAGCCCCCACCATCAGTGCTAACTGAGATAGATTGAGACCCCAGAAAGGAGGAGGATTTGCCTGGCCCATGGGGCACATTAGCAACGAAGCTGTAACTGTTGGCTTCTCACTGTACTTGGGAGCATCATTAGGATCTATGCTCAGGGTGTAGCTAGAGTAATCCAGCCACATATACCAGGTTGCTTCCTAATAACCTATGGCATTCCGCACCTCCTCTCCAAAACACATTGGCTTAGTGTTTGTTTTTTTTTCTTCTCAGTCTCTTTTTCTGAAGGCCATTTGTTGTGTGAAATGCTTTATTCGTCTTAGACCCTCAGATCTCTGTTGAGTCAAGTGACTTGTGACTGTCTAGCCATGCAACAGCAGCGTATGTACTTCCTGTGTGTGTTCTAATATGCTGCTTCTACAAATGGATGGAACACATTTGCCCTAGAATGCAAGGACCTTGAGGTTTGTGTCCGCGTTTCACCTGTTAGGTTTTCTATAGTTCCGTTAGACCGTGGATATGTTTATGTTTGGTACCCCTTTATTGCAGCATGTTCAGCACTTTCAAAAAGGGGAGCATTTAGTATTTGGTTCTATTTAGGAAGAGCTTTTAATTATTTCCAAGAACTTATCTAGGTTTAGCAAATGAGGTTTTAATTTTTTAGTATGACCTACCTATTTTTCTAAAAGATTATTTTCTTACCAAAAGTGCCATTGCATGTGTAAGCCATGTTTTCTTGTTCACGCCAGCCATGGGAGGTGCTGATAGCCTGGGTAACAATTTCAGTCATACTTGTCCAGGAGCCCGCTTCCTTGAAAGTGACTGATGTTCCAATGTTCCTTTCTTTCCCATTTTGTCTTGGACACCTGATTGTTACCATGGTGTTTGTCCACTGCTGCTATAGTCTTGTTGATGCTGCTCCAAGTAAGTAGCTGTGTTTTATGGTTATGTAAGTTTTATTTAAAGCTTATTCCTGGACAGATTTTGTCCGTTTTTGAAAATATCTAACTAATTTGACTAGTAGAATTAGGCTAACAATACATGGTTCAAGCAAAAATATTGCCTTTTGTAATGACAGTTTCTTCTTGCCTAGTGTCTCATTGGTCTGAATATAATGGCTGTCTTAGACCTGGCGTCCTGGCATCTGTCTTCAACTCTAGTTCTGCCGTATGTGACTTTAGGCAAGTGTCTGTGTTTTAGAACTTAACTTTCTATGTTATATAAAATGGAATTGGATAAAAGCTATCTCTGTCTTGGTAATTATTATTAACTGATGCAACTTATTTTTTTTCCTTTGGAAAGTATTTTTAATGTTTTTATCCTAAACCCAAAATAAGGGAAAGTTGTAAACATTTTTGCTTTAACAAAAAGGAAATCCCTTTCTTAGCTTTTCTTTCACTTCTAGTTGCAGTTCAGGAATTTTCTGTAAGTGGTGCTTGTACCTTTATCAAAAGTTCTGTTAACAGTTGGTGAGGCAAGAAATATTTGTATCAAAAAGCAAAGATATGACTAGCTTAATACCAAGTCTCTGTGTTTAGAAGTTTATATAGGATTTGTATATGTTATCTATTTTCTAAATGATTAAATTGTATGTTTTAAACCTCAAGTAAGACACACGTTGAAAATATTGCTGAATTGAGACTAGCATTTACAATTTTGATTGATGAAATCTGTATTTTTGGATACATTTAATGGTGCCTTACTGTCGTATATTCATGTGGTAACAGCGCCACCTTCTGGTTATATCATTGCTAAATTTAAAATTTGGTAATTTGGAGTCTGTTTATTGCCTCCATCATAGGAAATTAGAGAAGATATGTGATTGCCTAGGATGGTTTTGAAATTAATGCAAAAGTTAAACCAACATTTAAAAATTATAATTTTTTTATATATAAATGACTGCAGGTTCACATGTAGTCGTAAGAATTAAAACTTTCCGAACTTTCAAAATGGGGAATATTTAGTATTGGGTCCTATTTGGAAAGAGCTTTAATTATTTCCAAGAACTTACCTGGGTTTAGAAAATGAAGTTTTGGTTTTTTAATTATGTCCTGTCAGTTTCTATTTCTGTAAGAATAATGTTGACCCACACGCCTGTAGTCCCAGCTATTCAGGAAGCTGAGGCATTGGAACACTTGAGCTTAGGGGTTTGAGATCATCCTGGGCAAAATAATGAGACACCATCTCAAAAAGAAAGAAAAGGAAAAGATATTGTGTACCCTTTACTCAGTTTTCCCCCAACAATGTCTTGAAAAACTAATACAGTATTATAGCCAGGATACTGACACTGATACAGCCAAGATGCAGCACAGTTCCATCATCACAAAGGCCCCTTTGTTTTCCTTTTTATAGTCACATCCTTCTCCTATTCTACAGGCTTGGAAACCGACTTAGCCACTTGTCCAGAGTCACATTAGACTTGAAATGTATCTTTCTGATACCAAAGTTTGGGCTCTTAATATACTACTTCTACTGCCTCAGTAGAAGTCTTACTTCCAGATTACTAAATGAGTTGAATTCAATCTGTTTTCAACATTTCTAGAACCATACTATTTCAAATGACAGATTATTTATACATACCTTTAAATTTAACATTTGAGAATCAATAGGTAAGTATCAAACTACAACTTCCCTGAAATTTCAAGCCCTGACATTCGATAAATAAGGTTGCCAGAATAAATAGTAAGTAACAGATTAAAATAGCCTTAAGATGCTGGATTCTTGCTTTAGAAATAGCTATAGGGCCTGGTTATAAAGATAATCACTTGGTGTAGGCTAACAGGTTTTTACCATGTGGAGAAGCTTTGACCTGTTGGAGTTGGGTCAATCGGTGTCTTCAGTGGACAACATGCAGCACACAGGAGGCCTAAGAAGACGACAAAGATGTCCGCAAGGAATCTGCCAAAATATAAAGTAATATGTGATAAAATCTAGCATGGAAAACTACATGTCAGAGACTGAGATGGCCCATGGGTGATGATGGTGTGGGTAAGATAAGTGTTGTGATGGAGAGGGCCTTTTGGGGGGTCCCATAAGAGAAAGAAGTACTTCTAAGTAAAAACCATGTGACTATAAATTTCTAAATGTTGAATCAGGGGTCCAAAGTGATGGAGAAAGTTTAAATTGTTCTCTTAAGGCTCCATTGCCTCTTTCCCTCCCAAACTGTAGTATGTGTATCTCTCATGCACGTTTTCTTTAGCGGGGAGGAAAGGAGGGGATGTAGGGAATTTTCCATTGTCAGGAATTTACAACAGCCTTTTTATTTTTATTTATTTGTTTATTTTTGAGACAGAGTCTCGCTCTGTCGCCCAGGCTGGAGTGCAGTGGCGCGATCTTGGCTCACTGCAAGCTCCACCTCCCAGGTTCACGCCATTCTCCTGCCTCAGCCTCCTGAGCAGCTGGGGCAACAGGCACCCGCCACCACACCCAGCTAATTTTTTTTGTATTTTTAGTAGAGACGGGGTTTCACCACGTTAGCCAGGATGGTCTCTATCTCCTGACCTCATGATCCGCCCGCCTCGGCCTCCTAAAGTGCTGGGATTACAGGTGTAAGCCACTGCGCCCGGCCTTTTTTTGTCTGTTTGGGGTTTTTTTTGCCTGTCTTTGGTACCTTATCTGGATCAGATATGGCAAGTGAAAGGAAGGGAAGAATTAAGGGTAATGACAAGGTTTTTGGCCCCAACAACTAGAAGCCATGAACTGAGGTAGCAAAGATTACAGGTAGAGCAGGTTTGATGGAAAAGATGATTGCAGTATTGGTCGCAGTATTGAATGTTAGGGTTGACATGTCAGACATCCAAGTAGAAATGGCAGGCAGGCATTTGGATATGCAGATTTGGAATTGAGAGAAATCATTATTGGAAATAAAAATGTGGGCGTCTTCAAAGTATTAGGTGCTATTGAAAGCTTTGAAACTGGATGAGATCACCTTTAGAGAGAATGAAGATGAAAGAAGAAAAGAGAACCATGGAATGAGCCCTGGGGCGCTCCAATATTAAGGGCTTTGGAAGAGGAGGAGGAAGTAGCCATGATGAATGAGGTGGTGTGACCACCACGTCAATAGGATATCAAGAGTATGTAGTGTCTTAGAAGCCAAGTGAAAATGAAGCAAGGAGGAAGAGGTGATCAGATGTGTCAAATGCTGCTCATAGATCAAGTTTAAGAGGCCGCCTGAGAAATGCCCATTATGTTTGGCAACGTGGACAGTCAGATGTCATTGGTGATCTTGCCAGGGCCTGTTCTGATGGAGTGGTGGGGACAAGTAGAACTCTTTTTGAGGAGTTTTACTGCAAGAGAACTGGAGAAAGGTGATGGTTGCTAGTAGCAAAAGTAGTCTTTTCTTCTTAAGATAGTGGCTTGGCCAGACACAGTGGCTCACGCCCTTAATCCCAGCACTTTTGGAGGTCTAGGTGGAAGAATAGCTTGAATCCAGGAGTTCAAAACCAGCCTGGGCAACATAGCAAAACCCCATTTCTACAAAAAATACAAAAATTAGCAGGGTGTGGTGGTGTACATCTGCAGTCCCAGCTACTTGGGAGGCTGAAGTGGGAGGATCACCTGAGCCTGGGGAGGTTGAGGCCACAGTGAGCTGTGATCGTGCCACTGCACTCTAGCCTGGGTAATAGAGTGAGTCACCGTCTCAATAAATAAATAAATAAATAAAAAATTGGTGGCTTATTTGTTGATGAAATGACCCAGTAGGAAAAGAAAGATTGATGATGTATAAGAGTACAGAATTGTTGGGACAAGTCCTTGAGGTGAGATGAGATGGAAGCTAGGGCACAAGTTGAAGACTTCTCCAAATGCACAGGTGTTTATCTGTGGTAGGAAGGCACAGTATGTGGTGCAGCCACTGGTTAAGTGGGTAGACGTGGAGGGGTAAGTCTCTGAAAGTCTCTGCCGTAGTCTCAATAAACTAGGAAACAGAATTCTCAACTGCAAGTAAGGTGGGGAAAGGTGTGAAAGGCATGAGAGAATAGATGTCTAGGATTGTGGAGAAAGAATGGACTAGGGACATTTAGGATATTCCGAGCAGCACTGAAAACCCACTGAGTTCTGTGTGCAAGAATGACAGTGTTCAATAACTGAAAACTGTGGTCATTTTTGTCACACTCCTGACTTCAGTGGAAAAGCATCTAGTGCAGGAGTGTCCAATCTTTTGGCTTCCCTGGGCCACAGTGGAAGAAGAAGAATTGTCTTGAGTCATACATGAAATACACTAACATTAATGATAGCTGATGAACTAAAAAAAAAATCACAAAAAAATCTCATAATGTTTTAAGAAAGTTTATGAATTTGTGTTGGGCCGCATTCAAAGCCGTCCTGGGTCACATGCGGCCCATGGGCTGTGGGTTGGACAAGCTTGCTCTAGTGGTTCCCCATGCTGCTGGCTTGTGGGCTGAGAAATATTTTATCAGGTTAAAGAAGTATCCAACTATTCATATTTTATTGAGGTTTTTTTCTTAAGTGAAGAATGGTGATTGAATTTTGTTAAATATCTTCAATTTGTCTGGAAATAATATTTTTATCCCTCTTTAATTAATTTGGTGAAAGCTATTAATCCAGTTCCCAATATTTAACCATCATTACATTTCTGGAATAAATCCCATTTGGTCAAGATAGATTATTTTAAAAATCTGCTAGATTTTGTTTGCTATTAGGGATTTTTGCATGAATGTAAATCATATTAGTCTGCATTTTTCTTTTGTGTAGCTCTAGTCTTTGTAGGTTTTGTGGTGTTTTACTAGCTTCATAGAAAATGCTTGAAAGGGTTTTGTTTTTGTTTTTGTTTTTTTTTTTTAATTTTAAGCTGTTACAGAACAGCTTCAAAAGAACTGGTATTCTAGGCTGGGCCCAGTGGCTCATGCCTCTAATCCCAGCATTTTGGGAGGCCGAGGTGGGTGGATCACCTGAGGTCAGGAGTTCGAGACCAGCCTGCTCAACATGACGAAACCCTTTCTCTACTAAAAATACAAAAAATTAGCTGGGCATGGTGGCAGGTGCCTGTAATCCCAGCTACTTGCGGGGCTGAGGCAGGAGAATCGCTTGAACCGGTGAGGCGGAGGTTGCAGTGAGTTGAGATGGTGCCACTGCACTCCAGCCTGAGTGACAAGAGTGAAACTCCATCTCAAAAAAAAAAAAAAAAAAAAAAAGAGTTGGTATTCTATACTCCTTAAAGAGTTAGTGGACTTCCCCTCAGAAACCCTCTCAATCTGGTTTTCTTTTGAGGGTGTGCCACCGACAACTTCCTCATTTCCTCTGTGAAAATTGATAGGCTTTCTATCTTTTCTGGGGTCAGTTTTGATCAATTATATCCATAGAAAATTATACATTTTATCTGAGTTTTTAAATGTATTTGCGCAGAGTTGAACACAATATACAGAACTTATTTAAGGAGAAACACATTACTACAGATCCCACTTTGTTCTTCAACTCAAAATATACAACTGCTGTGAAGATTTCTTATATGACAAGTTGTGATATCTTCTGATTTGTACCTGGCAGCAATGTGATCACAAACATGCCACCAGATTAAAGTGGTAGTACTCAGGTAAGAGGAGGCCATCCAAATTAAATTTAGGAGTCTTTAAAAAATTATCAAAATTCAATGTAAAAAGTATAATTTCTTGTAAAGAACGTGGTTCCTGGAGAACATGTCTAGGTTCCCCATTTGAGAAACACTGTCCTAGTGAATAGCATTTGAACTTCTTAGCCTATGTTCGTGGCCCTTCCATGTCCACCTTCTCACACAGTGCTTCTGTGTATATCCTGCACTCCAGTTCAACCGAACATTTCTATCTCCCAGTTTCCCACCTTCCTGCTATTATTCGTGCTGTTTCTTCTGCCTGGAATGCCACTTTCCTAATAATGTTGCCTGTTAATTCCACCCATCCTTCAATTCTCACCAAAATGCCACTTTCTCCTTGAGGTGTTGGAATTGCTTTCTCATCTTTCCCATCACACAAGCCATGGTGACCCCAAAACACCTGATTCCTTTCTCCCTTCCCATGCCAATGTTCAGTTCAGTTCATTGGAATGGAATTCACTTTAAACTTTTGCTCTTAAACTTTGGGCTGACTAAATAGCTTTTCTCTTTTCACTGTAGTGCCTTCTAAAAGCCAAAGATTTCAACATTTGGAAGAGATTAGAAAATGAAAACAGTCCAAATCCAGCTCTTTGTTGATTAGATTGGCCCAAAGAGGAAGTAAATAAGCAAAATGCAAATGGATTCTAGTAGTAATGGCCACTGTATAAGTACTACACCAGTGCAGTGGTTTCAGCAGCTCATCCTGGGCCCCTTTCATACTTATGCATGTTTGGTTTTACGTTTAATTTCAGGTGCTAACAATCACATCGTGGGCTCCTCTTAAGTCTGCTGTGAGAGAAATTAAATCCTAACCCCCTAAGGCAGTGGTTCTCAAAGTGTGGTCCCTGAGATCAACGATGTCAACATTACTGAGAACTTGCTAGAAATGCAAATTATTGCTCCCATCCCAGTCCTACTGAATCAGATTTTCTGGGATTAGGACAGGCAATCTGTTTTAACAAGGCCTACAGGTGATTCTGGCACCCATTAAAGTTTGACATCGGCTGGGTATGGTGGCTCACACCTATAATCCCAGCACTTTGGGAAGCCGAGGCGAGAGGATTGCTTGAGTTCAGGAGTTCGAGATGAGCCTAGGTAACATAGTGAGACATCGTCTCTACTAAAATTCAAAAAGAATTAGGCATGGTGGTGCACGTCTGCAGTCCCAGCTACTCGCAGTGGGTGCTGAGGTGAGAGGATCGCTTGAGCCTGGGAGATGAAGGCTGCAGTGAGCCCTGATGTGTCACTGCACTCCAGCCTGGGCAACAGAGTGAGACCCTCACTCAAAAAAAAAATGAAACAAAAATGAAAAAAAAAAACGTTTGAGATCCTCTGCCCTAAGCTATCAATTATCCATTACATGTAAGGAATTAACTTCTCTCCTATGCATCTAGGATGGCCTTCGTTACATAATATCCTTAGAACCGAGAAAACAGTTACCTAAATCACTGCCTGTGTTCTATGGTTCAGATAAAGAACCCACTGAGAAAGCCTGTGTGCGTGAACCGACTCTGACCAATTAAACATGAAACACAGGTTGGAATAAAAACATTTCTTTATTTGATGGTCTTCCATATAGACAGAATTTCATCAGTAATCAAAGAAAGGTGGTAATCACATATAAACAACTAAACGCTGAGCTTTCTGGCAACGGAAAAGGAAAACGTTGAGTTCTAGAATAACCTTTGTTGTTTGATGCAACTAACCATATCCCCTTTTAGAGCTAGAGAACCTTCCACATATTAAATGTTTGGAATCTTTTGTGATGTGGATTCTGCTACAGGTGATGCTAAGGAACGTGGGGACCAATGTCCTTCACAGGTTTTGTAGAAAACTTTTTAGGTGGTCTTCCATATTCACCCTTAGAAGTGAGGACAACCCTTCAAGTGTAATTCCGTGGAAATGATTTCCCTCCCGCTCAAACACCCATAGCTTCCCTGTCTGTCCATTTCGTGAGCTCCTCATTACCTTCCATGACTCATTTTGTCATGTGACACGGAGCCTCCCTGGCTCCCACTGCTGGTACTGACCATTCCTTTCTTTGGTCTCTGTGCTGTTGTGGACACAGAGCCACCATCGCTGTTACTGCACTAGAGTCTTTACTTTTTTTTTTCTTTTGTGAGCCTAAGCCTTCCTCAAGACAAGAATCTTTGTTTTGTTTAAAAAAAGAATAGCCTTAATTTTTTTTCTGATTTTACAGTGAACACCCTATTGTAGAACATTCATGTAAGCAAAAAGAAAAGAAATAAAAATAATTTGTAATTTCATCAAGAAATGACCTGTGTTGACATTTCAGTGATTATACTTCCAAGTCTTTTACTAAATGTGTATGTACATAGCTTTAATTTGTGTGTGTGTGTGTGTGTGTGTGTGTGTATAAAAATCTGTAAACAAGCCAAATATCACACACATGCCACACAAAACAATACAAGCAAAAATCACCAGACGTCTCATGACTCGACTTTATTCTGGATGGCTCTTTGTGCTTATTTACACATAGACATTGGCAAGTTGACGTATTTGGGACCATGCCCTATATGTTGTTTTGTAGCCTGTTTTCCATGCAGCAGTATGTTACAGACACCCTCCCTTATCAATAAATATATATGGACACCACTATTTATAAAGGTTTAACTTTGGTCTTCCTTTGTGTATTTATACAGAAAAAAAACTTTAACCATTCCTTCATTGGACATTTTGATTGTTTCTACTTCTTCACTATTTTAACAATACTGCAGGCCATGTCTTTTCTCCACTAGTGATACACTCCCAGGCATGGGTTTGTTGCTCTCAAAGGTATATGCACTTCCTGTCATGGTACTGTCAAAAGACCTAGGAAGGATATACTAATTTACGCTCCCATCAATAGTGCATGAGAGTGCAGGCCAGGTGGGGTGGCTTATGCCTGTAATCCCAACACTGGGAGGTTGAGGTGGGGAGATCACCTGAGGTCAGGAGTTTGAGACCAGCCTGACCAACATGGAGAAACCCTGTCTCTACTAAAAATACAAATTTAGCCGGGCGTGGTGGCGCATGACTGTAATCCCAGCTACTCGGGAGGCTGAGGCAGGAGAATCGCTTGAACCCAGGAGGCGGAGGTTGCAGTGAGCCAAGATGGCACCATTGCACTCCAGCCCGGGCAACAAGAGCAAAACTCTGTCTCAAAAAAAAAAAAAAAAAAAGAGTGCCCATTTCCGCACATCCTTGACAGTACTGGGTTTTGTCCATACTTTTAATTTTTGGCAATCTGATTAAAGAAAAATGGTATCTTGTGATTTTTATTTGTATTTCTTTGAAAACTCTAAGGTTTTTTTAAATGTTAACTGAACATTTCTATTTATGCTTTTTGTGAATTGCTTGTTTTTATCTCAAGTTTTTCATTGCTGTTGAAGTTTTCTTATTGATATCTAAGAATCCTTTGTGTATAAACATTAATCTTTTTTCTGTATTTACTTACCTTTGTCCTGTACTGAAATATGATTCTTGTTCATCATTTGTCTCTTATTTATGGTTATTTTAAGTTTCTTTTTGGATTTTGCCTTTGTTATCACACTTAGAAAGTAATTTGCCACACAAAGATTTTATACATATAATACTTTCCAATACCTTTTTTACTTCTAAAAGTTAAATACACTTGGAATGATTTTGGCAAATAACATAAAGATCTAATATACTTTTCTACCTCATCCCTGAAATTCAGCCAGTTTTCTCTATGCTATTTGTTTTTAAAATCTATTTCTCTCATTGATTTGGAATATTACTTAGGCACTAATTACTTACATTGAAGTCCATTTCACAACTTTTTATATCATTAATATGAATATTTCTCTATAGTATTATATGTTAGTAATTATATTTTAATATCTGATAGAAATGTTTTTCTATTCTCAGTATTCTTGAACGTCCAACTGCTTATTTTGAAGTTCCAAAAAATTCTACTTTTAAAAACTTGGAATTACATTAAGTTTATAATATTGTCAGGATGCTTGTTCCTGTAAACCTGAGATGAAACTCAGAGTCTAGCTGTCTTAGTCCATTTGGGGTGCTGTACAAAAATATCAGACTGGGTGATGTATAAACAACAGAAATCTATTGCTCACATTTCTGGAGGCTGGGAAGTCCAAGATCAAGGTGTCAGCAGACTCGGTGTCTGGCGAGGGCTGCTCTGTGCTTCATAGATGGCTCATTGTTGCTGTGTCCTCACATGGCAGAAGGGGTGAAGGAGCTCGCTTGAGCCTGTTTTATAAGGGCAGTAATCACATTCATGAAGGTAGAGCCCTCATGGCAATAACTCCCCAAAAGGTGCCCCTCTTCCCAAACGCTATCACATTGGGCATCAGGTTCCATATGCATTTTGGGAGGACACCAACAGTCAGACCATGGCACAAGATGGGTTTGGTGACTCTGTGGACAGAGGATTCTCCCACCTAGGGATCTCCACTGTTTGTCTTTAGAGGAAGGAGATTTGCCTTGAGGAACCTGTGTACATGGAAGGAGAGGAAGGCTGGATTTGTGCTCTGAAGATAGAGAAGGCTGTGAATAAAATCTGCATTTTGAAGATAGGAAAGACAAGAAGTGCTGTTCTTCAGGACAACGGTGGCAGAATGGGGCACAGAGAAGAGCACCGTCCCCATTTCTGTGGCACCTGGTACAGACAAGAGCCAGAAGGGCTGCCACCCCTGACATGCCATTGGTCACTCCAAATCAGTGGTGTGCAGGGGCTGGCTCCTGAGACCCAAATGCTAAATTTTCAAGAATTTTCCAAGCTGGTTGTTAAACAGAACCATTATTAAAAATTAAACTTATACAATTAAATGAGTTATGTGAGGAACAAAGGTAATGAATATTCAAAATTCATCATTCGTTAGTCATTTTACTATACCTTACTACAATCTATGCTTATTTACGTCCGTTGTTGTCTGTATGGTGGAAATACTATGTAATGATATGCTACTGTGCATGCTTCCTAATTCCACATTCAGTGATGGCAAGCTTGACACTGGCACAGTGGGAGTATTTACACCATGGAAATTGGCAAATGCTACAAATTAGGACTTGATTGATTGTTTTCCTGATTGTCTAGAGGAGGGGCTGGCAAATTTTTATGTAAAGGGCCAGATAGTGTTTTAGGCTTTATAGGCCACACAGTGTCTGTCACAATGACTAATTCTGCTCTTACAGAGCAAAAGCATAGAAAATACCTAAATGCATGAGTGAGCCTGGGTTTTTGTACTAACTTTATTTGTGGATACTGAAATTTAAATTTCATATAATTTTCATGTGTCATGCAATACTATTCTTTTGATTTTTTTTCAATCATTCAAAAATGTAAAAACCATTTTTTCTATGGCAGGCTGTAGAAAATCATGGCACACACTGGCTTTAGAGACTATTTATTATTATTTGTGAATCATATGCTACATCTCCCTTATATCAGTAAAATTTATAATAAACTATTTCTTTTTTTTTTTCTAGAGAACTGGTTGTTAAATATTTGCCAGCACACCACCACTTCAAGTGTTTTCTGAATTGGGGACATGGGAGGAGGGAGTCCAGCAGTACCCTGGGGAGGAGGCCGTACCCTCTCCCATGAACCACTGGCACTGGGGGCATGGTGAGCTTGCCCCTAGAGGGTTTGCCAACAGCTGACTTGAACCACTGCAAAGGAAGGGCAGAGGATTCCTGTGCTTGTGTGATGTGGAATACTCTGGGGACTGTCAGAAATAACCCCGGAAACTATAAGGTAGCGCCAAGGTCCTGCTGTCATGTAGGAGGGGCCTGTGAGCTGGTGAGATTTCTGTATCTACAGATGAAGGAGTTGGAAAATTCCAGTTACATAATGTTTTTCCCATCTAGGAATATTATGGTATGTCATTCCATTTAGCCAAGTCTTTATTTAAATCCTTCAGTCATTGTATTCATGTAACTCCTGTATTTGTCTTGTTAAGTAAATTCCTAGGTAGTTACATTTATTTTTTTTAAATGTTAATATTTATTTATATTTTCATTTAATTTTTCTAGCTATATTTTTGGTTCTATAAAATTTTTTCCTATTACTTTTTATCTGTTTATTGCTGGTCTATAGGGAAACTAATGCTTGTATAAATTAATTTTTTATACTAGTCACCGTATTGAATTATTAGTGTTTTTTTAGTTGATTCTCTTGTGTTTTCAGTAATACAATGATATCATCTGCAATAAATGATCCTTTTAGCTTCTTCTTCCCAATTTTTGATAAATTTTAGTATTGGGATGTGCTTGCTTTACAAAATGAATTGGGAAGTTTTTCATTTTTCCCCCTGGTCAATATCAGTTGAAAGAATGTAAAATCTGTTTATGTGAAGTTTCAGAGAATTCAACCATGAAACCATTTAGCCTGAAGAATTTTTCCAGAAGTGATTTTTGTTTGTTTGTTTTTACAAATATTTCTTTTTCACCATAGATGCTGGTTTACTTAAGATTTTTTCTTTTGTCAGATTGGTAATTTATGATTTCTGAGAAAATTTCTATTCCATCCCTGTTTCTACTCCTGTCTCTCTCTAATCTATTCTCTAGCCAGTAAGCCATCACAACATTTAAAATTTCAGGTGGTCATTCCCCTGCGTGAAAACCTCTGACAGTTTTCACTGATAGGTTATTATTGCTTTATGTCTCCTGGTCTATGAAGGCCTAACATGATCTGGTCCTAACTTCCACCTCCCACTTCCTACTGCCTTGCTCAGAGTGACAGGAGGGCCCGCAGAGGAGGAGCTAGCACAGGCATGCTGAGTACTGGATTTCATGCTGATTCTGGAAACAGCTCCATGCCAGTTTTAAAGGAGGCTTAATTGTTCTGGGAGTTTTGCTGACATAATACAGCTTGGCTCACGGGTGGTTCTTGTCCTTAGGCTTAAAAGTAGAACAGGCATTAATAAATGCCACAAAATGTCTTTGGTTGTGTTCAGCCAGTTCTTTTCCCAGAAGAAAAAAAGCACTGTGCTTAATTAAATTCAATCAATATTTTTCAAGGGCTTCTTGTCCATAGACAAGAGATTTTGCTGGACTCTGGGATATAAGTGAGGCAGACACAAACAATGTACCTCTATTGCAAGGCAAAGTAAAAGAGAATGTATTGATAGAATATGCTGGGTTATGCCACAGTAATGAAAATCTCAGAGGCTTATATCCACACATGTTTATTGCTCAGTTGTGCTGATGTCCAGGTGGATTGGCTATGGCTCTGCTCTTTGTCATTTCACTCTGAGACCCAAGCAAGTTGAAAAGCCTCTATCTGGAAAATTTCTGGTGGTCATGGCAGAGAGAAAAGGCATGCTGGCCAACATGCAATCACTAAGACTTTGTTAAGAAGTAACACGTGCCACTAAAGATCACATTTTATTGGCCAGAGAAAATAGCATGATCAAGTTGGACATCAAAGGGGCAGGGAAGAATTAGGTTGAACCATATGAGATTGGCATTTTATGAAGTCAAAAGTGATTGAATATCTCAATTGTATTTGGTTTAACCTAATATAATTCTTCTATAGGGAGGGCAGTGATTATTTGAATAGTGTAATCTACTCCATAGTGGTACCAACAAAATTGCAATAAGAAAATCTTATTAAGATTTTCTTTAAATTCAGATGAAAATTTTATTCACTAATTCCGCATTTCACTTGAGATAGCCACAGACAACCAATCCTTCCATCTGTGGAAATGGGTAATAAAAGCAGAGGTGTCACATTAACCTTTTTTGCTGAATTTAGGGGCCATTGGTTTTAGATTCCAGCTTTAAGGAGTCCGTCTCAATAAAAATGTGCCATGTTCTTGATATATGCCAGACTTTGTGCAACGTGCTGGGACAGACAGTGAAACGCACTGACAGACAAGGTCTGTCCTCAGGGGGCTGAGAGTCTAGTTCCTGCCCAGCTATCACGTGCAGATAACCAGTAAATAGGTGCTGTGGGGGGTGGGAGAGGTTGAGGGAACTTAGGGTGTATTTCTAATGGAGCTCACACGATTGTTGGCCAAATTCATTTCTGTGAAGCTGCAGAACTCACAGCTGCTTGTTTCTTCAAGGCTAGCAGGAAAATCTCTCCAAGCTCAGGGCAAGCTTGAGCTCTCTTTTAAAGGGCTCACCTGAGTAGGCCAGGCCAACCTAGGGCTACTCTTGCCTTTGATGAACTTGAAGGTAAACTGATTAGAGACTTAATCACAAAATCCCTCCATCTTTGGCACATGATGTAACCTGACCACAGAAGAGACATCCATCATATCCACAGGTCTTGCCCCTACTCAAGTGGACTGTGCGGGGCACGGACACCAAGAGTGGGAATCTGGGACGCGATCTTAGAATTCTGCCTGCTTCAGGGTTTCATTTTCAAAATTGTCACGGATCTTGTGGGTGTGTCTCCTTGTTGTTTTAGTCCATGTTTACCTGATGTCATTGGTCATTTGTAGATCTTTTGTGAAGTCTTCTGCCCAGAATTCGTTCTTAGTGGATTGCTTGCCTTTTTGTTTTTGAGTCTTCTAACCTGAATAGAAGTTATTGGTTGGATACAAGTATTGTAACTATGTTCTCCCAGTCGATGGTTCCCCTTTTTGTCTTTGATAAACATAAATTCTTCATTTTAATTGTCATATTTCTCATTCCTTTTTTTTTGGTGGTTGCTGGTTTTGTGTCCTGTTTATGAATCTCTTGCTTAGCCCAAGGTCATAAAAATATTCTCCCGCCTGGACCCTTTCTCCTGGACCCTGAATTGATTTTGTTTTCAAATGTAGGTCTATGATCCACTTTGAATGAACTTTTATGACTTGTGCGTGTATGGGACCAAAGTTCATTTTGTTCTCTATATGATGAGTCAATTGATACAGTATCATTTACTGAAAAGACCATCCTCTCCCTATTGATTTGTGACTTTGACTTTGTTAAATCAGGTGACTGGAGGTAGGCTGGAATCTGGTTTGGCTTCTTCTACTGCATGAATCTATTTGTTCATCTGTACACCAGTGCCAGACTGTCCTCACTATTGTCCGACCATGCTGTGATATCTAAACAATGTCTTCAAAGGAATCCTGGGCATTGCCATCTCTCTAGAGAGGCCTCACTCCACTCTCCCAGCCCTAAACAACTACAGATTTATTTTCTGTCTCTGTAGATTTTCCTGTTATACAGATTTCTTGTGAATGAAATCATATAGTATGTTGTCTTTTGTACCTGGCTTCTTTCATTTCCAACATGCAGGGATCACCATGTTTGCAAGACTGTGTCCTTGTGCAGGAAACAGAAGCACCGACCAGGAGGACTGGGGCAGGTGAGATTGGGAAAAAAGAAAGGGAGGGAATAAGCTGTGTCCAGACACTAAAAGGACTTGCAGGATCTTTTAAAAGAGATGTATACATGTAACAGGGCATTAGACAGCATGGGAAAGCATCCGCTCTCTTAAAATATCAAAAAAATCCACATAGATATGGAACAAGCTTCTTGTATCCTTCGGTGTGGAGCATGTGGTCCTCGCTCAGCTATGTGGCTGACCCACAGAAGGCAGTCACGGATGGAGCTTATAAAGGAAGGAGAGAGGCCCATACACTGAGCTCAGAGGCAGGAGAGGATGAGTTTGAAGTGCTTGAGGAACACGGAGTGACCCCAGGAAGGAGCTGGGCCATGTTAGGTGAGGAGCTGAGAGAGGAGCCCCAGATTCAAGGAGAGTATGTCCAGGTAGTAGCTTGAACAGCACAGATGGAAAAGGATTTGGCTTTCTTTGTTTTCTTCCTTTGATTTTTAACTGCCCATCCCTCCGCAATATTAATGGTTAGTATAGAAAAGAAAAAGGAGAAATTACCACCCATCACCCCTCCACCCAGAATTAACCACAGTTAACACTGGGGCTCAGTTCCTTCCAGGCTGGAGTCTCAGAATCACTTTCTTAACCAGGAGCAACGGTCTGCACAGCTTTATATCCTGCAATTTCTTGCTTAGTGTAAAAGCATTACCCTGGGATCCGATTTCCTTTTGCCTCTCAAACCCGGGAAGTTTGGCCATTAGCAAGGATTTCCTGAATTTCCTTGGAATCATCACAGCGGCTGGGCTTGGTCTTCCTGAAGCTTAGGGCTAGTTCTCCCTCCCCTCCTTTCAAGCTGCAGGTCTTCGTGAGAAGAAGGCGGATGTAATAGCAGAGACTTAGCTTTCAGGCCTCATTCCTCAAGGAGGTAATTGTTCCCTTTAAAGGAAGACAGAATTAACTGAGTGGCAGCACTGGATTAGGCCTGGGCATCCAGAAACTGCCCGCAAGAAGTGGAGGCCAGTGGGAGACACACAAGTGTCTACAAGGCGAGGTGACAGAACTCTCCGAAGGATGGAGAAGGGGCTGTGGCGGCTGGCCCAGTGGAAAAGTACCTCAACCATGATTCATCAGGGTAATGCTCCGTTGGTGCCAGGCCATCACCCCGTCTGGGAGTGCAGACAGCTGACAGCTGAAAGTCACATCAAGAATGGAATCAATTTTCAGGGAAGAAAGTAAATGAAAGTTAAGATAAAAATGCATTACTTCACTGCTATACCTTCTGCTGCAAGCATCTGTTTAATACAAGCAACATGAGACTAGCGCCTGCTACGTGGCGAGTGCTGTCTGGGCACAGCGGGCAAGGCAGGCTCCAGCGCTAGGCAACTCCAAGCCTGACTGAGGAAGACGATGTGGTGGTCCACCTGGACACGGATTGGCTGATTAAATAAGGGTTATGAGTTAGACAAATAAAATACCTGATGCTGCTGAATTTCACATCTCTAAGGACATTGCTCTGGCTGTAGACTAACTGGGTGACTGAAACGTGGATCCACATAGTGTCAGTACACAGAAATGACCTGTGTGTGGTTCTCAGCCCTGCTGCTCACTGGAGTCCCTGGGAGTTCTTCAAATTAGAGACACTAAGGATGCTCAGTCCCTGCCCCTCCCCCTGAGTTTTTAAAAATAGCTTTATTGTGATACAATTCAAATAAAATACAATCTACCCATTTAAAGTATACATTTCAGTGGTTTTTAGTATATTCATGGATAAGGACAACCATCAACACAGTCAAATTTTTTTTTTTTTTGAGATGGAGTCACCCAGGCTGGAGTGCAATGGCATGATTTTGGTTCACTGTAACCTCTGCCTCCCTGGTTCAAACGATTCTCCTGCCTCAGCCTCTCGAGTAGCTTGGATTACAGGTGTGTGCCATGACGCCCGGCTACTTTTTATATTTTTGGTAGAGATGGAGTGTCACCATGCTGGCCAGGCTGGTCTCAAACTCCTCAAGTGATCTGCCTGGTTTGGCCTCCCAAAGTGCTGGGATTACAGGCCTGAGCCACCAAGTCCAGCCAACACAGTCAATTTTAAAACATTTTCCTTATCTCAAAAAGAAACCCCATACTCTTTAGCTATTCTTTTTATTTTCTATTAAATTTATTTTTTCTTTCTTTCTTTTTTTTTTTTTTTGAGATGGAGTCTGGCTCTGTCACCCAGGCTGGAGTTCAGTGGCTCAGTCTTGATTCACTGCAACCTCCGCCTCCTGGGGTTCAAGTGATTCTCCTGCCTCAGCCTCCTGTGTAGCTGGCATTACAGGCATACACCACCACGCCCTGCGAATTTTTGTATTTTCAGTAGAGACAGGGTTTCACCATGTTGGCTAGGCTGATCTGGAACTCCTGACCTCAAGTGATCTGCCCGCCTCGGCCTCCTAAAGTGCTGGGATTATAGGTGTGAGCCACCGCACCTGGCCAACTATTTTAAAAATTTTTAAGAGACTGAGTCTCGCTTTGTCACCCAGTCTGGTGCAGTGGCAGGATCATGGCTTACTTCAGCCTTAAACTCCTGGGATCAAGCAATCCTCCCACCTCAGCCCCCTGAGTAGCGGGGAAAACAAGTGTGCAGAGTCACTAAACTAAAAAAAAAAAAAACTTTTATTATTATTATTATTATTATTATTATTATTATTTGTAGGGGTGGGTTTTCGTTATGTTGCCTAGGCTGGTTTCAAAGTCCTGGCCTCAAGCAATTCTCCTGCTTCATCCTCCAAAAGTGCTGGGATTACAGGCATGAGCCACTGTGCCCAGCCTCTGCCCACTCTTCTAGCCCTAAGCAACAGGAATCTATTTTCTGTCTCTGTAGATTTTCCTGTTATACACATTTCTTATGAATGAAATCATATAATATGTTGTCTTTTGTTTCTGGCTTCTTTCATTTAGCACCATGCTTTCAGGGTGCACCATGCTTTCAGGGTGCACCATGTTGTAGTGGGTATTTTATTCTTTTTTATGGCTGAATAGTATTTCATTTTATGGATATGCCATAATTTGCTTATCTGTTATCAGTTGATGGACATTTGGGTTGTTTCTACCTTTGGGTGTTATGAATAGTGCTGCTATGAACATGTGTGTTCCAGTTTCTGTGTGGACACATGTTTTCCTTTCTCTTGGGTAGCTACCTAGGAATGGAAATGCTGGGTCATACGTTGACTCTGTTGGAAGAACTGCCAGACTGTTTTCCAAAGCAGCTGTACCGTTTCACATTCTCACTAGCAGTGCATGAGGATTCTGATTTCTCCACATCCTTGCCGATACTTGTTATCATCTGACTTTTTGATTCTGGCTACCCTAGTGCCTATGAAGTAGTATCTCAGTGTGGTTTTGATTTGTTGATTTGCTGATGACTAAAGATGCTCAGCATCTTCTTATGTGCTTATTTGTGCTCTTAGAATTTTTAATTCAGTTGATCTGGAGTAGTTTTTTTTTCCTTTTATTTTTTATTTTTTTGAGACAGAGTTTTTCTCGGTCACCAGGCTGGATGGAGTGCAGTGGCGCAATCTCGGCTCACTGCAACCTCTGACTCCCTGGTTCAAGCTATTCTCCTGCCTTAGCCTCCCGAGTAGCTAGGATTACAGGCCTGCACTACCATGCGCAGCTAATTTTTGTATTTTTAGTAGAGCCAGGATTTCACCATGTTAGCCATGATGGTCTCAATCTCCTGAACTCGTGATCCGCCCACCTCGACTTCCCAAAGTGGTGGGATTACAGGCGTGAGCCACGGCGCCTGGCTTATTTTTTTCCTTTAAAAAAGTGTTTGGCTGGGAGTAGTGGTTCACACCTGTAATCCCACACTTTGGGAGGCTGAGGCAGGAGGATCACTTGAGCCCAGGACTTCAAGACCTGCCTGGGCAACATAGCAAGACCCCATCTCTAAAAAAAAAAAAAAAAAAAAAAAGGAAATTAGCCAGGTGTGGTGCTGCACACCTGTGGTCCCAGCTCCTTGGAAGGCTGAGGTGGGAGGATCACCTGAGCCCAGGATTATGAGGCTGCAGTGAGCCATGATCATGCTACTGGACTCCATCCAGCCTGGGTGACAAAGTGAGACCCTGTCTCAGAAAAAAAAAAAGGGGGGGGGGCCCGGGCGTGGTGTCTTATGCCTGTAACCCTAGCACTTTTGCAGGCAGATTGCTTGAGCTCAGGAGTTCAATACCAGCCTGGTAACATGGCAAAACTGGTCTCTATGAAAAATATAAAAAATAGCTGAGTGTGGTGGTGCACATCTGTAGCTGTAGTCCCAGCTATTTGGGTGGCTGAGGTGGGAGGATCACCTGAGCCTGGGGAGGTTGAGGCCACAGTGAGCTGTGGTCGTACCACTGCACTCCAGCCTGGACAACAGAATGAGACTCCATCTCAAAAAAAAAAAAAAAAAGTTTTTTATTTTGAAACAATTTTAGGTTTAGAGAAAAGTTGAAAAACAGTAAAAAAAACAAAAAACAACCCCCCCGCAGAAAAACCTCTCATTTACCCTTAACCCAGATTTCCCGAATGCTCACAACCCTTGCTACATCATTCTAGTTCCTGGAAACATTTAAAGCATGTGAAACATTTAAAACATTTAAGTGGCAGGCTTTAAGTTGCACTTCCTTTACTTCTAAATATTTCAGTGTTTTTCTTGAAAAAAAAAATGTTCTCATACCACAGTAACACGATCAAAATTGGAAAATCAACATTGATTCAATACTATGATCTACAATCAAGTTTTTTTTTTCTCCAAATCCCTGGGTCTCAGCATTTTTTTAAAAGCTTCACAGATGATTTCAATGGATACTAGGGACCTCTGCTGCCTCCTCTGGCAGAGCAGGACTGAGGGGTGGACCCTCCCTGAGACCACCCAACAATTTAAGGTGGAGTTATCAGGGCGCCTGACTCCTGGGGGCATTTTTGTGTGACGGGAAAAGACAGTGCTCCTGGCTGAGTGAGATGGCAGCTGGCTTGGCAAGGGGATAGCACCTTTGTCACCACGTCATGTCTCTGTACTCTACGTGCTGCACCTACACCCAGGACCGACGGTAACTGAGGTGGAGGGGAAAGGAGGGCCTGAGATGGCAAGTCTGTCCTCCTCGGTGGTTCCTGTGTCCTTCATTTCCACCCGCGAGAGTCTGCTGGACACTGGAGTTGGTGGAGAAGGAGCCAGTGACAGGCAGAGGAGCAAACTGTCTTTATCACACTCCAAGATCCCAGCTGCTAAAATCCACCCTGAGCTCTACTTACCAGCCTTCTTCTCTCTTGCTGGAACCTCCTCTGTACTCAGACCAGCAGCCTTAGCACCACCTCACACTGGTAAGAAATGCAGATGATCAGGCCTTACCCCAGCTCTATTAAATCAGAAATTCTGGAGTGGCGCCCTGCAGCTTGCATTTTAACCAGGCTTCAGGTGCTTCTGATGCTCGCTCAGGTTTGAGCACCACTGGCCACAGGGAGGCCGAGGCAGGGCCCAGGGTCAATTCAACCCTCCTCTGGTTGAATAGCTGGAGAGTTGGGAATATCAGTAAATATTTCCAATGCACCTGCTACAAGCCAGAAAAAGGGAACAAGAAGACACAGTGGGTCTGAGAAAGTGATGGGGTGAGCAGAAACCCAAAGCCCATAGAAGGCCATCCGAGTGGCCCCTCGAGTAGGTGAACTGGCTTTAGGGTTTACTGAAGGAAGTGGAAACCTCAGCCTGCTTCTTGTCTGGGTTGTTATAGGAGTCATTTAGAAAGCTGTACCATTCTTTCAATATTCTCACTACTTTCCAACGCTCATTTTTCCTGCTCATTTCTGGATTAAAAAAATGCCTTGGCTGTATGAGTAAGAAAACCACCATGCAAGTTTGTAGAGAAAGAATCTGGGCCTTCTAGGTCACGTTGGTTTAAAACTTGGACATCAAGCACCTTAGAGACCATGTTGCCAAATAAGCTTAGTAAATGCTTTCTAATGCTTACAGAACTGTGGCGCTTTGTGCTTGCTGTAGTACTATATAATTAGACAAATGAAAGAACTCAAAGGTTGAGCCCCTTCTGTCTCTTAATTTTTTTTTTATAAGCAGATTTAAAATTCTGGCTCATAATGTCCTTGATTCAATGTTAAACCATTTTGCCTAAGTGACAGCAAGTTCTAAATGTGAGGGCGCTCAGCTTTTCAAGCTGCTCCTGAATGACAGAAAATTGACAAGCTGTCATTCAAGACCTTTTGGTAGCTGCCTGGGGCTCTGTTTGAATTGTATCTGTCTGATACTTTGCCATGGAGAGTGAAAAATTTGATCACATGCCATGCTTTTAATTTTCTAAAGCAAATATGTTGGAAGGAGCCAATTAATGCAAAGATGGACTGCTGGTCTCATGCAACTGATTTAGGGGAAGGGTTTGCCTAAATTAATAAAAGATCTGAATTATAGATCTTAACAAATATGTAGAATTTAAAGGCTTAAAAGGAAACTGGGCAGCAGCAGGCCTGGGGTTGGCTTTTAAGTATCCTTATTTAACAAATAGACATGAATGTTTTGATTTGATATTAGAAATGCTAGTACTGGAGCCTCTGAGCCTACTCTGGCTCGAGAGGCTGCCCTATCTAAAAAATAAGTAAAAAGAAAAAAAGAAATGCTGGTACTGTAATTCTAAAGTGCTTCAGAAATTCTCAAAAATAGGCCAGGCATGGTGGTCACGGCTGTATACCAGCACTTTGGGAGGCCAAGGTGGGCAAATCACTTGCGGTTGGGGGTTGGAGACCAGCCTGGCCAACGTGGTGAAACCCCATCTCTACTAAAAATACAGAAATTAGCCAGGCATGGTAGCAGGTGCCTGTAATTCCAGCTACTTGGGAGGCTGAGGCAGGAGAATCGCTAGAACCTTGGAGATGGAGGTTGCAGTAAGCCGAGATCGCACCACTGCACTCCAGCCTGGGCAACAGAGTGAGACTCTGTCTCAAAAAAAAAAAAAAAAAAAAAAAGTTCTCAAAAATATTTTGAACTTCCTCACCTTTGTCCTATTTTTGAAGGAGGGGTCTACAATAAAGAGATCATACAGAAATAATTTAATTGTTACAAAACGAATGGAATGTCTTTACTTTTTACCCGATTGAGTTACATTAACTGCATCTTCAATTTAATTTAAAGTGCTCCTCAACCTAAAATATAGTCATGTGTCCATATTTAAAAATGCATATTATTAAATCTATTTTTTTTTCAATCTATCATCCACACTGCAGCAAGGCGATTCTGCCAAAACATATGTCCTTAAAAGCCAACTGGAGTGTCTCATCAGCATCAATGTGAAGCCAAAAATCCTTAGGAGGACAGAGGGAGTCCCTCACAACATAGACCGGTCCCCTTCCCTCCAGCTGCCTGGACTGTCCAAAGGACTCTCTTCCCGCCTGCGGCCACACTGCACAACTTGGAATTTCCCCACCTGGGCGGACTCATCGCGTCATCACCAACTGGATGCATCTTCTGCTCTGTGCAGCTGGTAAAATCTTTCTCAACCCTTGAGATGCAGCCCAATCTCCTCCTAACATCTGGATTCCTCTCTGTCACTGCATTCCCTCCTGTCATCCTGCCTTTGTTTTCTTACCCTCCTCTCTCTCCTGTGATAGGCATTAATTAAAATTAAATAAAAATTCAGATCATCCTTGTACTTGGTGCATTTCAAATGCTCGGCAGTCACATGTAGTTAGTGGCTACCCTCTTGGACAGCACAGATAGAGATTATTTCCATCATTGCAGAAAATTCTAGACTTTAAACTTCTTGAGGACAGGGGCTTGGTCGTTTGACACTGCTTTACAGTGTCTAGCAGTGTCTGCCCTGTAGCAGGGGCTCAGGAAATTTTTCCTGAACCGAACCTAACTGAACTGATGTGGGTTTGTCATCAGGGTGTACCTTCTGTTAAAGGAGGTTATGATTTCTGATGCTGGGGTGACCAGAGGGGATGGGAGTGGGCCTGGCACTCGGAGGAAAGGGGGCAACACCAGCTGAGAAGTCATCCTTTACTTGCTGGCATGGCCCCAGCCAGGGTTCTGTTGCTACGGGAGAATGGATGAGTAGGAATGGATTGTATCACCCTGGATCTAGAGGACAACCTGGCGTGAGGGACATGGGGGACATTGGAAGTCAGGGTAAGAAACTTGGACTTCATTCTACTGGCATGGAGAGCTCCTGGAAATTAATGAGCAGTAGAGTGATAGGATAAGCTTATAGGAGGAGCCAAAATTTTTAATACAGCTCCTTAGATCTTAGATCTTGTGACTTAGGAAAGGCAATATGAGCCCCTGAGCATTCTGTGTCCTTTGTACATTTGGGAGAACAGAGGCCCAAAGTGGGAAATCATCCTCCTCCGGGGCAGCACAGACATGGCTGCTCCATTCCTATTCAGAAGCCTCGTTTCCTGATTAAGGCTCTGGCAGCTGTGGTGTTTCATTGTTCATTATTCATGAATAGACTTGGCCCTGTTCAAAACTGAAGCTTCAATGCTGCAAATGAGGGCTGCAGAGAGGATGTTGGGGAACTCGCCTGTTTGGCTTCAAAACTGCCCCCTTTTCTCTGGAAAAATCCTCTCTAGAATACTGTGCCAAGGCTTGGTGAGTGAGAAATGAGTTTTCATGATGTATCAAAAGAAAAATGCTTCTTTTAAGAAAATGTCTTTATAAATGGCAGCAGGCGGGGAAGAATCTAAAAGACAGAAAGAGCAATGCTTGCAGGTTGAAAGCATTACCTCCAGATATGGGGACGTTAGGACTAAGGGAAGGTCAGTGATGGGTCCACGAGGCCGGGTTTCAATGGGTTTACCATTTCCTTCTTTGTGTGCCCACCGATGGACACACGTAGGCACACACACCAACAGCCTCCCATGTGGACGGTCCAGGGTGCCCACAACCCTTCCTGCAAGACTTTGATTTCTCTGTTTCAAAGGATTTCTTGAGGCCCCTCTGTAGAGCTGCTTGTCTTCTTCACGACCCGTGCTTGGGTCAGGGCAGGTGGAATGAGCTGCACGAACAGCTGGGAGATGATCCTGTGATCTCACTGTGCAGTGGTCCTGCCAGGTTGCTCTTTCTAAAACCTTGGGTATTGCAAATTCTGCTTCTTAGGGACCGCTTGGTTCCCCAGTCCTCCCCCTGCTGACTCCCTTCCTGGTGAAGCCACCAGCATGGCTCTCAGGGTGGTGCTGTCTTCCTTCTCTAGAACAGCCACGTGGCCCCATGGCTTGCACTTACTGGTTACTGAGGTTACAAATGCCTCTTCTAGGCTGTGAACCATCAAGGAGTGGGTCCAGTTCAGCCAACACTTCCTCAGGGATTTTAAGTAGCTGGGGGTCCCCCCGAATCTCCATCACCCTCTTGCCCATTCTGCATCCCCTCCCCCACCACACATACACTCTACTCCCCCAGTGCTGAATAACTTGCCAAAGCACGGTGCTGGCACTGGGGCGTTCAGGGGTGAAGAAGATGGGGCCTCTGCCCTGGGGAGGAGGTGATGAGGGGAGGAACAGCAGCACAGAGGGTGGGAGGCAGAGGAAATGGCACTGCTTGGGGGCATGAGGATGGAAGAGGAGCATGCTAGATGGGACGACGGGACCCAGCACTGACCAAATAGAAGCTTGTGGGTGGCACATCAGTCACTCCAGGCAGAGATGCAGTCACTGCCATTTTCCTAATGAAACTCCTCCAGTTATTAAAGGCCCAGAGTCACAGACTTAAGGACCAGAAGTGGGATTTGAACCCAAGTCCCCCAGATGACAGGGTTCCTACGTGCTTCTCTAGGTCACATTAGTTCATGCTGGAGGGGAGGAGGGGTGTTTCAGGAAGAGAGGAGATGTGGGCAAAGGCACAGAGACCGTAAGCGGAAAGGTATGTTCCAGAAAATGCAAGTTATTCAGCACTGGGGGAGCAGAGTGTATGTGTGGTGGGGAAGGGGTGGAGAATGGGTGAGAGGGTTGTGGAGACTCAGTGGGACCCCCAGCTACTTAATTCCCCGACAGGGAAAGAGCTTAGAAACTCCCTCCACCTCCCGCAAAGCAGTGGGGAAGCTGCAGCCACACTGTGTGCGGTGGGCTCATTCCGGCTGCAGTCTGGCTGCTCTGAGGGATGGTGGAGGATGGGGCTTGCAGGCAGGCACGGCCAGTTTGGAAGGTGTACTGGCTCCAGCACTCAACTTGTGGCTGACACTCAGGGAAGTCACCCTCTCCGGCCCTCAGTTTTCTCCTCTGTAAAATAAGGGAATTCGACAAAAATAAGTTGTCACCAATTTATTCACCACCACGTGTCCTTTTAATTCCGTCTGCCCCAGGACTGCAGTGGGGAGAGTCTTTCTTTGCTGATGGACTTTGAAAATCATCACTCCCACCCCGCACTTTTTATGGTTAACCACAGCTAGCCAAGAACTCAGGGCTTCTCATCAGCAGAGGCCTCTGCCTCTCCAGGATCCAGGCCTGAAGGGATTCTGGGTAAAGGCCTCCCTTCTGCAGCCATGAGGCCCTGGCTTTATGGAATGTCGTTTGGAGTCCAGGGAGTCAGCATGGGGACCCCAACAGCTTTCCCATGCCCCAGGCTCCTGGGCCTTTCTGAGGGACCCCTCTGGACTTTGGACATTAACAAGGTTCATATTTGGAAGGTGCTTTGAGGGGGCTTATAAGTATTTGGAGTTTACTTTTTAAACTATTTGTATTGGAAAAGTAACGTGTGCACGAGGGAACAACCCAAATACAGAAGAATATTAAAATCTCCAAGCCCCCAGCCCCCTCCCTTGCTACTGTATCCCAAAGTCAGCTCTGCCGGCCCACCCAACCGTGGGTGCCTCTGCCCAGGGTAGGGTTGGAGGTTTGAGGGTTTCGGATGAGGGCTGGGCGAACCGCCTCCTCTCAGGTCCTTGGACGCGAGCTGTACCCATCTGCTCAGTGTGGACCCAGGACTACTGCCCACAGGCCTGGTGCTGCCTGGGCACCCAGACCCACCTCCAGGGTCGCCCTCGGCCCTCCTGATGACTCTCAGACTCGCATCTGTCCCAAAGGCTGCACCAAAGATTCTCCAGTGGAAAATCAAATTTTTGATAACAAAAGTGTTTTGAAATAATCACGCACGTGGTGAAAAATTCAAACAGGAGCAAACCCCTTTCCCATCTGAGACCGCTGCACCCTCTCCAGTTACGAGCCTCCCAGCTGCTTCCTGAGCTCTCTGCGAGTACGGACACGCGTGCCACCCACAACAACTGTTTAAAAGAATCAGACGTGTGAAGGATTCTGTTCAAATTACTTCTGCTCTCTGCTTTTATCACTTCACTGTGGGTCCGGGCGCGGGCTTTCTGGCAGCTCCGCGGACGCTGCCTTCGTCCGGCCGCACAGGCCCCGCGGTCAGGGTCCCGCATGCGGGGTACCGGGGGCAGAACCAGCGCGTGACCGGGGTCCGCGGTGCCGCCAACGCCCCGGGTCTGCGCAGAGGCCCCTGCAGTCCCTGCCTGGCCCAGTCCGAGCCTCCCGGGCAGGCCCCCAGTCGGGCGATTTGCAGGAACTTTCCCGAGCGCTCCCGCGGGGAGACGCCGCAGGGCCCCCTTGCAAAGTTCCTTTAGTTTGAAGGACGCGAATCGCAGCGAGAGAACCTGCGGAAGGCGAATATGTGGGGCGCGCAGACGGGGAAACTGAGTCCCGCGAGAGGGCGGGTCTGTGCACTGCCCCGCCCGCGCCCCACGAGCTCCGCCGTGCCCGGGCGCGCCCGCCCTGCCCCCGCCGCGGGCGGTCCCGGTCCAGTCGTCCGCCCTCCCGCCATCCGGTCGGCCCCCCTCCCGGGCGCCGTGCCCGTCCCCAAGGCGGCTCGTCACCGCTGCGAGGCCAATGGGCTGGGCCGCGCGGCCGCGCGCACTCGCACCCGCTGCCCCCGAGGCCCTCCCGCACTTTCCCCGGCGCCGCTCTCCGGCCCTCGCCCTGTCAGCCGCCACGGCCGCCGCCGCCGCCAGAGTCGCCATGCAGATCCCGCGCGCCGCGCTGCTCCCACTGCTGCTACTGCTGCTGCTGGCGGCGCCCGCCTCGGCGCAGCTGTCCCGGGCCGGCCGCTCGGCGCCTTTGGCCACCGGGTGCCCCGAGCGCTGCGAGCCGGCGCGCTGCCCGCCGCAGCCGGAGCACTGCGAGGGCGGCCGGGCCCGGGACGCGTGCGGCTGCTGCGAGGTGTGCGGCGCGCCGGAGGGCGCCGCGTGCGGCCTGCAGGAGGGCCCGTGCGGCGAGGGGCTGCAGTGCGTGGTGCCCTTCGGGGTGCCAGCCTCGGCCACGGTGCGGCGACGCGCGCAGGCTGGCCTCTGTGTGTGCGCCAGCAACGAACCGGTGTGCGGCAGCGACGCCAACACCTACGCCAACCTGTGCCAGCTGCGCGCCGCCAGCCGCCGCTCCGAGAGGCTGCACCGGCCGCCGGTCATCGTCTTGCAGCGCGGCGCCTGTGGCCAAGGTACTCTGCCGCGCTCCTGGGCAGCACCCCATTCTCTCCATCCCAGCTCGGACCTGCTTCTGCGGGACTGGTGGGCAGACCGAGGGGCAGTGAAGCGTTGCGGGGTGGCCAGGGCAACTCTCGGGGACAGGCAGGTGGGCCCCGGGGTGGCGGCTTTCCGCGGGCTGCCTCGGAAACGAGCTTCGCGCCCAGCCCGGGGCCGGTTCTGCGCCCAGACGATGCCGGTGCGCCGGGCCTGCACTCTGGGGCTCGAGACGCCTGGCGACCTGCCGCGGAGCGCCCTGAGGGCAGCCACACAGCGCGGGGAGCCGAGGACAAATAAGAGGAGTGGGGGCATAAAGGGAGGAGAGAAGTTCAGGACTAGGAACTGGAGCCTTGCAGAGTGGCTTCAGGACCACAAGAAGTCATTTCTGTTGCTTTTTCTATTTGCTTCCTCCGTCCCCTTTAAAATGCATTACTTTGATCACGGGACCGCTCCGTGAAAACTGTATGTAACTCTTTTGGAAAGGAAGAGTGTTTGCCGGCCCCCGCCGGAGTTTCCCCAAAAAGTCTACCCCGGGCAGGGAACGGTTTGGCATCGCACTCGTTTCGGCGGCGTTGCTGCCTGTGTTGCTTTCCTCGTTTTGAGCCAGCCCTACAAAAATGAAAGTGGCTCCTTTTGAATAAGCTGAATCGGGCTTTGGATCACGAAATCTGCAGAGGCGTAGAAGGGACCGGGTTAGTAATGAGGAAGGAGCCTGCCCCTCCCTCCTGCCGCATACAGGACCTGTTCGGCAGGGGAGATGGTGGTGATGGGGGCAGGAGTGGAGTGGAGCAATGTCTAACTCTCTCGCGGGACCTTCCGGAGAGATGCTTCCCATCTTCAGGCAGAGGCCATGTGGAAGAATAGTATCGAGTTCAGCGGCGGCCAGTCCCGCGGTGTAGAACCAGACAGCGGGGCTTGGCAGTGCGCTTAGGCGCAGCCATGCGGCTGCTGCCCGACCCCAGCGCTGCCTCCTCAACTCGGGCAGTGCCAGGAGAGGGGCATAGGAGAGCACAGTGCAGAGGGACTGGTCTAGATTTTACTTTATAGGAATATGGTTCAGTATGACCAACTAGGACTTGGCATAGTTTGGCTTACATGGACCGGAAGGTGCCAGAGCCGAATTGGGTGAAATTCGAGATTGTGTATTTCACTAACGCAGGAGCACAGCCCTCGGGAAACTCAGCCTAGTTAGGCAGTAGAGAGTTGTCCCGGAGACAAGTGATCCCGCAGACTAGAGAATGGGCATGATGATAGCACACGCCTATTGAGCACTCAGTCTGTGTGCCGGGTGTGTTACCTCTGTGACCTCATTTGGTCTCATGAGGAGGGAGTTTCTCCTCTCTCTCTCTCTCTTTTTTTCTTCTTAAGAGACAGGGTCTCCCTCTGTCGCCCAGGCTGGAGTATAGTGGTGTGATCATGGCTCACTGCAGCCTCCCACCCCTGGACTCAATGATTCTCCTGCTTCAGCCTCCCAAGTGGCTGGGGCTACAGGCGGATGCCACCACACCCAGCTTCTCATTCCTGTTTTACAGATAGCGGAACTAAGGTTGAAAAACTTGCCCAAGGTCACTCAGCTGGAGTTTAAACCCAGATAGCCTCATTCAGAGGAGTCAGGCCAGCACTTAACTCCAAGGGTGTGGGAGAGGGGTCAGGTGCTGTAAATTTCCCGGTGGGTTGGACTTGCATCCCCCTCAGAGCCAGGAACAGCATACACAAAGCCTAAGACTTGTTTGGAGGTGAATAGATCAGTGTGGCTGGGGGATGTTTGGGGAGGGCAGCAGGAGTGAGCCAGGCTGGTGGCCCAGAGTCCCAGGGCTGAAGAGGCTGGCTGTGCCCCGGGCCCTGTGTGCAGATGTTCTTGAACTGGGGCAACTCAAAGCCTAGTGTAGTGTAGGGCTGACCTAGCAGTGGTGTGCGGAATGCATCCAGGGTGGAGAGTTTAGACTACTGCAATAATCTGGGTGTGAGGCAACAACATTGAAAAAGCATGTTTTTGTCCAAAACAAGCCAGCTGTTACTGGTCTCGCTGTTTGTGGTCTCATTGCACGGGGTCCTGAGTTGCTGGCACCATGCGAGTCGCCTAATTTATTGCTAGTGAGGCAAGTTGCTTAATAAGCTTTGGAGTTGGCTGAGTCCCTGTGTGGAGGAAAACAGGTCCCCCATTGGCCATCAGGCTCACGGCGGGCCCCGGTGTACCAGTGAGGGGACAGCCACAGAGGGATAAGCATGGTGGCTTTGAAAGGAGGGAGAGGCAGAGTGGGTACAATGCTGTTTTTATCCCTCCCTCCTTCTTTTGCAAATATTTGTTGAGCTCCGTAGGGTGTCTGACACCGTTTGCATGTTTGTCTGGCACACCAGAGGCACTTGGTACGAGTGGATTAGTGAATGAATAAATGAATGAATGAAGACAAATGGGAGGTGCTTTCGATACACAGCCATTCTGTTTTTCCTTAGTGGAAGGCACTGCTTTGCTGCGCCCCCTCTCTGGATCTCACTCTCCACCCTTGACTTTCCGGAGGTGTTTCCGAGGACAGGCGCCTGGGAGCCAGCAGACTTCATTCAGTCCAAGCCAGGCTCCAGGACTCAGCAGCTGGTGCCTACGGGCAGGTCACTTGACGTCACTGTTAAATGAGGTGAATTGGCTGCCTGCTCTGGCTCGAAGATTGGCGGGAGAGCTACTTGAGCTGCAATGGACATGAGCCTTTTCAAGGGGTGCCACTTGACTAGAGGCCTGAAGTTGGAGCAAGGCACACACAGATCTGAAGACAGAGCTCTCGAGGCAGGAGCGGGTGCTGTGATTTCAAATATTACAAGGAGGCTTTGTCTGGGGCAGAGCATGCGAGGGGATGAGAGGTAGAAATGTCATCAGATCAGGGGTCTCCAGGCAGGTGACCAGTACTTTGGGTCATGGTAGATCTTTGGATAGAGGAACGTGTCACCATTCAAAGGAAGGTACTTTCATTTGTAAGCTGTTTAATGAATAGACCTCAGAGAACATCTCTGCTCACCGCTCTGGAAATGAAGGCAAATCATCTATTTCAGAAGTCAATGCACTGGCAGGGTTTGGATGGCAAAGTATACAATTCAACTAGAGAACAAAGATCTGTCATCTCCAGCTCTGCTGGTCAGATGATTACAAAAAAGAAAGGGATTGAAATACTAATAGGATACAAATAATGAGGGCTAACATATATGTTGTGCTTATTCTGTGCTGGGTGCATACTAACTCATTTGATCCTCCTGACAGTCCTGTGAGTGACTGCTGTAGTCTTCCCTGGGTTACAGCTGGGCAACTAAGTCACAGAGCAGTACCTTGCTCAGGAC
Organism: Macaca mulatta; assembly: GCF_049350105.2. Classification (NCBI taxonomy): domain Eukaryota; kingdom Metazoa; phylum Chordata; class Mammalia; order Primates; family Cercopithecidae; genus Macaca; species Macaca mulatta. Next base: position 134,548,125 of record NC_133414.1, read on the forward strand.
TGCTGGTCCCACACAACTGGATCCAGAGTCTCGTTCATAACCAGCATGCCGTGCCGTTGACAGAGCAACAGAGATTATAAACCACCCCCAGCTAAGCCCCAGCTAATAGCTGAAATCAACAGAGCTCCAGATGGCTGTGGCCTTGAGATGAAACAGGACAGATCACAGCCCTCACTCAGCAGGCTCAGGTTGACAGGGTTGCCTCCAGTTGCCATCAGTGCAGCCCTCACTAAAGAAAAGCAAAAAGAACCGAGGGACTGTAGGAAAGCTGTTTCCACGCCAGAGATCCAGACAGCAAACTGCTCTTGAAGAGAGAAAGCCCTTCCGGATTCCCCCATGTCCCAAAAGACCAGCCACGATTCCAGACCTCTGCTAAAACACGGACAAGAAGCCAGGATCAAAACCTGAAACAGACTTCCCAAACAGCAGAACCCTCATCCATTTCTCCTCCTAGTACATCCTCCAGGAAAGGCCACCCGACTCCTGACAGGAGCCCAGACAAGCTTGGAGGTCTGCAAGCTGCAGGGGTGCCCAGAAACTCCGCCTCTGGTGGTTTTTAGTATTGCCTGCTCCTGGTCTCACCCCAGAGCCTCTGAAGGCAGAGGCTGTACGTACATACCTGGTGAAGAACCAAGGGCTTAGACGGTTGCTTTACTTCTTGGAGGCCTGGATGGTTTGTAAAATTTATTTATTTATTAATTTTTTTTTTTGAAACAGAGTCTTGCTCTGTCGCCCAGGCTGGAGTGCAGTGGCGCGATCTCGGCTCACTGCAAGCTCTGAGACCTCGCGAGTTCACGCCATTCTCCTGCCTCAGCCTCCCAAGTAGCTGGGACTGCAGGCACTCGCCACCATGCCCGGCTAATTTTTTTTTGTATTTTTTAGTAGATACGAGGTTTCACTGTGTTAGCCAGGATGGTCTTGATCTCCTGACCTCGTGATCCGCCTGCCTTGGCCTCCCAAAGTGCTGGGATTACAGGTGTGAGCCACTGCGCCGGCCCAAAATGTACTTTATTTAGGTGATTCTTTCATGGGAGCCTCAAACAAGCAATCATTGTTAGCTGAGTGCTGACCCTGTGCTGAGCTCTGGGGAGACAGGGTTGAATAAAACAAAGTCACTGCCCACAGGGAACTTACATTCAATACATTCAGTGCAATCACTGCTTCCCCAGGTTGCATTTTTCCATTGTTAGAGTGGGCGGTTTGCTAGAGAGTCATTTCCACTGTTGGCAATTCAAATACACCTTTTGTCACTTAAAAAACAGGTGTGCCGGGACCTGAGCTTCATCTTAGGGTAGGATGGGTGGAAACAGTTGTGAGTCTCCAGTTTTTAGTCACCCGAAACTTGGAAACTTGGAATTCTTTTGAGCAGTTTATGAGGCTCTGCCTGCTCTGGTCAGCTGCCTTCTTTTATTGCTCTGTTGGTTTTGCTAAAGAGTTAAAATATTAAGGTTTCGTGAAATTAGGACGTTAACAAGCTCAAAAACCAAGTGTCTGAGTTACTTCATTCCACTGAGAGAGCTGTAAATGGGTTGCATTGGAACTTAAAATAACTGCATTGAGTAAGCGATGGTGGCGGGCACCATGAGCTAACTGTGGTCAGAAGCCTGACAGCCTCTGCTTTGGGGCTGGATTCTCCGTTTGGAGCTGTGTGATCCTGGACGAGTTTCATGCCTTGGATTCAGAAATCAGACTTTCCATGAGCTTATATTTCAAGTGAATAAATAGCTCTGGTCAGGCTTAGTTTGAAGAAGAAGTGAGCTTGGCAGTGGGTGAGGGTTCCTCGGAAGGCCAGCTGGGGTGGAGGGGCTGAGGACAAGCAGCTCTGGCCCTTCCCGGGTTGTTACCTGATCAGGTAACGGCTCCCTCGACCTCTTGCAGCCTCGGCAGTAAGGGGATTGGGCCAGTTGATCTCTGAGGCTCCTTTTAACTGGAATGGTCTGTGATTCTTGTAAGAAAACAAGTCTCTGAGGAGGTTGTGGTCGCCTCATTCCTAATTTAAAGGTTGGGAAGGCTTCCTTAAGAGCTACTTCTTTTTCCTAAATTATTGACGGTTAAAGCCAAGGCTGGCATCGAATGGATGTGATCCATCTTGAGCCTGGTTGCTTTGTGTTTCAGCTTTGTACTGGCTGCTGAAAGTCCCCAGGAGACCACAGGGGTGACATGTTCATCCCCAAGAGATGAGCTTCCAAGAGCCTCATACCTCTTGCTCCTTCCCTGGAGCCTCCAGGCCTTTGGGTAGTCGGAAGTGAGATACCTTTGTGTCATTTCATCTTTTCCATCTCCACCTTCTCTGCCATTGAAAAAAAAAAAAAAAGGAAAGAAAAATCCTATTAATAGAGAAACCGAGAAGTGTAGCCATTCTGAATGTGTTTCCAAAAGGCTCCTGGAAGTGGCATGGAAGTTGGAGTGATTCAGCACTACTTGGTGACGTGTGCCTAGAACCATAGGGGGACATTAGCCAGGACAACACGCCTCAGGACAGAAGTAAGTGGCTGTGAAGAGGCATGTCCGTCACTGCTGGAAAGGCGCAGAGTTCAGCTTTTGGAGTCAATGCTGAGAGTTCCACTTCTAAATTCATTCAGAGCATTTATTTAACACCTACTGTGTGCTTCGAAGTGTACCAGGTACGGGGACTCAGAGGTAAGGACTAGTGGCCCCTGATCTCAAGGTACTGGTGGTAGATAGTGTGATGCTCAGCTTAAGGGCTGGGCTTCTGAAGTCGGATTACCACTTTCTGAATGTGTGGCTTTTCTTGAGTGACTTCATCTCTAAGTCTCAGTTTCCCCATCAGTAAGATAATAGAAGTAATAGCAGATACATACATAGCTCTTAGGGCATTGCAGAATGGAAGGACCTCCTTATATGAAACGCAAAGCACTGTGCCTGATGCATTGCTAGAACTCAGGCAATATTAGCATGTTGTCATTATCATTATCATCATCATCATCTTCAAGACACTGACAAAGGAGTCAGCTGTATGGGAAGAGTGCTGAGACGCTCTTGTCTCCCTGGGGATGAGGTGGGTGGGTGGGTTAGGAAACCTTCACAGAGAAGGAGGGTGATGTGAGACTTGTGTCTGGGAGCTGACTCGGAATTTGCCATCTACTATGTTGGAAAAGGTTCTCTGGGCAGAGGTATCCAAAGTTGCCTTGACTATCACCCTCTGAGGTCCCAGTTGTTGCCTATATCATGTGACCAGTGTGTGGCTTCTCTTGAATTAAGAGCTGCATGTCTGGACTGCCTGGGATTTTACAGATGTCATCTCGTTAACTCTTCCTGGAGCTTGTGACACCCAGAAGATGGCAGTTTATAGAAGCCCTGGGACCTTCTTGAATGATGCTTGGTTTGGTTTCCATGCTCTGGGAATTCCTCACAAGGAAAGATTTGTCACATCTTAAGGAAGGAAAAAAAGGCAAATTTGGGAGTCCATGGATACCCTATTATTTTAGATTCCAGGACAAATTGTCGAATAAGCACATTTCATAAAAACAATCCTCCGCAGCATCCCGTGACAGCAGCTGGTCCCTCGCCACAGGATAATTATGTCTCCTTGTGCACACAAAAGTCTCCGAGGGCATATTGTTGTGGCTGGAGTTTCTGATAATTTCCAAATTGAACAACCTCAGTCCTAATGAGTCAGAAGCTTGTGCAATATTTTCAAACCTCAGGAACATCTTTTTCATTAGTTGTGCAATAAAGATGGTAGGCCTATCTCTGTGATGAGCTGTTTTTTTTTTTCTCAAAGTTTGATGAGATTCGCTGTAGAATTCCTTCTCACATAGTCTTGGGCAAGATTTTACCCGATCTTCCAACACATGAGTCATATCATATCCTGTGACTAAGAAGAGCTGTCTCTTTGGTGCCAGTTTTGTAAGCACAGTCACCACTTGGTGGAGACGGATGGACACAGTTGGGATTGCCCAGGCAGATGGGCAGTCTTGCCAAGCAGACATAGGGGAGGGAAGGCTCAATGTTCAGCAGTCACATCTGCTTTTCTGTGGCAGAGTGAGCTATACAGGAATATTGTATTCTCCAGGACAGTTAGGGCAGTGGGAAATGTCACCAAACAGAACAGTGACCCAAAGAGCTGCTGCCACTGGGTGCTCTGTGGGAGCTGGGCACTGTGCTCTTTGTGTTATGGGCCTTGCTTTGTTCTTAACTTGTAGCCACCCAGAGAGGTAGGGCATTAGCCTTGCTTCCTAGCTGAGACTACAGAAGAGGCTCCTAGAGGTTAGCAGTAATTTGTCCAAGGCCAGCCAGTGCAAGGAGGCAGAGCCAGGATTTGAGCCCATGTCTGTCTCACTCCCAAACTATTCTTCAGATTTCTTTAAGTCAAGTGTTATTTAGAAATGTTTTGTTTATTCGTCAAATATTTGGTGGATGTTTCCAGCTATCTTTCGGTTATTAATTTCTAGTTTAATTCCATTGTGGGCTGAGAACATATTTTGTATGATTTCTATTCTATTACATTTGTTAGGGGGTATTTTCTGGTCTAGAATGTGATCTGTCTTGGTGAGTGTTCCCTGTGTGCTTGAGAAGAATGTGTGTTCTGTCGTTGTTGGATGGAGTGTTCTATAAATGTCACTTAGGTCTAGTGGATTGATAGTGCCATTCAGGTCAACTGTATCCTTCCTGATTTTCTGCCTCCTGATCTATCAGTTCCTGAAAGAGAAGTGCTGACGTCTCCTGAGTCTATTCTGAAACACTGGATTGCGGTCTCCATGATGAACCACTAGAGTTAGAAAACCTGAGTCCTAGCCCCATTTGGGCCTTTGGGATGACTCCCTTCCACCTCAGTTTCCTCAACTACAACAGGAGGACGATGATGCTTCCCAGGAGACATCAACAGGATACTGTGACATAAGGGATATGAAGGAGCTTTGTCAACTCCTAAAGTTTCAATGCTAGGAATCCTAAAGCATTGAAGTCCAATGATATAAGGAATATGAAAGAGCTTTGTCAACTCCTAAAGCTTCAGTACTGGGAATCCTAAAGCACTGAAGTCCAATGATATAAGGAATATGAAGGAGCTTTGTCAATGCCTAAAACTTCAGTGCTTCAGGAGTCCTAAAGCATTGAAGCTTTAAGAGATTAGGACCTCTAGTTGACAATTCCAGACTCTTCCAGGACTCCTGATAGAGCCAACACCAAGAATAGTGAAGCCGGAAGGATGCAAATAGTAATATGTCTCCTGGGTGTCAAAGTGTGGGTCTCCTCTGGGCATGTTCTCTTGTCCTACTGAGACATGATAGCTCTTGGCCAAAGTGACTGAACTTGACCCTCTGTTTCAGGAAGGCCAAATGCAGGGTTCACCACTGTCATGTCCAAGGGCAGATGCTTTGGTCCAGAACATCAGCATCCCAGTCATTACACCAAGCAAGCTGCAATCTCTGCCTGCACCGTGGAGAGCGCACGCTCCTCCCAGGGTGGCCTGCATCCTGGATCCTGCATCCTGTGTTCTTCTCAGGCCGACTTTCTGTTTAATGTTTGCTGGTCAGGAAATGGCCTGAGCTGAGGTTTCTCAGATCCCAGCCTGACCTTTCTCCACCAGCATTTTTGGCTCTGAAAAATATAGCCCAGTGTGGTTTAGCCCCACTGGATGAAACCCAATAGGAAAAGTCTGATAATAGCAGAGGAGGCGTAGGAGGAAGGGTGAGGATTTGAGAGCATCTGGGATGGACCATGTGTGTGGATATTGTTCTGTCTGTGGGATTGTGTGACACTTCTCATTTACAGTCTGTTCCCTTGGAAGTCCCATCATTGGCCAAACATATAGTCCTTCTGTCCTCTGAAAAGTATCATTCTGCTCCTACCTTTGACAACCATCTCTGACCACATCAACTCCCTGTTTTCATGCATCTTGTGGATGAGGACACCACCTTACCTGTAAGGACACTGGTGGCTTCCCAAAGCCACCAACTGACTTGTAGAGAAGACAGAATCCCAGAGTATGAAACCTGAGGGTGAAGGGTCCTGGCAGGTCCTAGAGCCCAACCCTTCACTTCACAGGTGGGGAAACTGAGGGAGCCAATGGGAACATGACTCTCACAAGCCACACAGCTCATCTGTAGGGGCCAGTGTGGAGTCTGTTTATCTTGAGACCCAGGGCTGAGTCTTTGAGCCCTCCCCATCTCAGCCACATCCTCCTGTTGGAGCAGTTAGGTGTTTGGGAGAGGCCATGGTCCATACTCATGGTATTCCTGTAAAGCTGGAGAAACAGGCCTTGCTCCCTTAGTCTCTCTAATCAAAATGAGGTTGCAGAAAACCCTTCTCCCTACTTCTCCCTAAAATAATTTCCTTGGGTTAGAAGATGACTAAGAAGCTATTCATCTGATGACTGATGTCTCCCTTCAAGAGTTATAAGCACATATAAATGCCTTTGAATGGTAATTATAATAATTTTGCTGAAGGGAAAATATCAGTATAAATATCATGGTGGACTCACTGATGAATGAGGACTGAAATGCTTTCATGTCTTTTCAGCTGTGGTTAGATTTTCTTTGAGCAGAGTATACAAGTTTTTCCTCTCCTAGCATAAAGACTTTTTTTGTATCTTTTCTCTCTACTGTTTAGACATGACAGAAAATGCATTTATACATTTGATGACATATTGTACTATCGCAGTTCTTTAATATTATAAATGTAATTTAATTCTATGAAAAATTAAGAAAAGAAGATTCATATTTCACCATTACCATCTCTCCAGAAATACTATTATTATTATTATTATTTTGAGACAGAGTCTTGCTCTGTTGCCCAGGCTGGAGTCAGGGGCACGATCTTGGCTCACTGAAACCTCTACCTCCCAGGTTCAAGCAGTTCTCATGCCTCAGCCTCCTCAGTAGCTGGGATTACAGGCCCGCACCACCACACCCAGCTACCTTTTATATTTTTAAGTAGAGACAGTTTTGCCATGTTGGCCAGGCTGGTCTCGAACACCTGGCCTCAAGTGATTGGCCTGCTTCGGCCTCCCAAAGTATGGGAATTACAGGCATGAGCTACTATGCCTGGCCTAATTCCATCATTTCTGTCCCAAGTGTTGCCACCATTTGGTTAACTGTTCCCCTGTCCACATCCATTTAGGCCAAGGCTGCGATGTTAAACAATCCTGAGATGGACATTTTCATGTTTATGGCTATTTCTGTATCTAGGGTCATTCTCTTAGGAGAGGTACTAAGAAGTACAGAAACTGGAAAGAAGGATATGGAATTTTTATGGTTCTGGTATAAATTGCCAAATTATTTTCCAGAAAGGTTGTAGCCATATTTGTTGACATCAGCTCTAGAATTTCAACCTCGTAAGTCACTGAAAGAAATTATCCCAAAAGCAGTCCTTCAGGAATAATGGAAGAAGATGGTGCCGAACCCAGCCATTCTGCTCACTGTTAGATTACTTTTTTGGTCTTACAGGTTACTTTCATTCTCAGGTTGATTGCTCTTAACAGTTGAGCAATGTTTGGGGTAGAATAATGAGCACTTTTCCAATTTGGTTCTACCTGGTTGAGTTGTGATCACAGGCAGTCTCACCTGGGAGGGGCTTGGGTGGTTGTCAGCTTGTCCTTCCAACACTCGCGTCTCAGGCGAGCAGCCTGGGACCAGTGAGGCGACCTGAGGGCTGGAGGTCACAAACTAGGAGGTAACAGAGAACCCAGGTCTCAGGAAGCCCAGTCCAGGGCTCGCTGCAGTAAGCCTCTCGGATGCCAGCTCTGTCCAGGATGCGGGAGGAGGCCAGACTGATTTGGTCTGTTTTGAAAAGTGATGAAAATATTTATTCAAATGTTTTGTACACATAGGCAGAAGTATAACAGAAGCTGCATATACAAAATCATTTTCTAGTAGTCACATTAAAAAAGTAAAAAGAAACAACATTATTTTTCTTTTTAAAACAGCTTTATCGAGAGATAATTTACATACTATAAAATTTACCCCAAGTGTACAATTTGCTGTTCTTATGTATTCACAATCATGCACCTATCACTACCAACTCCAGAACACTTTCGTCACCCTAAAAAGAAACCCCGTATCCATTAGTAGCCACCACGTACTTCTCCTCTGTCCAGCCCTAGGCAACCACCGGTTCATTTTCTGTTTCTATGAACTGGCTTATTCTGGACATTTCATATAAATGGAATCAAACAATACGTAACTGGCTTCTGTGTCTTAGCATAATGTTTTCAAGGTTGTCCACGTTGTAGCAGGGATCATTATTTCATTCCATTTTATGATTAAAAATATGTCTTTTTATGGATACAGGGAGACCAGACTTCTATTTTATCTCCCCTCCCTGATGGGGAATCCTAATTTCAGCCCGGAAGGTCACTGTGAAAGTCTAAACGCACAGGTGATACTGACTGGTTCCATTGGAAGAAACTGTAGCACCTGACTCAGGAAGCCAGCATTAAAACCAAGAATATTCTATACGGATGGGGATTACGCACTGAAAGGAAAACATGAGGAAATGCACTTTTCAGATTTATTAGATCACAGAACTTCTTTGGAGCTGGAAAGGATTTCGGAAACCGTCTAGCCTACCCCCTCGTCTTACCACTGAGGTAACTGAGGCCCAGGAAGGGGAAGTGGCTTGTTTTGGGTCCGGGACCACTTTTCATTTCTTATTTGAGCCAAAGCTTCCTTCTGGCGTCTGTCTCTGTTTCACAAGTTCCCGTTGCATGCGTGCTGGGTATTGCTTGAAAGGACTGGCCTCTTCCTTGATACAGGGGCTCGTTCACTGTCACCTCCCTCCCTCACGTCTCTGGTGCCCCTCTGCAGCCGCAGGCCCTCCTCCTGCGCCAGGGGGGCACACTCAACCCGGGTGGGCACTGCCTCCTAGTCTGCGGCCAGAGGCTGGGAGGCTGGGGAGACTGAACAGCCCCGGCAGCTCCAGACATAACAACCTGTGTTGAGGAGTCGGTGCAGGAAGCGAACCCAGCTGAGAAATCTGCGAAGGTCAGGACCGGAGCCAGACGCTTATCAAGAGGAAAGTTAATGGTGTTTTTGTGAACTGAGCAGTCAGCTGTTTCCCTGAAGATAATAATAGACACATCATGTTGGGCATTCAGGAGGCATCTAAAAAAAAACTGTGCAGTGGAATTGATTGGAAGCTTTTCCCTAATACATAAAATAGGCCAGAAAAGACTATCAAATGTAACAGCACCGATCAAACCCAAGCACTCACCATAGATCCAAGCAAGGACTGAAAAACACGATTTTTTTTTTTTTTTCCGCCAGTGAGTCTGAAAAGTGATTTTCAATGCCAGGCGCCTTTAAACACAGACAACATAAACAACAACATAGTTGTTCTGGAGAAGGCATCTTTGCCCAGTAAAGCCAAAGATGCAGATCTAGGCTGTGCTTGTGACTGACAGCACAGAGAGGGGTTCACAGCCAGCTGGCCAAGTGCCCCCCGAAAGCGCATTTCGAATCTGCTCTATTTGAGAGAGACTGTCTTAGCCTTGTTTGGGAAAGTCTTCCTCCTTCACTTCACCTGCCACAGACTTTTCCAGGCACCATCTGCTGTAGTCTTGGCCCAGTCCCTGCAACAGTTACTGCTGAAGGCACCCGGGACATGCAAGACGGGGGAGCAGCCTGAGGTCTGGCGTCCGGCAAGCTTTTCCCACTTGGAGCCATCTGGGAGACTGTCCCGGAAAGAGCAGGGCTGCCAACACTTGGAAGTGCCAATGTGGACTGAAAGTTGAGGACAGGCTCCCGGCTCCCCCACCTCTTCCTCCTTGATTCATTAAAAGGAAAGAAAGAAGCCACACGAAACTCTCCTGAATTTCATTTATTTCTATACAAAAGACAGAGCGTGGTCATTCATCATTCAGATTTTAACCTTTTTAGACAAATAATAATTCCTGCTTGTGAATTCAGTGTATTTTAACAAGAATAGGTCTGAGGGCCATTGGCCATGGGAGACACCGAAGGCTGGCTTTCCTTAGATTTGCAGACAGTGGCCCTGATGGTGCATAGGGTTTCAGGTTTCCTTTAGACCTCAGCTGGCTGCCTGTGCCACCACTTAGCAATGCCATTGTCTTTCCTGTGCATTTTCTCTGCAGAGTTCGAGGAAATCCAGTCGCGCAGGCCCCTCTGCCCCCACGTCCCCGGCGCCCTGGAATGTGCAGTACCAGCAGCAGCGATTAGAATGGGGGTCTGGTTTCCCGGAATGTGCAAGGTCTCACTTCTGTTTCTGCTGCCTCCATGCCCCAGACCAGTGCTGGGCCGGGCTCTGGGCTGCAGCCATGGCTGACAAGTTTCCTTGGAATTTAATGGAGCGGGGCAGACAGCATGCAGCCACTCAAACTGAAAACTTGGGAAAGAAATGTGTGTTCTGGGGCAGCTGTGCTGCATTCGCTGGGCCGTACATGCTTCTTTTTCCTTTCCCCAGGCAACCCCTCTTGCAGACAGGAGGCCCCATCTCCTTTCGCTTCATGCCTCATTGGCCATTAGGAACCTTTTAAAATTGGTTTCTCTCCTGACCCTCTGAGAGAACATAGTCCACTTTCCCTGGAGGAAGAGGAAGCGCTCTGTTTCTCTGCAATTCACGGCTCATTTAAATGCAGCCCACGTGCTGTCTCTCCCCACTCCTCTGCCTGCTCCCCTTGTGCTTCTCATGATCATTCTCAAATTTAGTGAGAAACCTCACAAAGGGAGTTTTTCTTAGGGAAAAGTCATCCTTGGCCTCCTGAACGTGGACCAGCCCCTCTCCCCAGCTGCACAGCATCAGGTTAGTTAACCACCTGCCTCCATCTGGGTCCTGTCTGGACAGGCCTACTCACACCTGCTGCAGGCGTCCGACTTGCCCTCAGGTGCCTGTGGCTGGTTCAGAGGGGTGGAGCCCACATTCCAGTCCTGACAGCTAAAGTTCAGCGGAGAGGACCCTGCATTCAGTGTAAAGATCAATATTCCAGGTCCTCTCTTCCTGCCACCCAGAGACTGGCCGTTTGCAGGCACTCGGTCCCAGTTGCCCTGGGCCTGCAGCCCTTGCATTCTCTCTGCTTTGTCTCTGCTGTTGCACCCCTGCCCCATCACAGATGCAGGTTGGGGGACCTTCCGCTGGGAAGTGAGAGGCTGGGAAGTAAGAGGAGCACTAGAGGGATGGTTGAGCTCGCATCCAGCCTTGACTGCATTCGCTCTCCCCCGCCTCTCTGTAAAGGTGCTGAGCTGTGAGTGGAACCAAGTGGATGAGAGTGGCCCCGGGCACCTGCCGATAAGTTTCCCGGTGTGTCATTTTCTCCTGGGAGTCCCATCTGGATTTGGTTCTGGATTTATTTATTCAGCAAGTAGCCTCTTTGTAGTTACTTTTAATCTAGCCATGCTCGGGGCTGAAGGGGATGCCAAAGAAATATACGATGAGCCCCTCAGACAGCATAAAGGTGAAGATGAGGCCTCCAGCATGTACCCCCCAACATATACCCCAGGAAATTCTGGGTGTGACTGGATTTTGGACCTACCAAAAGCTGCTGGTGCCTGGAGGATGGGGCCCCGAGGCTGGACCTCACTCCTGCTGGGTTACTGGGCTGGGAAAGTACTGATGGCAGCTGAGGAGTGTGTCCCAGACTTCACTGAGCCATTCCCAAAGATTATTTCAAGTTCTCCTGACCCCGCACTGGAGGCCTGCGGTGCTGGCCTTCTTTATTTACAGTTTCTGACTGGTGTCTAGCAGCCTTGCCAGAGAGAGTGGCAGTGTGTCTGCAGGCGACCAGGAGAAATGTCCCAGGCTTTAGGGCAGGACTGAGCATATAGCGGTGGGGGCCCAGCAGGCAGTCTCCTGGACAGTTACTTCTCCTTGTCCTTACATGGTCGGGAGGTTGCTGCCTGGCTTTTCAAGCGAGGATGGAACGTGCTATCCATGGGCCTTAATTTCCAACTTCTGCATGATGCATTTTGTGCTCTTGCCTTTGAAAAAACGTTTTTATTTTCTTGTCACTGATGCCCAAACCCACATGGCAGAAGGAAGGGAGGCTGGGACAGGGGAGGCGATGAGCTGCCGCTGACGGACCTGCCCAGTTTCTTAGCTCATCCCGGCCTCCATCCTGGTGAGCAGACACTGGCCCAATCCAGCCATATTTTTGGCTGAGTTTCTGTCTTCACATCTCATCCTTTCCCCGGGATCCTGGCAATTGTTGGTACTGGGTTGTATTCTTATTTGTAATCTTTAAAGTAGGAGTACCTTTGCTGGTATTTAAAGTGGAGGAAATCAGGTGAAGAGTCACAAGTGATTTGCAAGCTGGGAGAGACATTAGAATGTAAATGTGAGGAAGCGTCAGCATGAGGGGCTTGCCTGGGCTGCACAGCTTGCCTTGCCTGGAGCATGCACTGTTCTGGCATTGCAGGGAGGATGGCTACCTTGCTTCCCTGCAGGTGGGGGACTGTGTCAGCCCCTGCGGACTGCTCCTGGGCTCCTGGGTTTGACCAGATTAAGGCAGCGTCTCCAGTAGCACCGGAGCAGCTCCTGAGACGCTTTTCTGTGCTAAATCTGGATTTTGGGTATTAAATCAAATGAATTTGTAATGCAGTCACACATTGCCCTGTGTTCAGAAGGGTGCCGCACCTGTTTTAATGCTCTGCTATTGCTCCCTTGGGAGTCTTAATAATTTTTGAACAAAGGGCCCCACATACTCATTTCGCACTGGGCACTGCATATTATGTAGCTAGTCTTGAATCTAGGACAGTGCATTAAAATGCCATTGATTGGATCAATCTGCTCTTACAACTGATTTGAATTTTGGGAACATGCTGTTCCCTGTGAATAAAGGAGGATTCATTTCTTTTCCCTCGAATACACTGCGTTCTGTTTTCCAAATTAGCTCTACTTATCAACTCTGCTGAGAAATTGGAAGGCGGGATTGTTCTGGCTGGAAGGGAAGGTTAGATTGTTAATCCTGCGTCCTGGCCCTGATCTCACAAAGTGTGAAGCATGTTCCCACAATGATGTGGGCTGCAGGGGGCTGGAGGCTGGCTGAGAAGGTGGGGACCAAGGAGGGAGGCCAGCCTGGGAGCCAGACAGATGGGGTCAGGCTCTCGCTTTTGCCACTCGCCAGCTCTGAGGCTTTGGGCAACATGATTTAATTCTCTGATCCTTGTTTTTTTCATCTTTCTGTAGACTGGTGATAAGATGCACCCTGCAGGCTTGCAGGAAAAATTAGAGATAACATTTGTGCCTATTATTGGGCTTGACATATAGTAGATGCTATACAATAAATAGGTCCTGTTATTCTTATTGATAATATTATTTTATTGTCAACATTGAAGGTTGGGTGGGATTTGACTAGCTGCGGGGGAGGAGAATGAGATCATCCAGGCCGGAAGGAAAAGAGGCATGAATGCAGGGGGATGGGGTGAAGCACTTTGGAGGTGTGGGGAGAGGTCTGCAGGGTGGGAGTGTGCATTAAGGAGTTCTGGGGAGAGTGGAGGCATCAGTGCCACATGGCAAATGAGAGGGAATCGTGGGCCCGAGGAGATGGAGATGGCTGTGGGGATCCGGCAGGAAGTTTATGTGCCCCAAAGTGGCATTGTCAGTTAGGGGGAGACACTGAAGACAGAGGTGAGGCCTGCCTGAATTAGCGCAGAGTGGCATTCTTGGAAACTTCAGAAGCTTGAGAAGAGCCACTTGGAGGTGTTGAAATGTACCTGGGAGGGATGTGGGGACCTGGCTCTGGTCTGAGAGCTGGGAGACGGTAACCCAGGTGGCCTTGGCCTTGAAGATGGGGCATGATATTTAGTGCTTTATATGCAGTCTCACCTAGGACTCCCAAGCCCTGTGGAGTAGGTGATATTAGCTCCGTGTTACAGAAAGGGAGACTGAGGCTCAAGCAGGGACAGGCACGGTCTGAAGTCACACAGCTATAAGGGGCAGAAGTGGGCATGGAGGCATTAACTTAGAGCCGAAAGGTGTGACCTTCCTTAGGGTGGCTGGCCCCACGGGGAATGTGTGTGGGTTGGAGTACAATTTGGTGTTCCCACCCATCCCAGATGCTCTGCGTTTATGAACCCAAGTTTCCACATCAGGGCAGGCGAGGGCAGGAAGCTCTACAGGGAGAAGGGACAAGGGACAGAGCCAAGAATGGGGGCAGGGCCCCAGGGTCCCGTGCAGGGACAATGAAGGGAGTTGGCACACGTGGGTTAGCTGCTGGACAGTGTGGGGAGAGAGCTGGCCTGGGAGTCTAATGGGAATGCCAGGGAAAGCTGCCTTGGTCCCCTAAAGTGAAGCCCCCATGCTGGCCACGGAGTGTTGGTGACTGAGGGTCCCTGCTAGCTGTCTGGCCAAGGCAGTGTGTCCTATAGGTATAGCTCTGGTGTCCTGCTGGCATGGCGTGAGTGCCCCTCATGCTGAGAGCCAGCCCTGTGCTCTGGAGGGAGGTGGTGGGAGGAGGAGGGACAGTAGGAAATTGCCACCTGAGCAGGAATTGGCACCTTCTCCCACTGGCAGGTCCAGGTTTTATGGAATCTGAAACTTGTACAATTCAGGATACTCTCTTCAAGAAAAAAAAAAAAACCCTTAAATTATGAATATAACATTAGGGATGAAACTATTATTTATATAGATTGAAAAGAGAAAATGCCCAAAATGACAAACTTCAGAAAATATACCAATACTGCAAACATCACAAAATCCAGAAAAACAAGATTAAAAAAAGCTAACTGCTGAACACTCCTTCATCTTGAAAATGTCCCTGTCTCCTCCTCTATTTTTTGGCTGTGAACTCTGCTGACCTTTTCACATGACAATGCTTTTGTAGTATTTCCTAAAGAGAAAATAGAATAATTTATTATTACTTTTATTATTTTTTGGATTATTGTTATGATCAAGTCAATATTTTTCTGCTACCCACACACTCACTGTCTTCTGTACAACCTCTGGCCTGCACCAGGGGAACCAGCAGGGTGAGCAGTAGGGTGTCCCTGGAGACCACACATATAGCAGGATAGACACAGCAATTTAACTAGACACAGAAGGGACTTCAAAGCACACAAATGTATCTCATTTAACCCAAACAAAATGATTATCCAGTTTTACTTTTCCCTTAGCCTCTTCCCCCAAATGCCGGCAGCCACCCTGATGGGATAGATGTGTGACAGAGGGCAGGAGACCGTGGCCTCAACCAGCTGCAGCTTCACTCTTTCAATTCTACATACTCTCTACAAGCCGTGATGATAGCACTTTGCTAGGGCCCCTCACAGGGCAGATGGAGGGCTCCATGCTGAAGCTTTGTGGATGTTTGCTGTCTATCCACTTCTGCTCCTTGTGCCTATGCAGGGATTCAGGCCCAACCACTGCAGAGAGCCCAAGAGCATCAGGCTCCCAAACTGTCATGGTTGGTGGCACCTTTAGTAGTTGTTACGGTTTGGTTGTGTCCTCACCCAAATCTCATCTTGAATTCCTACATGTTGTGGGAGGGACCTGGTGGGAGGTAATTGAATCATGGGGGCAGGTCTTTCCTGCACTGTTCTCATGATAGTGAATAAGTCTCCCAAGATCTGATGGCTTTGTAAAGGAGAGTTTCCCTGCACAAGCTCTCTCTGCCTTCTGCCATCCATGTAAGATGTGACTTGCTCCTCCTTGCCTTCTGTCATGATTGTGAGGCTTCCCCAGCCACGTGGAACTGTAAGTCCAATTAAACCTCTTTCTTTTGTAAATTGCCCAGTCTCAGGTATGTCTTTATCAGCAGTGTGAAAATGGACGAATACAGTAGTGCAGTCATTTCTTCATGGTCCTCAGTAAGGCCAAAAAATACCCAACAGTTCCGTTGATCAATCAGTGAGGTCCAAACAATTTGATAAGTATTTGTGTCCCTACAACACAGTGGTCATTAAAAAAAGACATTTTAATTTCATTATTCAATAAGCATGATTATTTATGAATGGGATGTGTGCACCTGTTGGGTGTCACATGACCTTTCAAATCTTGGAATCAGTTTGGACACCACCATCCCCATTTCCAGTTCAACACTGATTTTTGTGTGGTACATTCTTTTTGTCACAGTGACTGCCAGAAATCCAACTTCATATGGACTCATGAAAAGAGATGTAGCGTGATCTGATTTCAAAACTATGATTGATCTAGAGTTAGTTTACAAGGTGTCTAACAGTGATCCCGTATCACTGTATTTCCCCAGAAAACCTGAAATATCGATGAATTTTCTGTGGTATTCTGGGGTCCCTTGGGGCAGACTATGGGAACCATGGCATTAGAACCATAAGGACACGATTCTGGCTTCTTCCTGCCTCAGATCTAGTCTTTACCTGGCATTTTTGCCTTAAAGATGAAAGCAGC
Source organism: Macaca mulatta (assembly GCF_049350105.2). Taxonomy (NCBI): domain Eukaryota; kingdom Metazoa; phylum Chordata; class Mammalia; order Primates; family Cercopithecidae; genus Macaca; species Macaca mulatta. The sequence continues at coordinate 134,564,397 of NC_133414.1, forward strand.
ATACATTTTGATGTATCTAAAGCACATATTCGGCCAGGCATGGTGGCTGACACCTGTAGTCCCAGCATTTTGGGTGAGGCGGGCAGATCACAAGGTCGGAAGTTCGAGACCAGCCTGACCAACATGGTGAAACCCCGTCTCTACTGAAAATACAGAAAATAGCTGGGTGTGGTGGTGGGTGTCTGTAATCCCAGCTGCTGAGGAGGCTGAGGCAGGAGAATCACTTGAACCCAGGAGGCAGAGGTTGCAGTGAGCCGAGATTGCACCACTGCACTCCAGCCTGGGGGACACAGCCAGATTCTGCCTCAAAAAAAAAAGCACATATTCCACTTTGTGCTTATTCTTTTGAGAGAAACACAGATAAAAGTCTATCCTTTAATTCATACTCCCCATACTGTGATTTTCATTTTTACTGCAACAAATTGTGTTAAGTGTGATAATGAATGTCAAACACTTAATGCCTTGCTCTTTTCAGTAACATGAAATATTGGAGAATAATGACTGAAGCTTACCTGCACTGCGTATGTCTCTTTTCTTCCTCCTTGAAGGAAGTTGTTGAAAGTTCTTAAGAAGTATTATGTGTAAAACTCTAGGGATGATGTGCTTTAAGGAAGCAACATTTATGAAGTTGTGTGCTTGACTAGTAGTTTATAAAGAGGGAAGACGAATCATTTATTATATTGGGATTGAATCCTGGCAATTTTTAAACTATAAAGTTACAGGAAATGTTGGCTACTCTTAATGGGCCATTTATTGTGTTAAATATCAGCAATGATAAATATTTACTAGGTAAGTGGAAAGATCCATCTCTATAAGTTGTTGTAACTTACCATTTTACGAATCTTAGTTACTCAGTTTTTCTGTTTAAAAATGAAATCATGTAGCACTGTATAAGTCATTCAGTTTTTTCTTTTGGAGAATTACTCTGGATTGTCTAGGCTCTGTGTTCTCCACATATATTTTAGAAATAGTTTGTGAATTTCTACAAAAAATCCTGCTTGGAATTTTCACTGGGAGTATGCTTAATCTATGGGTCAATTTGTGAGAAATTGATAGCTTAACAATAGCGAATCTTCTGATCCACAAGTGTGGTATTTCTCTCCATTTATTTAGGTCTTCTTTATTTTGATAGCATTTTGTAGCTTTCAGTGTACAGATCTTGCAAATATCTTGTTAAATATTTCCCTAATTATTCGATATTTATTTTTGATGCTGTTATAGTTATATTTTAAAAATTTTGATTCCAATTATTGCTAATACATAGAAATGCAATTATTTATTGACCTGTTATCCTGTGACATTGACAAACGCAGTCATATATTCGTAGATTTCTAGAATTTTTCTACATAGACTATCATATGTATCATCTGCAAATAAAGACAGTTTTACATTTTCCTTTCCAATCTCGATGCCTTTTCTTTCTTTCTCATGCCTCATTGTGTGGTCCATTACTGAACGGCAGCCAGTTCCAGCTTTCTGTTCAATAAAGGAGCAGTTAAAAGGGCCAGGCCTTGACCTTGCTGGAGGCTTCCCATCCTCATTGCCTTCTGCTTCCTCAGTTCTGGCTTAACAGAACAGTGTGGGGAGGAGGCATGATCCTTACCTACTAGGGCGTTACAATGGCCTTCTTCAGGTTGGTTGATTCATCAGGTTTAAGCGCTCACCTGGGCTGCAGTCAGGCTAGATTATCTGCTGACCTTGCCCTGTCTCCTTTCTGTAGTGGGGTACCCTTGTAAGCTAGGGAGAAGAGATACAGGTGAAGGCCGGAAAAACCAGCCTGCCACACAGCTTCCCTGGATCATACCTTCGCAGTGATATGACGACACTGTTAGGAGGAGCGGAGGTGGCTGAGTGGGTCTCCAGACACCTCCCTTTACCTCTCTGCTGTGCCACTGATGTGTGACGTGCTTGCACCTATACAGAGCTGCCACAGAGCAGCACCGTGGCCAGTCCTGTGGATTTTCTTCTTTCTAAATTGTATGCCATGGCTTGATCAAACATTTCATATACAGTAGATCATGAAATCAGCATAGAAAACACATTGAGGTAGATGGTGTTACCACATTTTATGGATGAGGGGCTAACACTTGGAGAAGTGAGGTAACACGTCCAAGGCCACACAGCTAGTGAGCACCATGCTGAGGGTCACACTCTGGTCCATCTGAGGCCAGAGACTGTGCACAGCCTTCTCCTCATGCTGAGTGGCCTGGACGCCCCCACCCTCTTTCCCCTGAACCCCTTGGAGAGTGGGCAGTGGCAGAACCAACCTGGGCCCATCTATGGGGATTCTCCATTGGGATTGACCCGTCTGGAAGGAAGACAGTTGACCCACAGTTAAGATCACAGCAGATGGGCCAGCCAGGGTTTCTGTAGAACATCAGGCAGTGGCCACTCCATCTAGTTTCATGGATGAGCCTTTTTAATAGAACAGGAATCTAACACTGAACCAAGCTGCTTTTAGACACACTTTTATTCCTCACTCTGAAATGGCATTTGGACAAGCCAAATATTTCTTCTTCTTTCAGTTGACATTTTGTCCATCTTTGAACAGTTAGCTGATGTTTCTTCTGTTTAGTTATTTCTGTTCTATTTTCCTGTTGCCACTGGTCCACCCAGGGATGGTAAGAATGGAAGTCAATGGTTGCTTTTTCATCTGGGATGCGTCACGAAGGCTCAGTCAGGCTTGTCATATGGTCTGTGCTCCCACTGCTCCTTCTTTCTGTTTCCTCATCTACAGAATTTGGAGAGTCCTGGACCTGATCTCAAATTTCACATGTTCTTTATCTTCCTGCAGCACGCTGGGGAGAGGGAGAGACAGGGATTCCATCACAGAAGGTTGGAGCTGGAGCAGACTTCACAGCTCATTCTAGAGGCATTTGGTCCATCTTCACAGCTCATTCTAGAGGCATTTGGTCCATCTTCACAGCTCATTCTAGAGGCATTTGGTCCATCTTCACAGCTCATTCTAGAGGCATTTGGTCCATCTTCACAGCTCATTCTAGAGGCATTTGGTCCATCTTCACAGCTCATTCTAGAGGCATTTGGTCCATCTTACAGATGAGGAAATGGAGGCTGCCCAGGGGACTGAGGCTGGAACTGGGCCTTCCAGTGGCCAGGCCAGATCCTCCTTGGTCTCCCTTGTTGCTTTCCTGGTGGGCAGACCCTGGAGCCACTTTCTGTGACTGTGTGAGAAGGCGACTGCCCAGCAAAATCCGTCTTCAATCCATCTTCATTTTTGCCTCTGGCGTGGGCAGATTCTCCCATACCTAATTCGGGAAGCCAGAAAGAGGAAGTCAGTTAATGATCCTTAGTGGGAAGGTGCTAGTAATGGTCCTTCTCGTGAGTTTCTGAAACACCACGCTGTCTCTGTGTTGCTGGCCCGGCCGGAGTTAAACCTCTTCTTGGCCTTTCCCCAGGAAGCTGGTCTGAGGAAGCCCAGATGCGTTTGTTTACAGCTGTCTCTGGTGACGTTCGCCAGGCTCTGTGTTCAGAAGGAACATTTCCATTCCCTTATTTACACCTCCCACTGGAGTGCTCGAGGAGACACACCAATTATTTCCAACTACCTAGAAACCTGGGAGGGTAGCAGATCTGTAGGGGGCCGGTGTTGAAGCGAGAAGCTGTAAATCTGGTGACACTGTGGGCTTGGGAGGGCTTGCCCGGATCTACCTGTTACTTATACTCTCTATTAAGAAATTTTAGTGTCCATGGAGAAGTTATTTAAAGTCTGCGAGCCTCAGTTTCCCCATATATAATATGGGAAGGATACCTGATTTTCCTGTTCCACAGGAAGGTAGAAAAAATTAAATTAAGGCAACTGATGAAAGGGTTTTGAAAGCAAAAATAATAATATGATACTGTCCTGAATTTGTTAAATTATTCCTCCTAGTAGTTGCGGATCTTTTTCTGTACCTTAGAAAACCATGCTATGTAAAAAGAGATGATTCCAATCTTTAAATAAAGCAGCTCAGAGGTCAGGGGCCAGGACAGAAGGGGGCCCTTTGTTCACAGATGCGCTTTCACTTCCGAGAAAGCAAGCGTGGGAGAGGCAGGTGGTCCTCCAGATGTCCCTGTGCCCCATGGTGTCAAGTTGGGTTACTATGGCCCCTTGTGACCCAGCGTGGTAGGGATGTGGGAGCCAGTGGGTATGAAACTGTGATGGGTCACAAGAGGGCTGGGACGTCTCATAGCTTCTACTTACAGCCTAGAGCCTGGGGAAGGGCTGCCACCTTAGTGGTAAGAGAGGCATGTATGTGAGTGTGTGTGTGTGTGTGTGTGTGTGCATTTGTATGTATATATGTGTGACTCTGTGTGTATGTGCACATCTGTGAGTATATGAATTGTGTGGAAGTGTGTATAGGTGTTTATGTGACAGTCTGTGTATGAGTGTGGGTGTATGTGTGTGGGTGTGTTTATGTGTGTACGTGTGTGGGTGTGTATGCATAGTGTGTATGTGTGAGTTTGTGTGTGTGTGCCTGTGCATCTCTGTGTGTATATGCATGTGTGTTAGGGGCAGGCACACAGGCCTGTTGGTAAATGAGACACAAAATACCTACAAAATACAAAATATGAGACAGGAAATACAAGCCACAGTTATTCATTTTTCAACGCAACAGACATAAGATTACCATGTGAAATTGCTCTGAAAGTTTCCAAAAGCTTCCTGTCAATTCGTAGCGAGCAGCTAACAAAGGAGTGCGGGTCCCTGGAGCCTGCTTGTGCAGCATTGAGCTATTCCAAGGGGGAAGAATGGGGTGCATGGCTCTTAGCTGCAGACCAGCCTGGAAGCCCTCCAGCCTGCTTGAGCAGACTTGTTAAGAGGTAGCAGCAGGTGGCAGAGATTAGGAGCTGGAGTAGTAGGCTAAGGGTGCACTTCCAGGGACACACTGCCTCTGCCACCACCCGTGCCACCAAAATGGGAGCCCAGAACCCTGAATCTCTAGCAGCCTGTTTCTGAATCAGTTACCTTGGGTGTGTGCCTCTGGTCGACAGAAACTAACTTTTAGCCCTCCTGGGTGAGAGCCTCACATCGGGACATGTGACAGCTTTGTTGAAAGTAGCTTTGGAAACACCCACCACGTGGGGCCACTCACTGTAGTATAAACGGTCATGCACCACTGAGTGACAGGGATACGTTCTGAGAAATGCATCGTTAGGCGATTTCATCACTGTGGGAATGTTACAGAGTGCGCCTATCAAACCTAGATGCCATAGCCCACTACACACCTAGGCCAGATGGTAGAGCCTGTTGTTTCTAGGCTGCATGCCTGTACAGTAGGTTACTGTACTGAATACTGTAGGCGGTTGTAACAATGGTGAGTATTTGCGTATCCAAACATAGAAAAGGTACAGTAAAAACAATGGCATTATGGTCCACAGTTGGCTGAAATGTTATGTGGTGCATGACTGTAGGTATAAAGCATTATGGTCGTTTGATTTTCCTCTTTTTCTCACCCACAGTCTTAAGGCACCTCTTATGCCTTTTGTCTGGGATGTCCCGGGCAGGGTTGGAACATGTGGTTAAGGCATGGTGGAAACCGCTTTGGGGACGGACGATGGCCTCAGCTTGCCTTGGGGTGTCAGTGGGAAAGATAGGAGCTGCCCCTTTGCCTTCATGTTTCTTCGTAATAATCTCAGATCTACCCATCTGGTGAGCCTCTCCTAGAGAAAAGCCCCGGTGCTCCTTCGCTCCTGCGGTGTTTCTCAGGAGGGTTGCTTCTTTGTAATGGTGGGGACTCAGGGAAGGGACGCAGGCAGAGGGTGATACCACATCACAAAGGGACCCTTGGCTGGGTGCGGTGGCTCATGCCTATAATCCTAGCACTTTGAGAGGCTGAGGCAGGTGGATCACCTGAGGTCAGGAGTTCGAGACCAGCCTGGCCAACATGGTGAAACTCTGTCTCTACTAAAAATACAAAAATTAGTCAGGCATGGTGGTGGGTGCCTGTAATCCCAGCTACTCAGTAGGCTGAGGCAGAAGAATCGCTTGAACCCGGGAGGTGGAGGTTGCAGTGAGCCAAGATTGCACCATTGCGCTCCAGCCTGGGCAACAGAGCGTGACTCCATCTCAAAAAGAAAACAAACAAACAAACAAACAAAAACACAAACAAACAACAACAAAAAATACTTGGGCCATCAGCTTCTTGGAAAGGCTGGTGTGAGGTAGAAGCATTTGCTGGTGCCTCTGCTCGACACCAGAGCAGAGGTGATTTTTTGGTGATTCTGTTGAGAGCAGAGAACCTGAGCAAAGAGGTTATCATGAGTGGATTTTACTGCCTTACTTGGGTGGGCATTCCCTTGGGAGTTCGATGGACATTTGCAGCTGAGCCCAGGCAGGGGAACTGTGCTCACTCCGCCTTCAGAATTCCAAAGGCTGAGCATGCATTTTGGCTTCCTCTAACCCATGTCTTTCTCTAGGTGACCACAGCAGAGTATCATTAAGTATCTATTCTTTGCTTTTGTTCTCAGGGCAGGAAGATCCCAATAGTTTGCGCCATAAATATAACTTTATTGCGGACGTGGTGGAGAAGATCGCCCCTGCCGTGGTTCATATTGAATTGTTTCGCAAGTAAAGAGAGCCTTCCTTTTTCCTATAACCTCTGAAGCTTTCACCGCCACTAGCAAAACATGAGAGCTCTTTTTGAGACACATTAAAGTGTCAAAGTGTCACTGAATATCTTCCTACTTTAAGATAAGTGTGTCTCCCTTCAAACATTTGCCCTATTCGACTCTATGAATCTACAGTCTTAACCCTTCTAAATGTTTAAAGAACCTCGGGCTCTGAAGAGATTCCCTAAGAATATTTTGTAAGTGAAATTGTTTGATGCATGCAAAAAATTGGCAGATTGTTTAGTTTTTAAATGTTAAGCCCAATATATAAAGAAGCGATTGCTAGGTGTGTGTTGCTGTTGCAGAACCCATTCATTAATCAATGTGTTGAAGCGTTCATTTTAAGGTGTTGCAGGCTTAAGTGTGTACTTCTTTGGATTTTAGGCTTCCGTTTTCTAAACGAGAGGTGCCGGTGGCTAGTGGGTCTGGGTTTATTGTGTCGGAAGATGGACTGATCGTGACAAATGCCCACGTGGTGACCAACAAGCACCGGGTCAAAGTTGAGCTGAAGAATGGTGCCACCTATGAAGCCAAAATCAAGGATGTGGATGAGAAAGCAGACATTGCACTGATCAAAATTGACCACCAGGTGAGTATGTTTTCGCCTGCAGAGGTGAGTTCTCAGATGCCCTGGAACACCCTTGGCAAAGGCACCAGAGCTCTCTGATTGCGGGTGATTCTCAGGGGGCACTGAAGCCAGTCTAAACCAGTCACAGGAGGGCCTTGAGGAGATGCTGAGTATGGCCTGGGCGTGTGGGAGAGGCAGGGGCTCAGGAGAGCTTCTGTAAGGAGCCAGATAAAAGTTTTTAAAATAATGTTTTAAATGTTTATCAAAGAAAGCAATAGATTTGTAAAGAAATTAGTAGGTAAGTTGTGAAAATTGAGTCTCCTTCCCATTCCCGATCCTGTGGCAACCCTTGTTACAGATTTTATTTATCCTCCACAGATACGTCATGCATTCACAGTGAACATAGAATTTACTGGGGTTTAGACTGAGCCATCCTTAACTTGTCAACAGTTACTTTGAAAACAAACCAGCTCTCCCAAATTGGGGTTTTGCAGGGTAATGAGGTGTGTTTCAGAACAATATTCCATACTTTATATATCTTGGAAACCTTGAGTTAAAACAGAGCTAATGGATTTCTTCTTCCCAGACCTTCTCAGAGCTTTTAGTATGCTAGTGTGCACGTGGCTTGCCTACAAAAGGGTGTTGACTGAACTATTTGCCCAAATTATAATCATTTGAGTATACAGCTTTTTTTTGGAGGGGGGAGGGGCAGAACTGAGCCATACCAAGATCAATCTGGCAAATGCTGTATTTGAAAATGCTTTCTATGTAAATATTCTCTTTGCAATCATTTTTGCTGTTGATTTGCTTAGCAAAGTCTTCATGTCTGGGACAATATCCATTTCTTACTGACTCATCAAAAACCCCCACTCGACACTTTGATGAGAGAGGTTTTATTTGCTGTGTGGCATGTTCAGTGAAAGCGTGGTTTCTAGTTTCTTCACATCCTTGTAATTTTCTGGACTTCAGATGGAGGGAACAATCAGAGGAGGTTGGAATCCTGCCTCTGGCCAAGGAAAAGACCAGAGACTGAGCCAGTTGGGGTCTCTTGTCCAGCCCTCTGCTTGCCTCCCTTTACCTGGGTGTGGGCTGAGTAATTCCAGACAAGCGTAGAATTAATCAGGCTATTTGCGCTGTTGGATGGCATGCTGGGTACATCTCCTTCTGGAAACAGCTCTGCGTGTGCTGTTTGGGTGGTAGGATTCTGGGTCTCCTCTGTCGTTTTATGGCATCAAGTTGCTGCCCAGCCCAGGCTCCTTTACGGCCAGTCTTCAGAAAACCACCAGCTAACACATTTACAACCCTCCTTCCCCGATGTTCCTATAACCTCTCTATGGCCGGGTGGCCAGGCACGGCCAAAGAGGCTCAGGGTAGATATAGGGTCTGTGTCCGGTGTGTGTAACTGGCCTTGAGTGAGGCTGCAGTTGTGTGTTATTTCTATTAGGTCACTGTGGAATTTCTAGCAACAACTAATCTTTCAAAGTGTGTTTATTGGTCACAGGATCATTGGGCCAGCCTCTGCCTTCGTTCTTTTTCACCTAATCTGCATAATAGCTGTATTATCCCCATTTTAGAGAAGAAGAAACAGGGACTCAGAGAAGTCTAGTAACCTGTCTGAGACCACACAGCAAACACGTCATGACCCTGCCCTCCTAAGGCAGCCAGGCTACTGCTCCCAACGTGTCCAAGCCCATGGCTATTGTTGGAGGGATACAGGCTGGCCCCATGGAATGATGGGACAGCTTGACCTTAAACAGCCCATGGAAAGGTGGGTGCATCTGGTTTAGGAACAGGCTGCTAGAAAGGTATCCAGGATGTGGTAGTCTCACCGGAAGGAGCCAGTCAGAATAGCACAGCCTGTGGCCACGCGTGGGGCCTGTTCAGCCTCACAGAGCCTTTGGGAGGCAGCCAGCAGCAGGGCATGAGCTGTGTGCAGGCAAGGCGCTGGCCTGGACGCCGCCCCCACTGAGTAACTTCGTGTTTGGAATGCGTGGGCACATACCGTGCAGCTGCTTCTGGCCGGCGGATATTCTTTTCCAATTTTGAGCCAAGGTGGAGACTGTCTCCTCGTGTCATCCCTGGCATGTCCTGGCAAGACACGAACGATCTCAATAGACAAGCTTTGCAGAGTGTGTCTGACCTGACTCCTGCTGTCCTGGGAGCTGAGCTCTTCAGCCAGCAGCATGCTGTTTGACATGTGTTTCAAGTCCCCCAAGAAAGGGTGCTTGAAATTTAAAATTGAACTGATGTGGCTTTTCTAAATGGAATTGGAAATGAAAGGATATTAAATTGCAGACAACCACACAAAAGACTGGTTTCCACTGACTAAACTGCTTTTTTTTGCTGATAGTAGTTGGAAGTAGGGAGAGTAACAGCATCTCTTCCAGCTCTTTCTCTTTTGTTCCCTTGTTTTGATGATGGGTTATTTCGGGGGAGGCTCTGGCTGGCCTTGCTTTGTGTCACCTTAGGGATAACAAAGAGGATGAAAGAGATCAGGAAAACAGAGAAGGCAGAACAGAACCAGCAGAAACTGTGCTTGAGGAATGAAAATCACCTACATGGCTCCTTGTCGTATGAGACTGTGGCCCAACCTCCCCCAAAGCCACTTAAGAGTAACCCAGTGAAGCTGGTGAGACTGTCTGCCGCGTCCATGGGCCCAGTGACTAGCTTGGTGGCTTATCATCTGGACCCAGCTCCTCCCCTGGCATCCTGATTTCACTTGGAGGGTCCTCCATTGTCCTTCATAAACGTGTTTACTTTATTTTTTTTTATTTTTTGAGACAGAGTTTTACTGTTGCCTAGGCTGGAGTGCAGTGGTGCAATCTCCGCTCACTGCAACATCCACCTCCAGGGCTCAAGTGATTTTTCCTGCCTCAGCCTCCTGAGTGACTGGGACCACAGGCACGCACCACCATGACTGACTGATTTTTGTATTTTTAGTAGAGACAGGGTTTTGCCATGTTGGCCAGGCTGGTCTCAAACTCCTGACCTCAGGTGATCCACCTGCCTCAGCTTCCCAAGGTGCTGGGATTACAGGTGTGAGCCACTGTGCGTGGCTATAAATGTGATATTCTTGAGACTTTCAGTGAAATAAAAATTACCATGGACACCTGTGGTCATTGTCCACTTGCCACCCACCTACCCCCCTTACTGGCTGCAGCAGCCAGCATTTCACATCTCCGTCATCGGACAGCGTAGGTGGGCCCATCAGTCATGGTGTCCTACCCTCTGGTGCCAAGGAGCGGACACATGACCAAGTTAGGGCAAGCAGAGGCTCCCCCTGGAACTGCAAAGTGAAGCCGGATGTCACCCACAGAGACTAACATGGTGAAGCTGCTGTAGGCCCTGCTCTTGAGACCCCAGCACTGTCTGAGTTCTTGCACTTTCTGAGTCCAGTTTCATATCTGCTTTTCCTCCCGTTCTTGGAGCTCCCCTCACATCTCCAGTGGCTTGAAGTTGCCAGAGATGTTTCTGGGCTTGTGACCAAATGACTCCTTTTCTGCTTCTCACTGCTGAGCAGACACATGCGCGCTCACTTTGCCTGCTGAGTCTTGGGACCCGGAAGAGCTCTTGGGAGACGCTCACGGAGCAGCCCCCTCTTGCCGGCCCTGCTGACTCCCTCCAAGCAGGAGGGGAGAAGCCCTGGCTGGGCATCCCTTAATGTGCTTCTGCCCAAATCTGAAACTCCTCTTTCCTCGGGACCCACGACCGTGGCCAGCCTGCCTGGGGAGGGAATCCCAGCTGCAGAAAGTCGGGACAGTATGCGTGTAAACATGTTAATAGAAAGCAGCTTTGAGGGCAAACTAGTTCAGCTTTAGTTACAAACTCTTTCCAAATGTGTTTGACATGAGCCACTGCCAGTGTGCAGCATATGTCAAGCTTTCATCCAATGGTGGCATTTTGTCCCAACGGGTTTTTTTTTTTTCCTGAGCAGTTTGGGGCAGGGGTGGGGAGAGGGAGAGAGAAAAGTAAAAAGAGAGCAGTTTGGTTTCTTCAGGCTGGAGTACAAGGTAGAGATAATGGGATGTGTTGAAGAAAGTAGGAGGGAAAGTTACTTTAGTTACAGCTGTTTGTCCAGCTGTGCTGATTAAGAAACTTGGAGAAAAGCATCTCTGGAATCATGTCCTTCCCATCTTGTATATAGCCTTTGCAGATCTCCTGCGGTTCTGAGAGAGATCTGAACTGCTTACCAGGGCCTTGAGGGCCCCATCTGATTGGGCACCCTCCCTCCCTCTGGCCCTCCTCCTCTTCCCCTCCTCCCCTCCTTTCTCTGCCCCCACCTGCTCTGCTCAGACACCCCCTGCTCGGTTACTTCCCACAGGCCAGGGCTGTCCCCTGGGGCCTTGGCTGTTCCCCTCCTAGGAGCACCCCTCTCCAGCTCCTCATGGAGCCAACCTTCCCATCCTTCAGGCCTCTGATTAAATTCTGCCTTAGACATCTCTCCCCACCCCACTGTGGGAGGTGACGCCCCATGCCCCAGTCTCCTCAATCCCACCGCGTCACTCTGGGGACACATCACCCCAGGGACAACTGCATTCCACTCTTGGTTTTTCCCTCCTTGTCTATTGATCACAATTTAGAGTCGCCTCACTCATTTCTCAGTCATTTGTCAAATGAAGTCCATTTCTGCAGCTAGACTGCGGGGTTGGGGACACATCCGGCTGATCGGTCCTCAGGTAGGAGGTGCTTGGCAACTTTGTCCCGAGTAGGACGTTCACAGCTGTCTGCCGTGGAGGAAGCAAGGGCACCCACCACGTGGATGGAATTGAGGGGAAGGCACCCGCGGCTCCTGCATCGAGCTTCCGTCCTATATTCAATGAGGAAATGACCCTGCAGCAGGCTGGCTGCAGATGCCCCTGCCATCCCGCTTTGCCTGCCTGGAGTTTGATGGACATGTGGTCCTGTCAGGGCTGCAGCAGGTCTGTGGTCTTTGGTAATGCAAAGCGCTGGGGAAACAGTGAGCTTTCCTGTGGGTGCTTTTCTCTGACGCCAACAACCAGGTAAATATTTGGAAACGGCCTTGTTGAGGCTTGTGAGGTGGTTTTCCTCCCTCCCCTGTAGGCCTGCGCCACCCCTCCAACCCCCCGGCCACCTTCAGGCCAGATGGCACCCACAGACCTGTTTGAAGTGGCTGGACGGGGAGCCCTCTGGGCGCTGGGGCCGCTGTGTTTGCAGAGGGTCCTCTTACTGCTGAGCTGGCTGGTGCAGCGGGGAGGCCAACACCCCTGATCCTCATCGAGTTCAGAGGGGAGTCACCGTGGGTGAGGGGCCTGGGGCCTTTTACATGTCCTGGGAGCTGCTGGGCAGGCCGCTCTTCTCCAGGCCACCAGAACTTGGCCCTGCATGTGGCGAATCTTTCCTGAGTCAGCTGAGTGAGGGGGGTTCAGGCAGCCCCCCGGGACGTGGCAGTGGTTGGGGATGGGAGTGGGCTGGTGCGTGCCATGACTCACGCCGGTTCTCCTCAGGCAAGCTGATGGTCAGACGTGCTGACTCAGTGGCCTGAGCTCGTCCAAAAGTGAATCAGAGAATGCAGGGCCTGGGCTCACCCACTGCCCTCTCCTGGAGTCATCTGTCACTCATCCTCATGAAGGAAGCGCCTGGGAGCCTGGAATGCACTTCGCACTGCCCCAGCTCCCCTCTTGTTTCTGTGTTTTTCCATTTTGGATTCTTTCCCCCCACTCCTTCTGTACTGGGCATTTTGTGGTCTCTTCTTTTTCTCCGAGAACTCTGAGGGCTACCATTGCATTTGCTAATGATGCCACAGACGGTGTTGATGTTATGAGGCTTCTATTACTGTATTGATTGTTACCATTTTTAGGGGGACAGGAATCAATATTTCATGAGGGAATGTGAAGCCAGACAGTGAAGTAGAAGCTGGCTTTTATTTTGTGCCAGGCTTTGTCCAGAGGCGGGTGGGGACGTGGCTCCTCAGCTCTTGACTGCAGCTCCTTCTGGCATGGGAAACGCTTCAGTTCCCCAAACTCTCAGAGCTGGAGACCCTGTGTGTTCTCTGGCCCGGATTCAAGAACTTAGTTGATTGTCAAGAAAATTCCTTGGCTATATTTTTCTCTTAATATGGTAATGGCTTTTTTCACTCTGGCACTCTCTTTTCAGGGAATCGGATTAAGACTATTATTTATGGTTCTGAAAAAGCAGTTCCCAAGTTGGTGGGACTGGATTTGTTTAGGAATGTCTCCTGTCCTCTTCATTGAGGGGGGAATACAAATTGGTTCCATTTGACAGTTTATCAAGTGTGTGACAGAGTATTAGAGTCCAGGGTTGGCCAACTACAGCCAGTAGTCCAAAGCTGGCCCTCTATCTGTTGTTGTAAATAAAGTTTTATTGGGACCTGGTCATGTTCACTTATTTAGGTAGAGTCTATGGCTGCTTTCATTCTGCACCAGCAGAGTTAAATAGTTGGGATGAAGACCACATGGCCCATGAAGTCAAAAATATTTGCTTCCTGGCCCTTTATAGGAAAAAATTGCCAGCCCCAGTGGTAGGCAATTTACACCTTGTCCTAGAGGAGCTGAAAGTGGCTGGAGGCAGGAATGCTCATAAGAACCAAGCGAGGTGAAGCACTAGGTAGCTGCGGGGAGCGGAAGAGAAGCTGATTAGCTGATTTTGTTTGCCCTTTCTTTTCCAGAGATTGTGGGGTTTTTTTTTGTTTTTTTTTTTTTTTTTTTTTTTTTTTTTTTTTTTTTTGCAGAGATGAAGCTTTGGTCTTGCCACAATAGCAGAGGGAGGCCTTATTTTTGTCCATTTCTCTATGACATTGGTAGAAAGGAGTTTGTCAGAATTCCAAGCTATTTGGCAATTATCCAATTTTGAGATCCTAATGGATCTTTCAAGGTCTAGTTTGTTCATTCTTTTAGTGATTCCTTATTAATTCCCTGATTTTATACATATGTGTTGAACATCTGTCTTGGCCAAATACTTGTTAAGTGCTGAGGATGCAGCCACAGTGGGCAAAGCCATGAGGCTTAAGATCTAGTGTGGGAAACGGGTGAAGTAAAGTAAATATGGCAATAAGTACAGTGCATGAAGCAAACAGGTGAAGGGGTAGAAGGCCTCGGGCTGCAAAGATAGTAGATAGTGTAAGCAGGGAATCTTATCTGAGGGGTGACATCTAAGCTGAGATGGAAAGGACAGTGAGAGCCAGCCAAGGAAACAAGCTGGGTGACAAGAGTTGCAGGTGGAGTTGCTTAATTTCCCATTTCTGCTCAGCAGCAGAACCTAGATCTTGGACTAATTGCAAACTGTCATTTCCTTGTGAGTTTATTAGAACCCTCCAGAACAAGTTTCTGGTTAGCTAGTTTCTCTGTGTGTTGCTCATTTCTTGTTGGTTCTGGTTCTTTGGGGTTCCTACTCATACTCCGGAAAGCTCCAATGTCTTAAGTAGTCAGTCTCCCAAGAGTCTGAAAGCACAAAGATTCACAATGATACGATCACCTCTCAGTCATAGCAGCATCGATGCAGTTCCGTAGCTGGTTTCCTAAAGCCATCCAGACCTCTTTCTGTGGCAAGAGAGAAATAAGACCTTCTGGTGAACTGAGGACTAATTATCCTAATAAACATGTGAATTAATAGTTCCTTTGGTTAAACAAAGCACCAGAATCTGATAATGGGAACATGTGACTCACGGTATTTCCCTCTTTGCTTTATCTACCAGGCAGCTCACGAAACCACTGGCCTTCCCTGTGTTCCCATTTTATGTCATAAATATATGTTTAATTAACTTATTATAAAAGGCCCTTTGTCATGGACCATATCAAATTATTCTTATATAGAAGAGGTTATACATGTTTTAAACATTTTAAAATAAATCTGAAAAGAATACTACATCCTGGGCAACTTCCCCGCATATGGGGCTCAAAGAAGCTCTATGTGGTTATGGGTAAGGCAGAGTCAGAGTGCCTTCAGTGTAGTTCAGCAGATGCTGAGAGGCTGCTGTGTGCTGGACTCTGATCCCACTAAATAGAGTAGGGCTGAGCCCCTGCCCACCATGACAGCCTGGAGATACAAGCTGTTCCCTTTGCCTCCCTGAGCCCTGAGCTTTATAGCCTATAGACAGCTGAAAAGCAGGCTGCATCGGTTACCCCGTCAGTTACCCAGACCCAAATGCCAGGCCTTGGCTAACCCCAGTTATTACCTAATTTCAAGATCCTAATGTATCTTTTAAGACCTGGCTTGTTCATTCTTTCATTTATTTACTTATTCATTGATTTTGTAAATATTTATGGAGCATCTGCCGTGCTACATGCTGTTGTAGCAGCATCAGCCACCCTGAAGTTGGTGGATGAAAGGGGACAGATCAAAGGGGCTAATGTATGGAGGAGACACAAGTTAGACTTGACCAAGACAATCTTATTCCTCCTCTGGATGCCACGAATATATACAGTCATTAGCTGTTGGGCCCCCATGAAGACTGTTGACATTTTGTGGTTTAAACACTGAAGAGTAAGGGAATGTTGGAAATGGCAAACATCTGATATAGTGTAAAGAAGACTAAATATTTTGGTGGTGTTCATAAACACTGAGGAGGAAAGTCATTTCATTTTGTTCATTTGTGTGCTCTCTCTCTCTCTCTCTGTTATGGCACATTATCCTCTGTTCTCCTTCTCCTTTTCTTTTTCCTTTTTTCTCCCTTCATCTCCCCACTTCTCTGATCTCTCCCACCTGAACCGCTTCTACCCTGCTGCCCTCCCATCCATCCTACCTCCTCTGCTTCCCTCCCTAGACAGTAGTAATCACATGTCAGTTGGAGAAACATGATGGCGACTTGGTCACACCGTTCTTCTCAGTCTGTATATGTTGGTGATCTCCGTGCCCATCTGGCAGATCCCTCCTTCCCTGGCTCTTCTGCTCACCACAACCACCCTTGACTTTGTAATCGCTGATAACCTTCACCTTCTCTAATCTGAATCCCAAGCTTCTCAGTCCTGGCCCACCACCTCCCCTCCTCATCCACTCCGAACCCTGAACGGAAGCTGAATGGAACCCTGAACGGAAGGGTTCTGAAGCTGTTGAGAACCCTGAACGGAAGCTGAAATATCAATGGGTCATTGCTTTTCACAGTCCTCTGTGAAAGATTACTGGCCAAGCCAGCATCTGGAGAATTCCTGGTCTACCGCCTCCCTGTCTGGAGAAGCTGGAAGAGCCAGCTGCATAGGGCATGTGACCCATGTACTCACAGGCCCTGTGCCCTGAGCTCACTGTTTTAATTTTATCTTTGAATTTGTATTTTTGTGAATAAAGTCCTATGAGCCAATGGAGCATGCTCAGAGAACTTGGGGATTTAGTTCAGGCTGGATTCCTCCTACTGCCTCCCCAATCCCTGGTCCCCTGAGACCTCCAGCCCCACCTGACCTTCCCTTCCCTGTTTCTATGCAGTGATCATTGCTACCCTCCATCCCTGGAAGGGGTATAGGCACAGGGCAGTTCTAGGTTCCAACTTGGGCACCGCATAACATCTTAGTGGTGCAGGGTTCAGGCTGATGATGCCATGGTGGTTCTGTGGGCTACTGGGCAGGGTCAAGCCACTCTCACCCTGTACCAGGTACCTAATGCACCCTGACACAGAAGTGGCAGTGTCCTTGGGGTCATCCATTATCCATGTGTTGGAGGAGTGGGCCCTTACGGAAGATGCTTGGCTCAACTTCCCCACCCCTAGCCAGGGCACGATCCGAGGTCCAGGGGTTGGTGGGCACGAGGCCAAGTCGTGAGGCCTCCAGTGTCTGCACTCACTGTCCCGTAAATAACCACAACAATAACTAGCAAACCAAAACCAGTGTGATAGGTTGAGAGAGACAGAATGTGGAAGAAGGGAAAAAGCTTTATATTTTAGTACCTTTAACAGTGCTTTCTGTATGCTTTATGAACAAGGAGCCTGCATTTGCATTTTGCACTGGGCTCTGCTAATTTTGTTGCTGGTCCTGCTCCCTAGTAGCCCGAGTCAGCAAATCTTTGGTTCATCTGAGTCCACAGTGCACTGACCCGCCCTTTTTCACAGTTCCTCCCCTGCCCATGTGCTCACTTCCCTCCTTACCCAGCTTGGCTCACTCTCTCAAGCAAGTCTTTGGATGCTGACATCCCCCCTAAACAACCCTTCTGCGGCCTGGTTTGATTGTCCTTAGGAGGCGTGCAAGTTCTATGGCACTGCTTCTTGCTGGGTATAGAGGATGTGCTATTTTGTCCATTGCATATTTTTTAAAGAAAATGAAAGGTTAGCATAACTGTTTCCAGAAGGCACATTGAATCACTCAGTTGAGTCCCAGCCAGTTGCTGCAGCGTTAGCCTTTGAAGCAAACTTGAACCAACACAGGACCAGCCTGGAAGTCCCAGCCTCCGGAAACGATGCAGTGGATTCTGCAGATTCAGCAACAAAAATATTTTTGTAACTCAGGAACACTTCGTAATTTTCAAAGGCGAGAAAGAAGTAATTGACTTGGCTTATTAGGTTGAAAAAGAGTTGCCAATTTTTTCTTTGGTTTTGTTGTTATTGTTTTTTGTTTTTTTTCTTTTCTCCAAGCTTCAGGGAATGAGATTAAATGAGCACTGAAGTGCTACTAGGCAGAACCTGAATGGAAGGAAGCTGAAATACTGATGGGTCATTGCTTTTCACAGTCCTCTATGAAAGATTACTGGCCAAGCCAGCATCTGGAGAATTCTAGGAATCCCCCCTCCTCTTGCAGCGGTATAAGTTTGCGGGAATCATCTCACCCCACTGGGGAGTTGTATGAAAAAAGGGATTTATTAGGGACCCTGTTGCCTGTTTGGATCTTACCAATTTAACTATTGTCTGCTAATGGATGTTTTGGAAAGCAACCAGGTTTTCTGTAAAGAACAGCTAATTGTCAGAGCTGAGATGACCATGGGAGATCACTGGGCTCAACTCCTAATTTTAGAGGTGGTAAAACCGCAACCCAGAGAAGCTGATCAAGTGGGCCAAGGTCGTAGACTGAGTTCATACAGGACCAAGACCCAGCCCTGATGTCCTGCTATCTGGGACAGTGTTCTCCCAGCACACGTGGAACCTGAGGGGGTAATATGTGTGTGTGTGTGTGTGTGTGTGTGTGTGTGTGTGTGTGTGTGTGTATGTACATGTACTCATATACACATAGGTGTTTTGCCTAGGTTTTCACTTCTGCCCCACCTTGGTTGATCTTGGAGAATGAGCCCGAGGCGCAGGTGCGCTGTCAGCCTGGGGGCTTCACTCAGCACAGGCCCAACTTTTCTGCTCTGGGGGAGTTCCAGCAGTTATGGTTCATCTGTGGTTCAGTTATGGAACCCACACCACACGTAGCGCCCCCAAAGCCGAGGCTGCATGCACAGACCTCCCCTCCCTTCTCGTGGTGGCCCCCTGCTTGGATTCTTCCTAAACTTCTCCTTTGCCCTGCTCTGTGTTATACCCACTCTGGTCCCCTGTCCCTGTGGAGTGATCCAGGGCACAAGGACAGCTGTTTCACTGCTGGCCGCTGTGTACCCCGAGCATCTGGGAGGTGGGGAGCGGGCTGGGGAGAAGAACACCTGGAGCGGAGGTTGGGATCAGGGAGGGCCGCAGTCCCGGTACCACCACCACCTGCTGTGAGACCTGCAGTCTCCTCATCAGCAGAACAGCTGTGAAGCCATCCTGCCCGTCCACAGGGTGGTGGGTTGTGAAGGCTGCATATCTGGCAGAGCTGGAGAAGCTCTGGGGAGATGCTGGACATGCACACTAGGAGTGGTTTCCCTGCCTTGCCCAGACTCTGCTCCCATCACCTGAACCTCCCTGTCACCACCACGGAACTGCTGTGACCATTGCTTTCTTCTTAAGCAGATTAACAGACATCTCCTGCCCCACCCCGCCAAACAAACAAATGAATAAACAAAAAACGTGCTTGAAGGAGTATGAACTTATACAGTCTTTTCTAAACACTGTTAAGTGCTGGTATTGGGATCTTCTTTTAAAATGAACCATATTCCCCAGGCTTTGGATGACACTCATGGTTGCCCACCCTCCAACTTCCTTCCCTGCTGGCAGAACCCTGGGTTTGTTTTCGTTCCACCCCCGACCCCACTGCATTCCTGACTCAGGCAAATCTGCAGGGTCCAGTGCAGTCAGAGGGCCACGTTCCCTCCTCCAACGGGTGCTGAGGTCGCTGCTTGATTGGATGCTGCTGATGACCTGCGAGGAGGAGGGCGCCAGGGCGCTTTTGGGACTTTGCTCTTCTGAAGAGATGCTTCCACAGCACGGTCGCAGTCACGTCTTGATGTGATGTCTGGAATGGTGGTGGCCGTCTTGTGGCTGTGAGAACAGGCTGAGGTTGATTGGATGGAAGGAAGGAAGGATCCTTGTTCTTGACACTGTCTGTGAGCCTTCAGGTTATCGCCCTGGCACCACCCAGCCCTTGGAGTAGACACCTGTCTACTCTACATACTCCATTTGGAGTTGGGTTTTTTGGTCACTTGCAGTTGAAAGCACCCTAACTGATATACACAAACTATTTTTAGTGCGGGTCTGTGTTTGGCCCTTATGGAAGACTTTGGGCTGAGCTGCCCATGGTGAGGGAGACGGACTTCGTGTCTTCTTACCACTCTGTGTCCTGGTGGCTTGTATGTGTCTCTGCCCATGAGGCAAAAGCCTAAAGGGCAAGGGCGGATTTTCTTAATCGGATGTTCCTTGCACCAAGCACATAGGAGACACTCAACGAATGGTTGTTGAGAGAGTTCTCTTTCACGGAGGTGGTGTTTTGTGAAACGATGCTGCCAGGCCTGCTTGTTATTTGTCTGTTGGTTGTAATCTGCATGAATGCAAAGAGCCATCTTTAATCATGCTGTGGACCAGCCTCTTCCAAGGTATTAGCATGACTCCCACGACCTGCTCAGCATCCTGCCTATGGCTAGGACTTTGTAATTTACATAGATACGCTGGGGAGACAGGGAGCCCATGACCAGGACTCTGACACCCTCACTGGAGCTGTTTCTACATCTACCCTGGGTGGCTGTCTAGGACATTAGGCGATTCGTGTCTTCCTAAAGTCCCTCTGTTGAGAGACTTCTGGCTCTGTTGAGAGGACACTATTTAGCATTGTGAGTCCCTGCAGGCTGGGGGCCAGTGGGCATTTTCCTTCTAGATGTCCCCTCTCTTCTTCTGGCCTCCCAGGCTTCCTGCTCCTGAGACTGTGAGAACTGGCCTGTGCTGGGCTCACTGCAGAAAGACCGTCGTCTCCAAAGGTCTTGTGCCAAACTTGAGCTACAAGCTCTTTAGCCGGGCCTGAGGTCTCCGCCTGGGCTCTGGGAGAGCAGCAGTGGCTGTTTCTGCCCCCTCACTGCTGTCATGCCCACACTTCACTTGCATTTTCTTCGCCCCCCAGCCGTGTGAGAATCTGGTATGAGGAGTGGGACTCACGTGCCCTCTTTCTTCTCCTCTTCCCCTTGGCCTTTTCATCTGTCAGTGGAGGACAGATGTTTGCCCCGTTTACTTCTAGGCTCACTGTGGGGCTCCAGGGAGATGGTGAAGTGGCCAAGGAGAGGAGCTGCCACCTTCAAGACGGCCTGTGGCCAGTGCTGCTTTAAAGGGAGACTCAGAGATGCTTTGCTGTGGGTGGCGCGGGAACCAGCATGGGGACAGCAGTGCAGAGGCCTTGGACTCAGAGTGCGTGGGCCCCACGGGGCTTCACGGCGCCTGTGGCTGTGCACTTCCAGCCTTATCTGTGCTGCATCTCCTCCACATTCCCCTGTGGAGCTGATGTCTAGACAGCTATGGAATTAAATGCTCAATTACCGAGTAGGAATTTGGCCAGCGGAGGTATAGCTGTGGAGCAGACAGACTCGAGGTGAGGCTCACAGCTGAGAACGGGCCCCACCTGGCTCTGGAATGAGCTGAGGGGCCCCATGCTCCTGCAGCCAGTGGCTCCTGTGGGGAGTTGGGGCAGTGACCCCCAAAAGGCAGTTTGACCTCATGGAGAGCCATAAATCTGGCCTGGTCAACATCTCTGCAACACATCATTCCATTGCAAAGATTTCTGCCTGTGATTGGAATTCTGGGTGAACGTGTACTGGGCATGTGGGTCTGAGAGCTGGGAAGCCTGTTCTCTTGTTTAGCCAGGCTGCCCATGGGCTGTGAGGAGTGCCCCCATCTCTGAGCCTCGGTTTCCACATCTTTAAAATGGGGGGAAAATACAGCTCAACTCCTAAGGGTGCCGTGAAAGTACTTTGTCACCTGCCAGGCAAAGGCTCATTCCTTTCACAGAAATGCAAGGTTTACAATGTGAGACCCCTCCCTACTTCGCCGCATGTGTCCGCTTGCTTTTTTCTGTCTTAGGGTTGCCCTACATGAGCTAGGAAATGTCTGAGTGAATAAAAACGTAAACGAGATGATCGCTGGTGGTGCCCATTGGTGCAGCCTTTGCCTAAATGGCCACTACATAGCCACATTTTCTCGTCTGTGTTCAGGTGAGGACTGGTTCCTGGGGAGACTCCCTGGGTTCACATTATGGGTGTCTATCTTGTTGAAGCCCATATGGTCACCCAAGTGTGACTGAACCATGGGGTGCTCTGGGCCCCATTTTTGGCAGCAGGCAGCATCCCCTGGAGGCCTGGCCCTCCCCAGGAGCATGGAGAGCAGCGCCCATGGACAAGCAGTCTGCAGCCTCCATCTCCTCCTCCCTGCCCGGGGGGCTCCCCCGCCCCAGCCTCGCAGCTTCTCCAAAAGTGTTTGTCTCCTTGCCGCATCCTCTGGGCCTGAGCTCAGATGGTGGAAAAGAAGAGCTGGAAGGAGAGTTGCCTTTCGGTCTGTCTGCCTTCTGAGGTCTCCTGAGACATACAGGCTGGGCCTGCCTCCCTTTCTAGGAGGCGCCGATGGGTGGTAAGGATAGGGGATAAGTGAGATGTGAATGAGGATCACCACAGCAAGCCCTGACTCATAACTTTTTGATGGGTTTTCAATGTGTGGTGAAGCAGGCGCCTGCTGGGCCCCCTTCCTGAGTTGAGCTTCCTTCCTCCTCCTGTCTGTCTCCTTAGGCAGCCAGGCTACCCTGCTCCAGCAACCTGTGCCACCCCGTCCCTTTACCTGTCCCAAGCCCAGCCCCGAAGTCCTCAAAGGCCTGGCCTTCCAGCCAGTCCAGGGCCTGAAGGGATGGCAGTGTCCCTGGTGGACCTCCCCCAGCATGGCGTAGCGCACATCCCAGCCCTGCCTCCTGCCCCGCCTGCACGCCATGAATGCTGAAGTCATGACTGGCAGGGGCTGCTGGCCCGGGCCCAGAGTAAACAGGCTGCGCTGAGCTTGCTGGTGTGCTGCTGGATGCTGATGAGCTTGAGGAGTGTGGGAAGTGAGTGTGGGGCCGAGTAGGGATGCTGCAGGCCTGCATCTCCCCCCAGCTGCCCTGCACGCTCCAGCCTCAGGCAACCCCACAGGGAAAGGGTCACCCACTGTCAGGGCAGACCTTTACCATGGCTGGGTGACATGGGCTGGCTGTGGGAAGGTGGTTGGTGGTTCCCCCTGTTGGATTTGCACAGGCCCAGATGCTCACAGCAAAACTAACACCTAGATGATGCTTATAGGAGCCAGCGGGTAATCAAAGAGCTGTTCAGATCTTCATTTGCTTCGTTCTCACAGTGGACCATTGAGGTAGCTGTATGTTAGTCCCATTTTCCAGATGGGAAAACTGAGGACCTGAGTGGTCGTCAGCTCAGGCCCCTATCTAAATCACACAGCCTGGCCCCAGGTCTATGCTCTTGACCATGGACAGTGCTCTCCTGGTCCTCTTGGTATCTGTGATCTGAGGGACCTTCCTCCTCCTCAGTCTTGTATAGTCAGTTTTAGGTCTTAGACTCTTTCTTCACATCCCTTTCTCCTTTCGGGAGCTCTCTCACCCAGCACCTTCCTTATCTAGTATGTGTTGGGGGATATTTGTGGCATGATGTGGCGCTGTGTAGTGGATGAGAGAGTCTGTTTTTCCGGTTTCAGCCCCAGGTTTCAATCCCTGCTCTGTCTCAAGTCACCCAGACTCTTGGAGGCTCAGTTTCCTCATCTGTTAAATGGGCATGGTGGTCACCTCACCTCATCAGCTGGTGTCTGCTCCATCCCTGGTGGAGGAGATGGCTCAAGTAACCCCTTGGTTCCACCTGCCCCACCCCACTGGTCCCCTGGCTCTTTCTTTTTTGAGATAGACAAACGTGAGGCTCTGGATTTGCAGTTCCCACGAGGGCTGGGGTGGCTGTCTGCTTTCTGGGTCTGGTCCATGTTTTCCAGGGCAGCTGCTCGTTCTAAGTGAACAAAGGCTGAAGGAACTCAGGAGGTTTGCTCGGCTCCGAGGATGGCAGAGAGGGAAGGGGTGCCGATGCCTTCCCTGATAGAGCTGGGGAGGCCCTTCTGTGGTTCCCCCCAGCTCCTTGGCTTGGGTGATCCTGGAGCTGACTTCTGTTCCATTTTGTTGTGCAGAGTTGTTTGGGGCTCCTGGCTCTGCCTGGCCTTTGTGGGCCACTGGAGATCAGGGCTTCTGGAGTTGGCCAATTAGCCCGCCCAGACCAGGGAGCACAGGTGTCTGATGGAGGGCCTTTTCAGGAGAGGAGAGATGGCCCGCCTGTTGGGTCTTGCTGTCTTGGGTCCTGGAGGCCTTGCTGTCCCCATGCTCCATCCATGCCCTTGACCAATGTGGCCCTGTACTCAGCATAGGCATGCACCTGAGTCAGTGCAATTCCCTGTCCACAGAGCACCCCAAATATTCCAGGCCTCAGGATGGGTGTGCACATGATGAGCCGGGCAGGTTTCACCACCTGTAGCTTGGGATCCTTCCCGGGGCTTGGTTCTCGAAGGCTGCCCCAGGCAGTCACACCCCAAACCCTAAATTCATGTTGTCTTCCTCTGTCTCTTGGCCTCAAGGTTTCAGAGTGAGTCTGTGCTGATAGCTTCAAGATGTGATGAGACCCCGACTTGGCCTCCAGTTCCCTCCCCACGGTTTCCTTGGCGTGTGTGCGGCTTCAGTGGTCACTGGCTCCCACACAGCTTGTAATGTGTGGATTACGGGTGGGAGGGAAGTCCGGTCCTGCCTGCAGCAAAGGGATGTTAGTCGTGAGCTCAGTTCCCCACCGGGCCTGGTGTTTCCAAATGGCCCGGCACTGTCCCTGCTTGGTTTTCCATGATATCTGTGCCTTTACCCATTTGGTTAAATTAAACAAATTCAGCAATGCCAGCCATTGTGGTTTCAGGGTAAGTTGCCTGTCCTGCTGCTTGGCCGCTCCTCAGAGCTGCGGCCGGGAGAGTTCGTGGTCGCCATCGGAAGCCCGTTTTCCCTTCAAAACACAGTCACCACCGGGATCGTGAGCACCACCCAGCGAGGCGGCAAAGAGCTGGGGCTCCGGAACTCAGACATGGACTACATCCAGACCGACGCCATCATCAACGTGAGCCTCTGTCCCTCTGCGGGTGGGGCTTGGGGCAGGGTTTTGCCAGAGGACAGGAGTCAGCATCGGTCTCTGACTTCCTTGTAGTCTGGGTGAAAGGATGGAACTAGACCAAGCCATGTGGATCCTAGTGCCAGCAGCACGACAGGGGTCACACGGCGGGGACAGTGACCACTGGAGCAGGTGGACAGCCAGCCTCCTCCCAGGAGGAAGAAGTTGTGTTGGGTGCTTTAGGGTGATTGCAGTTGGCTTCTGGGCTTCAGAGAGAAAATCTCCCCATTTACGGCACCTCTAAAACTTTCTGAAAATTGTTAAGGTCATTTTTTTCCAGCAAAATATTAGGTTAATGGGAATGAATCTCAGAGAAGAATCATGCCCCACACTGTAGACACCATGCTCAGGAGACGGCCAGGCAGGGACATAGATTGGACCACGTTATGACACAATTTGTAACCTTTCCATTTCTGTTTAATTGCAGTATGGAAACTCGGGAGGCCCGTTAGTAAACCTGGTAACGTATTTTAAACGTTATGTCGTTTGTTTTTATTTATGTACACACTGTTTTTGTTTTGTTTTGTTTTTTGATGCAGGGGGTCTTTTCAAACATAAGCTTGCCAAAGCGTGTTATCAAGTTTCTTTAAAATGAGCTCTGTGAATGTACTGCATGCTTGCAAATGACCCTATGGATCTTTTCTGGAAAGAGTAAGGCAGGCTGGAGGTGAGGGTTGGAAATGTTATGCCAGAGAGCACACTTGTGTCTCAGAGTTACAGGTAAACACAGTGAAATTCAGGGCCAATGCAGGAGTAAGGTGAAGGTCACCAAAAGTGCTGGCCGGTCACTGAAAGAGCCTCCTCCAAATTAAATCTCCTGGGCTGCTGAAGGAGCTGGCTGGGCTCATACACACTTTCTCTTGGCCAGGAATCCTCCCTTAAGGCCTGGCTGGAATGAGGAGGAGTTACCCACCCACAAAGATATCATTTAAGTCTACCCTTAAATACTTGAGCAGAAAAAGTGAAGCCTTAGAACATAGACCATCAGCGCTAGAGGGCAGCTCCGGGGCCGTTCATAGAGGGCAGCTCCGGGGCCATTTGTAGGGGCCGTCTTTAGTAAGGCCTTGGCATCAGGTACTGACATCCCAGCACTCGTGGGAAGTGCGCACGGGGCGATGTATATCCGCTTGGCAGCTTTCCCTTCCCAGCAGAGGGGCAGCTGTGCTCCCAGCTCTGCCCTCCGCCTCCCCCGCAGCACCCTGGGGATGGAGTGGAGACGGCTTTGCGGGTAATGAAGCATGACAGCCCTAAGCTCTAGGGTTGTTCCCCCTCAAGTCAGCAGAGTCATCTTAAGATCATTAGAAATGAGAGAAGCAGGAAGGTGTAGGCAGCCACCTAGAGGACTCTGAGCCTTTGGAAACGTATTCCTTGTGAAACAGGAGCAAATAATATCGCGCATTTTGAAACTATCTGTGCTTACCGCGAGGTGAGCACCCAGTGGCGACCTGGAGTGTGTGCGATTCTTCCACAGCTGCGCGTGGCCTACGCTGCCTGGGTGTCCTGATGCCTCTCTCCCTGCTCCCCCGGGGATCCCCTCCGTGCAGCTCCCCGCTTCAATCTCTGAAATAGCTCAGTGACTTCTTTCATGCACATTCTCTTTGGGGGTGTACCTGCCGGTAAGCCTTCACGATTCAGCAAGCCGTGTCCTTCTTGCCTTTCAGGACGGTGAAGTGATTGGAATTAACACTTTGAAAGTGACAGCTGGAATCTCCTTTGCAATCCCATCTGATAAGATTAAAAAGTTTCTCACCGAGTCCCATGACCGACAGGCCAAAGGTAGGCAAGGCCCACATAGCCCCGGGGACTCCGGAGATTCGGCCTGAAGCTCAACTGCCCTTTGGGAATTGGGGAAGGGAAAAGTGGCAGCCCCTAAGACTAGCCAAGCCGTCTCCGATCCAGAAGTGAACAGGAATGCACATTACTAAATCCCTGGTAGAAGGTCACAGACATTGCGCCATTTTTGTCCTCCGATCATGACAATGTCACTTGAGTCAGTCTAATATGTACCAGACACGATCCTAGGTGATTTCTGTCCATTATTTCACTTTATTTATGTATGTTACTTAATTCTTTTGCCCTATCAGTTAGGAATTACTAGTCCCATTTTGCTGATGAGAAAACAGGTTCAGGGAGATCATTCTACAAACATTTATTGCCTAAGTCAAGCAGGGAGCTTGGCAGTAGACTGCCCAACTGGAGCCTGGGGCTCCGCTGAGGCCTTTGCCGGTGTGATGTTTATGTTCTGTCGGGGGATGGGAAGGCTGACAGTAAATAATCAGACACATTAGATACTATTAGTGCTCCCAAGAAAACAGATCAGGGTGGCTGGCAAGGGAGTGACTGGACAGGCAGTTGGTAGAGATGGTGTGGCCAGGAAATGCCTCCCAAACTGAGGTCTGAGTGAGGAGGAGCCAGCAGGTAGGGATGTGGGGGGAACACTCCAGAAGGAAAGACAGAGGACTCAGCATAGCTGAGTGAGCACAAGGCCCCTGGAGTGGCCTGGGGGCCGGAGCACAGTGACAGCATGGAGGTCTCTGGGGTGGAAAGCTCGCCAAGGCCAAGCAAGCAGGCTCACAGCAGGCCATGGTGAGGGGCCTGGGTTGCATCCTAACCGCATTTAAGAACAGGGAAGTTCATGATCTGATTGATGTCACTGAAAGGACACTCTGATGGTTGGGGGGAGTCTGCTGGAGGAGTTGCTGGAAGTTGGGGACCGGAGAAGGAGCTCTCCCAGTCATCTGGATGAGACACGCTGGGGGCTCAGACAAGGGTGGTGGCAGTGGAGGTGGGACAGAGGGGTCACATTCCAGGTATACATGGGGGTAGCGCAAGCCTGGGGAAGGGCCAGCTGTCAGGATGAGGCCATGAGGAATTGAGGATCATGCCCAGGTATCTGACCATTAACTGAACGATGAGACTTTCCTGAGGTCCCCCAGAGGGGAGGGGTCCAAACCAGGATTCGAGCCGCAACCTCCGTGTGCCCTTCTGTGGCCCTTCCTGCAACCTGGGGGATTGGGCCCCCAGCCCCTGGTGTCCCCAGCATACCCACCAACTGGGCTGACCTTCTGCCGTCCCTTTGTTGTCTCACCAGGAAAAGCCATCACCAAGAAGAAGTATATTGGTATCCGAATGATGTCACTCACGTCCAGGTGGGCAAACAGGATGCGTGTGTGTGTCTTAAATTTTAATAAACCTGAACTTCAGAAGGTGCTCACGGGCACCCCTGAAAGAGAAAGCTTATGCAGCCTTAAGACATCTCAGTTTCTGCTTATAATGAAGTAGCATCAGGAAAGAGGACAGGTCATCAGCCGTGGCCCCTTTGTTTGGTTTTATCCTGTGTTTCTGCATTCTGAGCTGGTTTTCTTCATTGGCGGCTGGCCCTCCAGTGTAGAAGGTTCTGCCCTCCTCTTTGAAGGCAGGCCTGAGCAGTGCGTGTGTGGTGGGGCTGTTGATTCATTCTGGCTCATGTCTTCCTTACCCCATATTCTGTTGAAACCCACATTCCAGGAGGGCCCCAAGCCCCTCCCACAGCTCTAGGCACTCTGCTTTCATTGCTCTGCTCTGCGGCAGCTCGTGGGCCGTGGCTGCAGGAATGCCAGGGCAGGCCCAGTGCAGGGAAGTGAATGACTGATGTGCTTGTTTTCCCCGAGCTGGTGGAACTGCGGCCTGTGGTTGGCAGGCTCACGGCATCCTGGTATTTTAACCTGGATGAAAAATTCTGGTGTAATCTCGTGAGTCCTGGTAGTATAGACTCAACTGGCATGGCTAAAACTGTCAGAGGTAAAGTAGGAAAAGACTAAAATATACTAACAGGTAGATTAATGTGTTCATTCCTATGATGAATTAATGATTCACTCACTGTGAAAGTATTAATTTTTTTGATACACATTATGAATGATGGTCCCTTTCTTCGCACTCCAGAAGATGGAGCCACTTGTCAAGGTTAAAGTGTCTCCTCAGTTGTTTGCCTTTGGAACTAGAAGGTGGAGGGAAAGATGGTAGGCCCTTGGCGCCCAGCTCCCTGGGTTCCTGTTCCAGCTCTGATACTTCCTGCCTTGTGACCTTGGGAACGATATGACCCCTGAGTGCCTCAGTTTCCTCCTCTTCAGGATGGGGATGACAGCGCAGGTGCTTCTGGTGTGTGGCCAGGCTCAGATCAGGGAGCGGTAGCGGTGATCACCAGCCACAGTGATGCCAGCCACTATGTATCACATGTACTAGGCCGGGTGCTTTACTGGGGTGACCTCATCTGATCCTCACAACTCGTGTTGTAGGGTACTGTTATTATCCCCGTTTCGCAGGTGAGGAAATGAAGGCACAGAGAGGTTAAGCAACTGTCTGGGGTCACGCAGCTAGCAAATAGCAGAGCTAGGGCTACAAACCAGGCCAACCACTATACTTTACGGACTCCTTAGTAATAGCTACTGTTAATTAAGAAATAATAACAATGATGATGGCTGCGCATTGCTGGCTCACACCTGTAATCCCAGCACTTTGGGAGGCTGAGGCGGGCAGATCAGTTGAGGCCAGGAGTTGGAGATCAGCCTGGCCAATTTGTGAAACCCTGTCTCTACTAAAAATATGAAAAATTTAGCTGGGCTTGGTGGCAGGCACCTGTAATCTCAGCTACTCAGGTGGCTGAGGCAGGAGAATTGCTTGAACCCAGGAAATAGAGGTTGCAGTGAACTGAGATCGTGCCATTGCACTCCAGCCTGGGTGATAGAGCAAGACTCTGTCTCAAAAAAAAAAAAAAAAAAAAAAAAAAGAAAAGAAATAATAATAATGATGAAAGCACTTTCCTTGCTGTTACCAAGTAAATCTTTGACTCTGGTAGAGAGGCAATTTAAAAATAGGATCAGAACTCCTGGAGGAATTTTACATTAGACCCAGGGAGAAGAAGGGAACTGGTGAGAGCTTGAGTTTTGCCTGGGGAAGGACTGGTGTCTCTTCACACTAACACGGGTGCTTTTTCTCTGGAGCAGCAAAGCCAAAGAGCTGAAGGACCGGCACCGGGACTTCCCAGACGTGATCTCAGGAGCGTATATCATTGAAGTAATTCCTGATACCCCAGCAGAAGCGTGAGTTAGAGTCATTTTCCCTTATTTTCCCTTTTCCTAATATTCTTGTTGCTCCTGTAGGGGTAGCAGGAAGAGGGAGCGCTGTTCCTTTTCTACTGGCTCAGATGACGGTGTTGATCCTTGACAGATGTGGTCGGACGTTGCTGGTCATTCCTGCTGGCCAGGCCTTCTGACCTGGCTCGGCTTGGGACTCATCCATAGGAGGGTGCCTTCTGTCTTCAAAAGTCCTTGCTCCACTAGGACCCTCCAGATGGACAGAGCAATAGCAGACTCATAATGAGTCTCTGGCTGGCCAGAGAGAGGGTTTCAGGAACAGTGTCCCCAAGCCCTCATGTGGTGGTCCTGTTCTAGGCTTCGGGACCCTTCTCCTCCTGGAGTCTTCCAGATTGTCTCTGACAGTTAGGCCCATACCTGTCAACACCTCCAGAAAAATAACCCAAGTGATATCAAAGTAACATGACAAGAAGTAGCTCAACCATCCATCAGGGTTTGTTACCTGTATTGGAATATCCAGAAAAAAGTGCTAGACCAGGGGCCAGCAATTGTGCCCTGGGGCTGGATCTGGCCCACTGCCTGCTTTTATATGGAGCTGTGGACTAAGAATAATTTTTGCATTTTATTTCTATTTTTACTTATTTTTTAAATTTTTTATTTTCATAGGTTTTTGGGGAACAGGTTGTATTTGGTTACATGAATAAGTTCTTTGGTGGTGATTTGTGAGATTTTGGTGCACCCATCACCCAAGCAGTATACACTGAACCCAATTTGTAGTCTTTTATCCCTCACCCCTGTCCCAGCCTTTCCCATTGAGTCCCCAGAGTCCATTGTATAATTCTTATGCCTTTGTATCCTCATAGTTTAGCTCCCACTTATGAGTGAGAACATTTAAATAGTTGAAAAAATCCTGAAATAAGAATAGCATTTTGTGACTTGTTATATTTGTATGCAATTCAAATTTCAGCGTCCACTGAAATTTGGTTTATGACATCTTTGGTGGCTTTTGTGCTGGAGCAGCCGAGTTGAGTAGCTTCAACAGAGACCATATATACGGCAAAGCCTAAAATATTTCCTATGGACCTCTTTACAGAAAAAGTTTGCAGACCCTTATGCTGGCCCATATGAAGGACCATGACAGCGTTTTGACGCTGACCTATATAAGAGCTACAGTTACAGTGGCAACCACACAAAGGAAGTGCCTCTTAACAGAAGCATTCTGCCCACCCTTGTAGGAACTGCATTCTGAGTTGCAATACCCTTTATAAGCAAGTTGGCCATGGTCACGCTACATGGCAGATAGTACCTGGTACATCCTTCCCCACTTTGGGGTCAATCTTGACCTTTGATCTCCTTGGGGTCATAAGGCCATACAAGTGTTAGTAGGCATTTCTAGAGTGGACATAATGGGTGAGTTAGCCTAAAAATCTCAAAAGGAGCCCAGCATCATGGCACCTGCTTGTAATCCCAGCTATTCAGGAGGCTGAAGCAGAAGGATCCCTTGAGCCCAGGAGTTCAAGACTAGCTTGGGCAACAAATGAGACCCCATCTCAAAGAAAAAAAAAAAGGTGGGGGAAGAACATTATAATAATAATAATAATAATAAAAACCTTGATAAGTATCCAGTCTACCGATGGTTTATTTTTTATTTTATTATTATTTTTTTTTGAGATGGAATCTCACTCTGTTGCCCAGGCTGGAGTGCAGTGGCAAAATCTTGGCTTACTGCAACCTCCACCTCCTGGGTTCAAGTGAATCTCTTGCCTCAGCCTCTGAGTAGCTGGGATTACAGGTGCCCACCACCAAACCTGGCTCTTTTGTTTTGTAATTTTAGTAGAACCAGGGCTTTGCCATGTTGGCCAGGCTGGTCTTGAACTCCTGACCTCAGGTCATCCACCTGCCTCAGCCTCCCAAAGTGCTAGGATTACAGGCATGAGCCACTGTGCCTGGCCCACTGATGGTTTGAATTATTCTAAGTTCACCACCATCCAATCCTGTTTGCTCTCGGCTTTTAGGTTCTAAACTGTGCCTCTGTCCATGTAAAGTCAGATCAGGAGGAATGGAAACATGAAACATTGCTATTGTGTTTCCCTTTGTGTTGCAGTGGTGGTCTCAAGGAAAACGACGTCATAATCAGTATCAATGGACAGTCGGTGGTCTCCGCCAATGACGTCAGCGATGTCATTAAAAGGGAAAGCACCCTGAACATGGTGGTCCGTAGGGGTAACGAAGACATCATGATCACAGTGATTCCCGAAGAAATTGACCCATAGGCAGAGGCATGAGCTGGACTTCATGTTTCCCTCAAAGACTCTCCCGTGGATGACGGATGAGGACTCTGGGCTGCTGGAATAGGACACTCAAGACTTTTGACCGCCATTTTGTTTGTTCAGTGGAGACTCCCTGGCCAACAGAATCCTTCTTGATAGTTTGCAGGCAAAACAAATGTAATGCTGCAGATCCGCAGGCAGAAGCTCTGCCCTTCTGTATCCTATGTATGCAGTGTGCTTTTTCTTGCCAGCTTGGGCCATTCTTGCTTAGACAGCCAGCATTTGTCTCCTCCTTTAACTGAGTCATCATCTTAGACCAACTAATGCAGTCGATACAATGCGTAGATAGAAGAAGCCCCACGGGAGCCGGGATGGGACGGGGCGCGTTTGTGCTTTTCTCCAAGTCAGCACCCAAAGGTCAATGCACAGAGACCCCGGGTGGGTGAACACTGGCTTCTGAAATGGCCAGAGTTGACTCTTTTAGGAATCTCTTTGGAACTGGGAGCACGATGACTCTGAGTTTGAGCTATTAAAGTACTTCTTACACATTGCTTTCTGCAGTGCTTATTTTCCTTTCCCAAGAGCAGCTTGTTGCAGTCTTTTTGGAATGATTCATGATTCTAATGTCAGTGGGCTCCTCATTAGACTGCATTGTCCATGCAGGTTTGAGCTCTTAGTCTTATGAGTTATTTCAAAATCATCCCATGGGATTTACCGGGGTTATGAACAACTCTGCTCGGACACCCTGGCTTTATGAAGCAGGACTTGAGGACAGTTGCACTTGCATCCGGAGCTTGTCAAACGAAAGACAGTCTGTTGACATCATACAGCATGCAATTAGTCAACAAAGATTTTCTGGGCCTCTGCTCTGTGCCAGGCATTTTAAGTGTGTGGTCAGTGAGAGCAGGAAAGACACAGGCTGTCCCTCCCTAGAGCTTCAGTTCAGAAGCCAAGTCTCTTTCTGAAAGGGAGACAGCTCAGGAGACCAGGATGCAACCCCAGAATGGGCCCAGAATGCACAAGGCTGCAGCTGACCTCATTTGTCCTAGGTTGTGAAATAAGAACTAGGCCTTGAGCCTTGGTGAGTTTAGAGGAGGACTCCCCTTGACATGCCCTCAAACAGATGCAACCAAAAGCAGCTGTAGGCACCTTTATCTCCATGAAAGCTTTCCAAAAGTGTGGAAAGCTGACCCAAGAGGACTTGCACAACTTTAGCTTGGAAGTTTGCACAGACCTATGTCCCTGTGGGGAGCACACACCAGAGAGGATGCTGTTTATGCCAAGAGTAGCAGGTCAAAGCTTTCCAACTGTCAGCAGTCAAAACGAGGGCCTTGGACCGGATGGAGGTTCAGTTCCCCCGATTGAGAGCTGAATCCTTCCTCCATCAACAGAGGTATAAGGTCCAGCTCGTAACTGGGGAGGCTGCAGAAGGCCAAAGGGCCAACTTAAGTGCAGGGGCAGTCCAGCTGAGCACAGTCCTCATCAGCGTTGGTGCTCGGCATCTGAGCAGCTTGTGGCCCGTTGTGACCCTGGCGTGTCTCTGCTCTCTGGTTGGATGACCTAGTAGAGTCAGGAAGGAGCCAGCGAGTCCTTCGGCTCTGGAAGTGTGTTTTGCATTCCCTCCCTTCTCCATGAAAGGTAATGACTCAGAATGGCTTGTGGCTTCAGAGGTTCATTCTCAGATGTTTTATATGTGGGCCTGCTTTCCTGGGTGGTCCCCGGAGCTGAGGCGCTGCCACAGGTGGGGAGGATGCCCTGGGTGGCACTGAGGTCAGACCCAGTCCTGGCCTGAGCCTATCGGTGTTCAGCCTGTCAGGCATCCGGGAGATCACAGATGGTTCTGCTGGAAGAAACTAGCCTGGTGACGGACCGGCCTGAGGCCTCTGTAAACCTCTGCAACATCTCTGCAGGACACTGGGCGGGGCTGGAGTTTTGCCTGCATGTGTGGTCCCATACAGGACAGAAACGGCGGCTTGCCACTTTGTTGCATATTACATGTTTGGTTACATGGTTGCACTTACCCGTGAGACCCCGGGTCCCATGAGGGCTGCTTGTCCTGGAACCCCCACCTCACATTTGAAGACCTTCAGAATAGTTGTTTCTTCTGCTTGCTTTAGGCTGTGATGCGGGATTTTGCAACATAAATTAGTCCTAAAGCCTGGAGGCAGAGCACTGAGTCGAAAGAGCATGGCTTTTGGAGTTATAGATGGATTTGGGCTTAAATCCAGTGTCTATATATCTTACCAGCTGTGTGACCTTGAGCAAGTTCCTAACCTCTCTGCCTGTTTTTCATCTATAAAATGTCCTCAGTTGTCATCTCTGCTTCCATGGAGCTCAGTTTCTAGTTCCTCTTGGCCATTTCTGGTCCCTTCAAGGTCACTCGAACAGCCCTCTGGCTGGTGGGCCAGCACCTGCCCCCTGTTCTGGCTCCTGGAGAACTCCTGCTCACCAAATGTGGGCTCAGCAGTGCCTCTTCCAATCTTGGCTCCCTTGGCTCTAGTCCTCTGCTTCCAGCTTCTGCAAAACTGTGAGCCAACCACGTGACTGGGCTTCCCCAGCAAGCTGCATCACGTGACTGTCCCCAGCCCGCCCTGCCAGATGCTTCTCTTGATGCACTGGCCAGGAGAGAGGGCCTGGTGTGCAGGGGTCTCCTTGCTGTGTCTTTCAGGCTCGGCTGAGTGAATCTGAGCTGGGCAGCTCTATACAGGGTCTACAGGGTCCTCTCTCTTTTGTTTTTTTTTCTTTAGACAGGGTCTCATTCTGTTTCTCAGGCTAGAGTGCAGTGGTTT